>NC_056734.1:994938586-995281086 GCF_019279795.1 Protopterus annectens | reverse complement strand
ACACATATATATATATATATATATATATATATATATATATATGCACACACACACACACATATATATATATATATATATATATATATATATATACACACACATATACATATACATACACACACACACAATCACACACACACACACACACAAAACAAGCCCAACTAACCTCCATCTCTAGTTATAAAAAATAAATATTTATCCTGGTTTTAATCCTTCTATGAATTTTAACTATTTTAAACAGGAAAATAAGTTTTAACAGACAATGTGAAACATATTTCTACTGAATGGATGCATTTTACATAGTTCTTTGCATGTCAGCATTTATTTTTAGATACATTTCTAGGACAAGTGATTAGCTAAAGTATTTATGGATCTGTGGGTTAATGGTTTGAATCAGTCTGAAGAAGTTATTGTTAAAGAGATGAAAGTGTTTACGGATTCTACTTCAATAAATCAGTTAGAAAATTAGTGTTGAATCCTTTCCTCTCTGGCCATCTGCTGGTAGTTTTTCTAAAAAAATATATAAAATTTGTTAAACCCTGTACTTTGTGTCTGCAAGGTTAACAATTTACACCACAAACCATATATATAAGCTTCCTAGTCCCAGTCTTCCAACAAGTGGGCATGGGGGACAAATCTACCCTTACAAACATGGCAAAACTCAAATTATTCTTATTCATTACTGAACTGTATTGTCTGTAGCAATGTCTCATTATACGTTTACAAATAAAAATAAATACATAAATAAATAACAGTATCCTCGAGACTTAAATGTGAACACAGATGTCCTTGTACCACTTTTAAGTTATTTAGCCTGATCCATTCAGAACAGATGCTGTGGAGTCGGACCATGAAAAGACGTCTATAATTTGGATCTTCATTCAAATGTTTAGCTCATCCAGCAATGCTTAGTATCTAGATGGCAAGCAATTAACAACATCTAAAGTAAGAAAAAAGCAAGTGCTACACATGAGGCATCCCCACAAGTCATCTGTTTAAATATTAACGCAATCCTTTAAACACCAGGAAAGATGGAGTATGTTGGTTAAGAAGACTGCTTGGTTTACACTTCTCAAAAATTTCAGCCATCATGGCCTTCACTTAAGGTATTCTAAAATTCATTCATTCTAATTTATATCAAATATTTATAGCAACCACTTTAAACTTGTTCTAATACTACATAACAATCCAGCTGAATTCTGTGCTTCATAAATGTATACTGTTTTCCAGATAACACATCCTGAAAAAATATTCAAATGTGTTATGATTCTAATGGCAACTCCAAGGGTTGGAAGACCCATATGTGCAAGCAGCAATGCTCCACAGTCAGTTTTTCAGCTTGGCTCAGCTGATGATATGCTTGTCACACCACAAAAATATTCACAAGGGTAAAACTTCTGGTGGCACTTCCCAAAAACCAGATCACATACATACATACACACACACACACACACACACACACACACATATATATATATATATATATATATATATATATATATATGTGTGTGTGTGTATGTAAGCAGTAATGCTCCCCTACTGCCATCATTTTTCTTAATGTTGGTCAAGCCGATGGCATGTTTGTTGTCTATATTCAGTTGAGTTTCTGTGATACTTTGTGTGTTTTCTTTTTATTTTAATATGCATTTATATTCAAGCAGTGTTTTACTTTTATATGCTATATCAAATGTACCTGTTTGGTTAAATAATACTGTTCCTGTTCATGTGATGTAGTTAAATTTAAGTTTGTAATGCTTTTATTAATGTAAAGTGTTTTTATTTTTTGTCACAAACCTGATTCCTGTTATGTTCTATTTTACTTTTAATGCAGACTTAAAAACATATGTAGTAGAAAGACTGAACATACTAAATTGGCCATAGGTGTGAGTGTGTGGTATGGAAGAACAGGCACAGCAAGACTAGCCATCCAACAGTGTGAAACTTGGCTCTAGATGATTGTCACTACTGAAGTGGCACCCTGACTCCATGTGCAAAAATGGGAAAAGAGGTTGTGGATGGATGGACTTACAGCAACCAATATACCACAATCCAGGCTAACCTCCAGATGACCTTTGTGTACTCAGTGACTCCTCTCCTGGCACTCACTACCTCGCAGCTTACAATGTTTCCTGATTCTTGCAAATCTAGAAAAGCTTTTTGCACCTCCAGGGAACATTATTTTTGAACTATGCTGTGTATAACACTCAAGTTGCACACAACTAACTAAAGTTGTCCTGAGACACAAGGACTCTACAGTGGATATAAAAAGTGTACAGATCCCTGTTAAAATGCCAGGTTTTTGTGAAATAAAAAAATAAGACCACAATAAATCATTTCAAAACTTTTCCCACCTTTAATGTGACCTATAACCTGTATAATTCAATTAAAAAACAAACAAATCTGTTAGGGGAAAAAATATAACCAATAAAAACATACAATAAGCTGGTTGCTTAAGTGTGCACACCCTTAAGCTAATACTTTGCTGAAACACCTTTTGATTTAGTTACAGGATTCAGTCTTCATGGGTACACACTTGCCATCAATTAAAGAGACTCTGAATAACCTCAAATAAAGCTTAGCTGCCTAGTAGGATTTTCCTGACATTTACTCAGTTGCCTGCTACAGCAAAAGCCATGCTTCGCAGACAGCTTACAAAGCATCAAAGAGATTTCATTGTTGAAAGGTATCAGTCAGGAGAAGGGTAAAAAAAACTTCCGCAGCACTGGATATACCATGGAACACAGTGAAGACAGTCATCAAAAAGTGGAGAAAATATGGGACAACAGTGACGTTTGCAAAAAACTGGATGTCCCTCCAAAACTGATGAAAAGACAAGATGAAAACTGATCAGGGAGGCTGCCAAGAGACCTACTGCAACACTGAAGGAGCTGCAGGAATTTCTGGCAAGTAATGGTTGTGTACTACATGTGACAACATTCTCCCGTATTCTCTATATGTCTGGGCTATGCGATAGGGTTGCAAGACGGAAGCCTTTTCTTACACAGAAAAACATCCAGGCCCGACTAAAATTTGCAAAACAGTACATCAAGTCTCCCAAAAGCATGTGGGAAAATGTGTTATGCTCTGATGAGACCGAGGTTGGACTTTTTGGCCACAATTCCAAAAGGTATGTTTCGTGCAAAAACACTATGCATCACCAAAAGAACACCATCCCCACGGTGAAGCATGGTGGTGGCAGTATCATGCTTTGGGGTTGCTTTTCTTCTGCTGGAACTGGGGCTTTACGGAATTATGGACAATTCCAAATACCAGTCACTTCTGGCCCAAAACCTTCAGGCATCTGCTAGAAAGGTGAAGATGAAAAGGAATTTCACCTTTCAACACAACAATGACCCCAAGCATACATCCAAATCAACAAAAGAATGCCTTCACCAGAAGAAAATTTAAGTTTGGAATGGCCCAGCCAGAGCCCAGACCTAAATCCAATAGAAAATCTGTGGGGTGACCAGATTAGGGCTGTGCACAAGAGATGCCCTCGCAATCTTTGAGATTTGGAGCACTTTTGCAAGGAAGAGTGGGCAAATACTGGCAAAGTCAAGATGTGCCATGCTGATAGACTCCTACCCAAGAAGACTGAATGCTGTAATTAAATCAAAGGGTGCTTCAACAAAGTATTATTTTAAGAGTGTGCACACCTATGCAACCAGCTTATTGTACGTTTTTTTATTTTTTATATTTTTCCCCTAACAGTTCTGTTTGTTTTTCAATTGAATTGTACAAGTTATAGGTCACATTAAAGGTGGGAAAAGTTTTGAAATGATTTATTGTGGTCTCGTTTTTTTAACATCACAAAAACCTGACATTTTAACAGGGGTGTGCACACTTTTTATATCCACTTTAAATGCAATGCTGACATAATATTCACCTTGATCAATGTAGCCATCTTGGTTTATGAGACTTTAGAAACACCAAGACCCAACAACTTGCTTACGTCTTTTCTTTTTTGCCAACTTTCGTGGCTGTGGGCATTCAACACTCATTAGCTCCAAAAAGGACTGCTTCTGTTAAACACATCATTTTATTTCTGTTTTCTATAACTGTTGAACAAAACTGAAGAAGACATCTAAGATAGGGTTCTAGCTAGTGGCCATCCTTACTAAATCCCCCAAATTTTTATTTTTGATCATAAGATGGTGACACTGTATTGACAGGTACTCAATACAAAAGTCTGAATTCCTAATTTGCAAGCAGGCAAAGAAATCTCATCACATACTCCCAAAGAAGGGTCCTAGTGTAACATTAAACTAAGCACCACTGAAATACTGCTTCATAAAGATGCAGACACAAACTCTGAAACAGAAGACTAGGTACTGTAATCTAGTCCAGTAAATTTAAGGAGAGAACACACGTCACCCACTTCATGACACAAAAGTGCTGCCAGATGATATTTAACGGTGACTGGAAGGTACAGAAAAGAAAAGCTAGAACAAATGTTGGAGTGTTTACTAGTGTTATTAAGTAGTATATGATGAAATAGTCAACTAAATGAAAAAACTGTATTTCACAAGTAAAACTGGTATTAGCAAGAAATATGCACTCACAAGAACAGTGAAAACAATAACACAGATACAGAAATGTGTAGCAAGCATCACAAGTAATAGTAAGCCTAGAAATATCAACGTGGCCTTAAAAGGGACTTTTCTGGAGACGTATACTTCTAGCAACAAGAATATTAGCATCTCTGTGTGGATTACTAAACACTGACAAGCCTAACTACTTAATTCAATTTCAAAATAAGTGCATAACTCATTTTTTGTACATGAAATATTTAACAAACCCTGTGCCATGGTTTATGCTGTTTAGATTAGTTCTTCGTTCAAACTACATAATCAACATGAATCATTCCCCATGTTGAAACTACTTTGCATCATTCCTCAAAAAACCCGTGCAGCATTCTTACCACTAACAAGGCACTATCGTCAGTGTGCTGACACCTTCTGGATGGGAAGGGGTACTGGTGAGGTGGGAGAGACATGGAGGCACATCAGAAACAAATGACAACACTGCAGTGTCAATCATCAACACAAATGCCATGGAGCATGAAAAATCTTAAGTGAGTAAAGCATGTGTGGAGGAAAATAACTTATGGAATATCCTAGACCAGAGGTGTGCACAACCTGGGTCTGCCCACTGTGGTTGCAACATTTAAAAATACAGCTAGGCCTAACAATGGCACTGTTACAACACATCATCATTGTTTAAACGTTCATATCTATGCTGTTCACATCAGCTATCAGTATTTTTGCTTTTAGAAACTAGTGTGCATATATTATGCTCATTTTCTTAACCAAAATGTTACAACCAATACAGCTAACAAAATAATTAATGAATACATTTTTAAAATAGTAAGTGACTTTTCAGTTGCCAACCTCTGGCCTAGACAGTTCTGTAAAGATAATTAACACTGTAATGATAAAAATAAGAGTTAACCAATACAAGAGTTTCAGTGCATGTTTCAGTTTAAGAGAATGATAAGCTCTTTAAAATTCAATCATGTCCAGTTCCCTGTAATTTATGCGCAGATGTGAAATTCTGCTCCCACCACAATCTTTACTAGGGTTTACATACATAGGCTAAGGAGAACTACTACAGTCTGCAGCAGTAAATATAAGCAGTTCCCACACTCTACACAGAGGAGTGCTCAAAGTAAAGGTGATCCTGTGGAGATGGATGGCTTCTGTGGTTGACATGACCATATTAAAAAAAAAAACTTGAACTAGTGCGCAGCTGGGCAACACATCAAGCTTCCCCTACCACCTACATAGCACTATGAGTAAAGAATATGCAAATTATTTAACAGTTGTCAGGATGGCTGAGTGGTCTAAGGTGCTGCATTAAGGTTGTAATCTCCCCTGGAGGCATGCGTTCAAATCCCACTTTTGACAAATGAGTTTTAGGTGGCATGGTGGTGTACCACTTAGCATTGTCGCCGCACAGCAAGAGGTTCTCTTGTTTGATTCTCGCATGGGGTGCCTTCTGTGCAGAGTCTGCATGTCCTCACTGCATTCGCACAAGTTTCCTCTGGGTGTTCTGGTTCTCTCCCACATTCCAAAGACATGCATCTGGAATGGGCCCTGTCCTAGTCAGACTTTTCCGGTAAACAAATGTTAAATAAATAAATAAATAAAAGCTACATGAAGAACTCTGTGTTGTCTTCCAAAGGTTTTACTACACGGACTCAAAATGGGACATGCAGACCCTTTCACTGCTAAGCTTTGCTGATGCACTCTAATTAGCATGACATCACAACTCGCATCACTTACTTCATGAAAACATACATTTGTGTCTGTGATATTGTTTAAATGTCAGACAAAGTGGTAAACACCAAGCTACACAAAAAACAGCCTAGCATCCTTCTCTCCAGTTAAGGACATTATGTGTAAGCAGAAGATGGTAGTGGCAGTCAAACACAGTGCATCGAGTTACAAAATGATGAATGAGCACAGTTCGCAAAATAAACCACAAAAACTTAAGTAACTCAGCTGTATATGCTGGCAGGTAATGCAGTGAAAATGAGAGAGAGATTCTTTTCAAGAAAATTCATGACAGATTCAATGGTACACCATGCTTAAACAGATGTAAAGAAATATGTAATCAATTGACTTAGGTAGGGGTTTTCAAGCTACAGTTTGAAGAACCCCAGCACATTCATGGCAAGCAGCAGACTACCCATAATAAGTAGTACTGCTGTGACTATAAACTGTTAAGCCGGTGGGGGCATATAACACTCAAGTGTGGCACAAACTACTACATGAATTTTACAATGTTCTCTCTGGCTCAGTAAACAAATTACCAGTAGTTCCAGTCACTGATCTGGGTATGCTGAAATTACCTATACCATCTACTAGTATTCCACAGTACGCAGACTGCCTTGGATGCTCAAGGTAAGAAGGCACTACTATCCAAGTTACTTAACAGCATTAGCAACCATAAGATGGGCTAGAACCAGCCTGGTCTTTTTCATTTTTAACTGTACAGTGAAAAACAAAGGTAACTAGCAATAAGATACATCCAGAATTTCTGAAGGCCACTGACTATGATCCTCTAACTGCATAACTGTTCAGTATTTATTGTTTCCTAAAGCACACGTACAACAAAGCTTATTATTACTATGATTAATAAATTACAATCAATATATAACATTTTGCTACAATTTCATAATCAAAAAAGTTTGGGGCTAGGAGCAAATATTTCAGATTTTGCAAGTTACAAAATATTAATTAAAAGTAAAGCAATACATTCATACAATGAACCAACAGAAACAATAACAACAACAATAACAACAACAACAATAATGATTAAAAATACACTGAGATTTGAGTTTCTAGGCTCAGAGGATGAAGCGATGAGTGTCACACTGTGTGAGGGAGAGGAATGACAGAGAAATCTATCAAGAAAGATAGCAATGGTAACAAAACTGTAACATCTGTTTTAGCTAAAAGGCAATTCCCTGCTTGTTGTTCACCAGCTGTTGAAAACTATCAATGGAAATAGAGGTTTGGAGCTGCTGTTTAATGTTGAATGACTGCAGTGGTATTGATGTAGAATTGGAACTCTTTAGATTAGCCTTTTTTTTTTTTTTTTGCTTTTGCAAGCATTTTCTTGGAGACATTAAAAAACTGAGACATTCTCTCTCAGCTGTAGCATGTGCAAGTTAAATTTGAAGGAAGCAGCTGTTAAAACTTAAAAAAGAAAAAGGTGCAAACTGCCCTAAAACTGCGTGGGACATTAAAAAAAAACTCTCTGCTCTCAATCAAACTTTAAGAGGTAGCCAACAAATATAAAACAAAGTACAGTTGTGTAAGTTGGCCTTACTCATGGCATTCCTCACTGCTGCTGTAACATTTAGGCTATACAGGTCGTATCTTGCTTGAGATACAACTGGCCGACATCACAAAACTGTCTCCCTCCCACACCTTCACTCTGACTGCTGAATGGAGAGCAATGTGTTGGGAAACCAGCAGTTACAGTGAAGATTTCTTCAGTACTTTTTTTGCTCTTAAGAGAAAAGCAGCATACTCCTCTTGAAACTTAAACCAAAACCTAGTAGTAGGAAAAGATACTATACGCAGGATACACTAACCATAAATCCTAGTTAATAAATAAAGAAGTGATGTTCTTACCATTATATACCATCTGTCTTGTCGATCTTAATTTATCCTTGATGTATGTGACTCTGTTCCGACCCTCGGAACTGGCGCAGCTGCTATAACAGCTTATGTGAACCAAAGCTCTCAACCCAAGTCTCTATCCAGAACACCTCTCTCCAGATCACCTCAGATCGAGTTTGCAGCTATACAAGGAAGACATAAAACAGCTTTATAAAAGAAGAAAAAGGTTATGTCCATGGTCATAAATGAGGTAATAGATACCAAAGACAAGAGTCCGATACTCCAAGGAGTGTGAAGGAGAATGGGAAGTCAAGGATAAATGAAGACTGACAACACAGATGGAATGCTACGGTAAAAACTTCTTTACCTGATGTTTGTCAATCGTCATTTATGTTTGATGTATGGGACAGAGTCCCCAGCTACCTTATAACCTGGGTGGTCTTACGGAAGGAAAATCCTGAGCACTATACAGCCAAAGGACGCTCTTCCCCTGGAGACCATTTCCAATTTGTAATGAGTGATAAAGGTATGTGGAGAAGCCAAGGTTGCTGTTGCGCATATTTCATCCATGGAAGCCTTTGAGTGAAAAACAGCAGACATGGCTATTGCTCCAGTAGAATGAGCCCTCACTGGTCCTGGCAATTGGAGATTCTTCTTATTGTAAATGAAGGTAATAAATTCTTTTAACCACTTTGATAAAGTGACTTTTGAAACAGGGTTACCCAGAGATAGACATAAAAAAGAGATAAATAACTGGTCCGACTTTCTAACATCCTTAGTTTTGTTGAGATAGAAATGCAATTGTCTGTGAACATCCAACAAATGTAAACAATATTCACCCTTGTTAGAAAAGTTTGGGAAGAAGATAGGTAATCAATGGATTGATTAATGTTCGTTTCTGAGACCAACTTAGGAAGAAAAGATGGGTTGGTCCTTAGTGAAACCCTATCCTCATGAAAGGAACGTTAGGTCACAAGTAGCTGCTGGTTCAAAAGGTGAAAGGACCAAGGACTACAGAACCATAGTAAGGTCTCAAGGAGCCACAGGGTCTTTATAAGGAGGTTTTAATTGCAAGGCTCCTTTCATAAATACTTTACACAGCCTATGCAAAATTAATGAGCAGTCTTCGAAGCCATTGCGGAAATTGGAAATGGCAGCTAGTTGGACTCCTTGTGGATGGGAAAGGAGATCCGGATCTGGGTCCAGAGTTAATGGACGGTGAATTAGGTGAGGCTACAGAAAGGTGAACCAGACTTCTTGAGGCCAAAAGGGAGCAAAGAGGATCACTTCGCTCTTCAACCTGATGGCTTACTTTAAGAAGAGAGGAATCAATGGAAAGGGGGGAAAGACGGAGAAGTGCTGAGGGACAATCATGAAGGAGAGCATCTCTCGGGATTCCCCCTGAGGGGGAATGGGGGCAAAGTAGCTGCTGCACTTGTTTGGGGGAAATGCAAAAAGATCACAGCCAGGCAGGCCCCATCGATGAAAAATATCCTCCACCACTTTGGGATTGACAGACCACTCATTAGTCAGGAAAATACATCTGCTCAACTTGGCCCCTATCACATTTGAAGCCCCCCGGATATGCTTTGCTATTAGAAAATGGTTGGAAGAAATCACTCACTGCCATACTCTGACAGTTTCTGGTTCTGCCCTGTTTGTTGATGTACCAAATTACGGGCATACTGCCCGATTGAATCACAACAGCTCCTAGAGGGAGGGCATCTTGAAAGGCTTGCAACAAAGTACTGCTCTCAATTCCAGAACAATAACATGCAAATTGGCCTCTATCGGGGACCAAGTGCCTTGAACTTTTCTTCCCAGATAATGCCCCCCCTCCGCATCTGGGAAGCATCCGTGGTCAAAATGGCCTTGGGCTGAGGTAAAACAAAGGGTCAAGCCTAAGAGAATATCTCCCATTCCACCCACCAGGATAGGTCTTCTTGCAAGGACTAGTGATTAAAATGGGATGCATCAAGGGACAAGTCAGAATGAACCATTTGGGATGCCAAAAGCCACTGCAGAAGTCTCATGTGAAATTTTGCCAATGGGACCACGGTGATAGCCGCTACCATGGATCCCAGAGCTTGAAGAACTAACAGTAGAGGTACCCTGTTATTGGAAAGAATGGCTTGCACTTGGGACCTTATCGTTTGCAACCTGAATAGAGGAAGGGAAGCTGTACAACTGGTGGTATTCTGGCGGGCTCCTATAAACTCCAAATCTTGAGTCAGACTTAGATGTGATTTTGTTTGATTCACTGTGATGCCTAGATTTATTTATTTATTTATTGTTTGTTTGTTTGTTAACCGGGTTAGTCCAGCTGGGCTAGTGACCCGTTTTCAGTGGAGACCCAAGGAGAAAAGCTCCAATACATAATATAAAGTATATAGGTTTACATCGTTACAGTATATCTAAGTATACAGAATATGCATCATTATATAATGTAAGTTCAAAAAGTTGTAAATTTACAAAGGCAGAATTACAGAGAGTTGCCACATTTATAATAGATGAAGTGAGTAGCATGAGTCAATATTGGTCTGTACAGGAGTAACAGTTTTACAAGTAATATATACACACTGGTTTGAAATTTAGAGCTTGTCAGTTTGGGAAATTAGTAAGGTAGGCCAAAGGCATGCATGCAAAAGAATTTTGGAAAGATGTTCTGAGCAAGATATGTGAGGTTTGTTAAAGACGGTAAAGAAGTGATGATTATAGGTGTGGAGTTTGTAGTGTGGGTGTTTTAGGTGGGAGCATGTGAAGGACATTCCCATTTGGAGGAGAGATGGGAGAGAAGCTTGGATTTGAATTTGTTCTGGTTGGGTATATTACGTAGTGGTGTGGAGAGATTGTTCCATAGCTTGGCTATGGTGTGGGATAGTAGTAGTTTGCCAGGAGGGTGGATGGGTTTGTATATTTGTAGTCGGTTTTGGCCTTTGGATCTCAGGGTGTGGGTAGGTGCATAGGGTGTTAGAGATTTAGCAAGAGAGGGGCATTCAGTTGGTTTAAAGATGAGTTTGTGGGCTGTTGTAAGTTGTAGGTAACTTTAGGTGGTTGTGGAGTTCTAGCCAGTTTAGGGTGTGTACAGAGTGACAGTGATGAGAAGACTTCTTAGAATTGGTTGCAAATTTGCAGATTTTGTTGCAACAGGATTCGAGTTTAGAGAGAAGGCCAAGTTGAAGGTTGGAGAATAGGGGAGCACCATACAAGAGAGAGGGGAGAAGGAGGGTAGATGCAAGGGTATGTTGAGAGGCTGGAGTAAGGTAGTAGTTATGTCTGTAGAGGAGACTGATTTTCTGGTGGGTTTTTTTGATTGTTGAGAGGATGTAGGAGTCAAATTTTAGGTTTTCATCAATGGTAATTCCAAGTAGCTTGGTACTAGGAACTATTTCTAGAGGGGTGTTATTGTGGCTTTTGATGGAGAATTGGGCCTTGTGGAACTGGGAGGTTTTGGTGGAGTGAATATCATAAGTTTTGTTTTGTTGGCATTTAGGGCCAGGTGATGAGATTGCATCCATGTTTCAGTTTTGGAGAAAGCTGTTTGGGTATAGAGTAGAAGTTTGGAGGGGCAGGTGTCTGAGCAGATGATAGTGGAGTCATCTGCGTATTGGATGATTGAGGTTTCAGGGATAGAGAGGTGTAGGTTGTTAATGAATAAGTTGAAGAGGAGGGGGCCATACTGATCCTTGGGGAACTCCTGTGGGTGTAGGTAAGAAAGGGGAGGTTGATTCTTTCCATTGTACAGCCTGTTGGCGCATGGAAAGATAGCTGGTGAACCATTCAAGGGTTGGGAGAGATAGATGCAGCTGTGAGAGCTGGGACAGGAGAAGGGAATGGGAGATAGTGATGAATGCTTTTGAGAGGTCAAGAAATAGAGAAGATACGTATTTGCCGCTTTCACATGCTAGGTTGACTGTTTCAGGGAAGGAAAGGAGGGCTGTCATGGTGCTGTTGCCAGAGCGGAAGCCGTGCTGGGTGGGAGAGAGGAGTTTGTGCTGGATTAGGTAGGGCATGAGCTGGGAGTGGATGGTTTTCTCTAGAATTTGAGAGGGGAGAGAGAATAGCTATGGGTCTGAAGTTGGTTGTGTCTGTGTTTTTACCGCCTTTGTGGAGAGGAATTATGAATGCATGACGTCAGATGGTTGGTACATAGGATTCCTGAATGGATCTATTTATGAGGATGGAAATGGGATAGGCTATCGATTCGGCTGATATTTGAAGAAAATTTGCTGGAAGATTGTCAGGGACATTGCGGCATGGTTTTAGCTTTTGAAGTAGTCTTTTTATAGTATTGGTGGAGACAGGTTTAAGGGAGAACGGGTGGAGGAGGGGAGTGAGAGAGGTGGTTTGAGGGGGCAGGGTGAATGGTTAGTGTTGGTGGGTGGATTGGGGAAAGTGGAGGATAATGTAGCTATGCAGTCTATGAAAACTGTGTTGAAGTTAGTGGCTATTTCTAGACTTGAGAGGTCAGGATTGGGGCAGAGGTTGGAATTATTACCATGGTTGAGTATTGAGGAGATGGATGTCCAGAATTTCTTTGGATTGTTTGAGTGTTTGTATTGTAGATTGCTGTAGTAGTTTTTGTGATCTTTTCTTATTGATGGTTTGGCCAGGTTACAAAGATGTTTATATTCTTGGAGGGTGCTGGGGTTTTTTTGTTTTTGGTATAGTTTCCATTTTTTGTTTCTTTGATTCATTACAAGTTTAGTTTCTTGAGATATCCAGGGGCAGGAATTAGTTTTGATATGTTTGCTTTGTAAAGGGGCTAGTTTATCAAGTAAGGTAAGGAAAGTTTGGCTAAAGTATGTAACAGCATTATCTAGTGGAAGACTTTTCAGTGGAGACCAATTAGTAACCTTGAGGCATTCAGAGAAGATTTCAGGGATGAAGGAAGATAGGTTTCGGGATTGCTTGAATATGTGTTGTTTTTCAATGTGGGAGGGTAGGCGGCCTGTGAAGGCTGGTAAGTGATCGCCTAGGGGGTCAGGTATTATACCGGATTCGGAGATATGGTTGGGGTGTGTTGTTAGTATCCAATCTAAGATGGTACCGGAGGAACCATCTTTGTTTGGCCTGGTAGGGAGGTCGATTAGTTGGGTGAAGTTGTACAGGTTGACAGAGTGAGTTGGGGTATCTAAGAGGAAGGAGGTCCAGTTAATATTTACATCACCAAGAATGTAGATTTCATTTATGATGTTTGAGCTAAACCAAGAGAGGATGCCTTCTAGAGTTTTGGTATTGTCTCCAGGAGGTATGTAAATGGAGCAGATGCAGATGGATTTGTAGTTATTAAGTTTTAAAAAGCCCACAGTCATTTCTGCATTGGCAAAAGTTGGGATGGGGTTGGTGGCTGGTGTAAATGTGAGAGTGGAGGTGTAGATTATTGCTACGCCTCCTCCTTTTCTGTGAGGCCTATCATTGCGTATGATATGGTAGCCAGGGGGGAGGATTTCATTATCTTTGATGGAGGGTTTGAGCCATGTCTCAGATACTGCGGTTATGTCTGACTGATTGTAAGAGAGCCAGGCATGTAGGTTGGGGATTTTATTATTGAGGCTTTGTGCATTTAGGGTCATGAGGCAGATAGCCTTAAGATTTTGTGGATTGGTACTTGGGTTAGCGCGGGTAAAGGTGGGGGTTGGGACAGGGTTAGGGTGGATGTCACCTGAGAGAGAGAGTGTTATATGTTGGAGGAGATGTCTGAGGAGAAATAGAGGGTAAATAGAGGTAAGGTATTGTTGGGAAAGGCTTTTCTTTGAGATAGTTGTTAGAATAGGGTGAGGAGATGGTGGTGTATGAAGTAAGGAGGGTTTGAAAAGATTGGATGGGTTGTAGGAGTAGAGTTCAGTGGAGATCTGTGAATATGAGTGGGATGTAATTGAGGGGTCTGAGATAGTAGTGTGAGAGGTTAGAGGTAGGTATGAGCTAGTGTGGAGGCTTAGTTGGGTAATGTAGATTAGGGATACTAGAAGGGTAGATAGTAGTAGAGTTTGCTGTGGGATGGTAAGCATTGTAGTATCATTGTGTGCGGTGTGGTGTATGTATGAGAGAGGGTGGGGGTGTGTGTGAGATTAATTTGATTATGGGAGCGGGAGGAGTAAGGTGGTTGGTGAGTGTGAGTGGTGCAGGTGTTGAGGGGGTGTGGTTTGTGGAAGTGTATATGTAGGTGCACTGGGGGTGGGTGAAATTTGAGGGTAGGGTAGGGGAGCGGAGTGAGCCCGTAGGCGACCGGAGCAGGATAGAGCAAAAATAAAAAAAATCAGCAGGAAAAAGTATCAGCAACTGCCGTTTTGAAGGTAAGTTAAACAGGTTGTTATTGTGAGAAAAATAAGGGAGAAATAATTTACAAAGGTAATTGTAGATGCTTTAGTATGCCTAGTGTGTGTACTTTGAGGGGTGGGGATTAATTTCCAGTGTTTGGAGAGTGTTGACTAGGATATTGAGATGTACAGTTAGTTACAAAATAAATGAAGCCAATGTAGGAATAGGGTTTTACTGGGTTAGGATGGAAGGTGCTGCCACCTAGTGTTAACTAGGAAGATAGCAGGCAGGAAAGAGGAGCAGGTTTCATTTATGGTGTACTTTGAAAAAAATGCTGGGACACTATGAAAGCTTTGTGGACATAGAAGACATGGCGGGGGGAGAGTAGATGGTCTGCGGTAGGCTGCTGAAACACTCACACAGGGAGGCTGACAAGTACATTTAAGTGATTAATAGGTAGTTCAATACTAGATTTAGGTCTACACACATTCAACAAATTATGGTGTTGGGGAGTCCTCACAGTAGTCCGAAAGGCTCAGGCTGGCAGGCAAAAAATCCAGGGAAATATCAGAGGAGTTGCAGGTGGTGTTCCTTTCAGTTTAGAGGCAGGGAGGGAGCTTCTGGAGTGATATACTGTAAAATGAGAGGAGATACACACAAAGTTAGGTTATTTGGAAGCTTGGAAGTTACAGGAATGGAGGTAGGTGTAGTTAAGGAATAATCAGAAGAGAAGGAGTTCTTGCAAATATAGTTTAGTAGGTAGAGAGAGAGATCTAGGGATCCCCAAAGAAAGAGGGTGTATAATGGCGGAGGGTGGAATAGAAGTATTAGTAGTGGGTAGCAAATACAGTTAATAAACAATACAAGAGGGTGGTATAAAGGTATTAGTAGTGGGTAGCAAATACAGTTAAACAATGCAAGGCAGGCAAGATGAGCAAAAAGATGCAGAATGAAATCCATTGCTTGATTTAGTAAATGACTAGTAGTAGCAGTGACTAGCCAGTCGTCTACTTATGGAAACACTTGGAATCCGTGCAGTCTCAGGTGAGCTGTTACTGTTGCCATGCACTTGGTAAATGCCATGGGGGCTGTGGTAACTCTGAATTGATAGAGACCAGCTTCTAGCCAAAAGCAGAGGAACCTTCTGGAGCGCTTGTCCATTTTTATGTGGTAATATGCATCCTGAAGGTCTATGGAACACATCCAATTGTCTTCCTCTAAGAATGGTAGGATAGACTGAACCATGACCATCTGGAATTTTGTTTGCTGAACAAATTTGCTCAGAAGGCAGAGATCTAGGATTGGTCTCAAGTCTCCTGTCTTTTTTGGCAACAAAAAGAGCCTTGAGTAAAATTTGGATCCTATCTGGTCTGGTGGGACTTCTTGGATGACTCTTTTTTTCTAGCAGCTTTTGAATTTCTAGTGCTGCTTAATCCCTCTGATTGGGTGGAATACCGGGTATTCTGTCTAATCTTGGAAAGAGCATGCAAAGGATGTGGTATCCTCTGGCAATAATCCTTTGCAACCAAGTATCTGTGGTTATTTATTGCCAGGCTCTTGAGTGCAAGGACAACCTTCTCCGACTGCCTCCAGAGGCAAGCAATCAGTCCCCCCTTTCAGGAGCGCTGGTACGGCTTCTCTGAGAAAAAATCTCTGGAACCCTGATTTGCAGGCCACCTTTGCTGCGGGGTTGGTGTCTTCCATTGGAGCTCCCCCCTCTGCCCCAAGAGGAGCCACCACCACGTGTGTCCTGAAAAGGCCCTTGAGATTTTTTGAACCACATCTTCCCACTCCTCTGGTTCCTGGAATAGGATCACTGAGGAGCCGAAAAACATATGGCCACTGCAGATAGGGTCTTTCCATCTTTCTCGCACCTGGCTAGGGTTTCTCTGACTTTGGGGCAAAACAATGAAGATCCAGAAAAAAAAAAAGATTGCCGAACGAAACTTAAAAGGCTCCACAAACTCACACAAGCACATGCAGGCATGCCTCCTAATGACAACGCCGGAACCCGCTGCCCTAGTCATCCCTTCGGCTGCATGAGCCTCATGAACAAGTTGGAAATAGACTCTAGGATAGCTAGTTGGGAGGCCACTTTATCTTGAACTTCCTCAGACACAGCAAGGGAATCTGACAGCTCTTTGATCAGATCCCTTTGGGTCTAGTAAAATGTGCCATAAAAATTCAAGGATATTAAGGCGAAGGTCGATGATGCATACACCCACTGTCCATCACCCTGGACTCCCGGTTTGGGGGATGAAAAGTGGAACTATCTTCTGCAAGTTCTTTCTTGGCGGCTGCCACAACCACTACGCCATATACTGCTAATCCCTTAACCCAAAACTGATGGCCCTCTGGTGCTGAGAGAATTTTGTCCGGTCCCCTGGGGATAGGCTCTATGGAGTCAGGGCCTCCTAAGCCCACTACACGATCAACTTAATAAGATCGTCAGCAGGTGGGGTCATCCAAGACAGATGGGCGAGCACCAAAGGCTTGCACGTATACCCACTCCTCTGAGGTAGGGTTTTGGGCTTCCAGTCACAACTCTGTTTCAGGATTTCCAGAATGTCTTCAAAGGAGTCCATGTCCTCTGTGATAGCTTCTTCTGGGGAATCCAGGTTTTTCCTCTTACATGTTTTCTTCCAGGGCACCTCCTCAGTGCGAAGCTCTGTAGAGGACTCGGAACAAGAAGGGCCCTGTGCAGGGGTATCCTGCAGCATTGGTGCTCGTTGTCCAGGTGTGGAGGATGGTGGAAGCTCTGGGTAAGAAAAGGTTCCGGGATGAAACTCCAATAGGGGAGGGGCCAGATGAGAACCCACAGAGGCCAGTGCCCTCTCCATCATCTGAAAGACAGGTTCCCCCCCCCCACCAAAGAAGGATGGGAACCCGGAACCAAGAAGGATAACGTTGGAACTGTGGTCCCACCCCACTCCAAATAAACCTCCCCCAAATTCGGAACTGGGGAAGAACCCATGTGGGCCAAAACTCCAAGAGTCAAGGGTGGCTCCAAATAAAAAACTGCAGCTGATACGTGCCCCTCAATTTCGGGAGTGGAGCTACAACCCCGGGAGTCCATCGGCTCTAATGGAGTCGAGGAACTCAAGGCAGAGTCTGGAACTGAAGTAGAAAGGATGGCAGGCATCAGAGCAGCTGGAACCGGAAGAATTGGAATCATAATTCTAAGCCCTCAAAGGAGGTTAGAGGAGGAAAAGTCAGTGGAGTCCTAGGAGAGGAAGTCCCATCTCCAGAAGGGAGTGAGGCTTGGGAGGAAACTGTTAAGACCCCTAGCCACGAGGAGCTAGTCTACCAACCTCACAATGTCAACTTCAGTCAGACTCCTGGAGGAACAGACAGAAAAGGCTGAGGGAGATTCTGGTCTGTTTACAAAGGGGCTTAGAAGTTGACTCACAAAAGGATCAATTGCGGGGGAATACCTTGTCCTGGGGGGGACCTGGTTTTGAAGTTATTTGTGGCTCCAGGGAAGCTACTGGTTCCAAAATTTTGGACGAAGCTGCCAAGAGGACCAGCACAAATGGAGCAGGATGAACCACTGGTACCGTAGGGACTAGCACTGAGACCTGTGGCACAGACGTCATTACCACAGATGGTGCCAAAGAAGTTGGTTCCTTGGATTTGTCTATTGCCAAATCCGATTCTGTGGGATGTGTGGGAACTGATGATTTGTACTTCTTGCCTGCCAGGGCCAGAAGGGGACGCTGACACAGAGCGACTCTTCTTCTGTCCAGATTTAGAAGATGGAGATGACAGTGAAGATGCATTAGATTTGGATTGACCCAACAAAGCCTCCTCAAAGGAGGTTTTAATTAGTCCTGTCAAAATTATTTTTTTCTTTCAATGAGGGCCCTAGTGAGTGACTTGAAGGCTTGACAAATAAGGCACTCTTCCTGTAAATGTGCCAGGTCCAAGCAGTAAATGCAAGAGAAGTACCCATCAGAGTTGGGCATCTCCATCCCACAATCCTGACATTGTTTGAAGCCAGTTGTTCCACTAGAGTTGTCTGTCATGTTGAGCAAAGAAAAACTATTAACTGCAGACACACACACACACACACACACACACACACACACACACACACACACACACACACACACACACACACACACACACACACACACACACACACACACACAGACACTAGAAGGGAAAAGGCTACAAACAATGGTAGGCCAGAACTACCCAGAGGTAGGGGAAAGGAAAGAACTACCAATGATGGTAGAGAGAAATACCATAAGGTAAAAGCAGTATATTCGCAACACAGAAAGGAACTATGAGAGTACAAAAAGGAAACTATATACATTATTTTTTTTGGACAAAGAATAGAATAAACATACAGATATTTATAAATAAGATTTAAAGTACTTGAGAGAGAAAAAAAATCATGAAAAATACACAGCTGACGAGCGTCTGGATGATGCATATTTATAAAAGAGCGGCAAATGAGATCTGAGGTGATCTGGAGAAAGGTATTCTGGATACAGACTTAGCTTGAGAGTTTTTGGCTTTTGTGAGCTGTTATAGCAGCTGAGCTGGTTCCAATGATCAGTACAGAGTCCCATTCATCAATGACAAATGAAGACTTGACATCATTAAATCTACTGTTAAGCCCTCTACCTAACTCTTATCTTTTAAGCTTACATTTAGCAGTTCCATCATCCAATATATATCTTGAGACCCCTTGCAATTACTTTCTTCTTACTTCATCCTCTCATACTTCACCACAAAAATATCTATTGCAAGCCATACTCCTACCAGCAACTCCCATCAATTACAGCCAAAAGCAATTTTTTTTACTACTTCCCAATTATCTCTTTACTCATCTCCTATCCATAAACTTACTACTAATCCAACTTTCTCATACTCCTCTTTAACCCCTACTACTTAAAAGTGAAAAACTCTTTATTCCCTAAACTTACTCAACAGCTCAGTAATTAAGCCATCTTTTTAAACTGTGTTGTCAACAAACACTATCTACTTCATTAAAAATGTTAAGAGGTTAAGGTTCCCCTTAAGGTACAAATGCTTTTGATTGCATATTTCTTTTTGCAAATTTTGTTCCTTAATGTATGTACAAAAATGCATTATAGTAATAATGTTAATATTGCTTAAACTTCTACTGTTCAAACCTTGTACTGTGCAGCTTTTTTCCCCGGGCCTCTACTGAAAATGGGTTTCTGCCCAGATGGACTTTTCCGGTCACCAAATGTCAATAAATAAATAAATACTCCCATTAGTAATGATCAACAACAAAAAGGGGGTGGATAGTGGGTGCAGCTGTGAGGAATTTGAACATCTATTGTTATTGATAAGTGCAACTTACAAAACTGTACTATGTTCTTCATTCCTACTGCTACAGTAGGCTTTAGGCTACATGGGTTGATTACCAAAACATATCCAATCTGGGAGGAGGAGGAAGGAAATGGATCCAAGAGCCCCTGGAAAATGGTTTTACCAAAGCCTGTCTTGGACCTGGAAAAGGAATTTAGCTTGTAATGGCTTTATTTATTTATTTATTTACATTTGTTGACCGGGAGAATCCGACTGGACACAGGTCCGTTTTCAGTGGAGGCCCAGGGAGAAAAGTGCCACATTAAGTATTATTTGCATTATACAGTTAAAAACATAGCGTTTAAATATAGACATTAGTCCAGCTAAGGACGCAAGACAAGAATAAAACATGGATGTAAAACAGCTGTAGAACATAGTACAATTTTAAAATATGGTGACATATACTAAACATGGTTACAAATGTAGTTGAGATTCATCATTGATGATTAGCATATTTTAGATCTAATGTTATCATAAAACTTCCTGATTGGATTAGACGCAACAAACTCTGAAGGGTCAACATCTTGAATCTCAGTACTTGCACATATAGATTGAGAAAGGATAGATCTAGAAATGGTCTCCAAGAAGGCTCTTTCTTTGGTACCAGTAACATTCTGGAATAAAAGCCTTGCCCCTTTGATCTAAAGACACCCAGAATGAAAAGGTGTTGGAAGAACGTGAAGAAAAAAAATGTTGTTTGGTCCAGAGGGTGGGAAGGAAGTCCCCTGAAAGGAGGGGTTTGTATCCAGTGCTATCTGTAACCTTCCTGCATCACTTTTAATGCCAAGATTCAGACACCATCTGTTTCCAAAGGGGGAATTGTAAAGAGACAGTTTCTGGACAGATTTTGAGAGATGAGGGGAAGACAGGAGGGGGACAGAATGCTGGTATAGTCATTCTGCAGAACAAGACTATCCCATTTTGGAAAGGATCCTTGTTTCTTATTTCCCTCCTGACGTCTCTTTTTCCTCCCTGTTTGGCCTAAGAAAACAGGGATTGTTTGTTCTGTCTTTTAAAAGGAAAACAGGATGTGGGAGTTTTAAAAAGGTGCTAGAAGACTCTGGAAACTCCCTGAATTAATTACCATCTTTCATCAAATTGTTTGGGTAACAGACAGTTCAAATAAAACCTCTTTAGCCAAAGGTGAACTTAACATTTTAGCCTTTATCATATCAGCAAACTTTTGGTTACATACCCAGGCAAATCTCCTCAATATATCAGCAGTACAATGGCTACAGACAGTATTTGCACAAGCATACACACCATTCAACACGTTTAAACACTTGAGAAAGATTAAAAACAATGGAGTTTACATATTAACTGAAGGATGTATGACAGATAATTCACAGCAACTGTCTGCACAAAACAAAATAAACTTCCACACATGTGCTGACACCTGAGCATTCTTTCACCACATTAGACGAAAAAAATATTCTCTTACAAAATCTGTCCAGCACTTTGCCTTTGTTGTTGTGTCAACCAGTAGTCTATTCCCAGCTGGTGAAGATGTAGAAATGGCAGCAGGGTCAGACCTAAGAAAATACAACAAATTTTTATTGGTCTGAGTAACTTTATAATGTCCATCTGCCTTTTTGGGAACTGAACGGTGAGAACCAGGAATATTACAGGCAGTATTAAACAC
Organism: Protopterus annectens; assembly: GCF_019279795.1. Taxonomy (NCBI): domain Eukaryota; kingdom Metazoa; phylum Chordata; order Ceratodontiformes; family Protopteridae; genus Protopterus; species Protopterus annectens. The sequence continues at coordinate 995,259,705 of NC_056734.1, read as the reverse complement.
ATTTTCAAAGGCTATCAAAATAAGAGGAATGGGGTAGAATGAGTTATATACTTACCATAATACTAGATCTGTGTTGTCTTGTTTCATCTGATCCAACAACTGGATCAATGGATATGACCTCGGCACTTTTTTCAAGAGTTTGGATTCATTGTCCTGACTACTTCCATGCCTACAATCCCTAGTAGTCACCCAATTACCTCAAATCGAGTTTATTTGCTTGTAACTATAATATCACCCAAAGAGCAAAACAACACGGGTCTAAACTAACTGACCTGGTTAAATCATCGGGATGTGTAACAGGGAAAGGATGTCCAAAAGACAAGCCCCTGGTCAGGTCCAACTGATCAGCCAGGACCCAAAAGTGACAATTTAGGATGGGGAATGGATGGAGGGATGCTGAATGAGACAAAAAGTCAACACAGATCTAATGTTATGGTAAGTATATAACTTTCATATCATATGTTGTCTTTTTGTCCAATTCAATGATTAGGATGAATTCCCAACCTACTCCAAAAGAATGGCTGGTCTCAAGGAGGTATGTTCCCGAGTACAGTGGACCCAAAGGATATATGAGATCTGGTTTGTACAGCCAACCTGTAATGTGAAACAAAGGTATAAATTGTAGACCAAGTACCTCCAGCACAAATCTCAACAATGGGAATTCTAGCCAAAAAAGCAGTTGAGGTAGCCACCGTTCTAACCTAATGAGTTTGGTTTGACAGGTAAAGTGAATTACATTTTATCATAAACAAAAGCAATGCAGTCAGAAAGCCAGCTGGACAATGTTACTTCAGAGAATCCTTGTCCCAGTTTAGCTTTTGAGGAGTATAAGAAAAAGCTGGTCGGACTTTCTGATATCCTTCGTACAGTGTAAATAAAATCTAAGTTGATGTTGAACTTCCAGTAAATACAGAGTATATTCTCCTTTCAGAAATTTGGGAAGAATACTGGTAAACTGATTGATTTAATAAAGATTTGGTTCATTGGTTACTTTCGGAAGGAAAAAAGGATTAGTTTGCATAGATACTGTTATTATGAAAGAAGGTACGGGTGTTTACAAGACAGTGTCTCTAATTCAGAAATCCTCCTAGCACACATGATTGCTACCACAAAGATTCTTTTCCAAGTATGGAATTTTAGATCTACTGAAGAAGCAGTCAGGAAAAGAGCCCTATCAAAAACTAAAGCATGGCAGTAATGCCCCAAGAGGAATTGGATTCCTGACTGGAGGTCTTAGAAGAAAGGTTCTCTTCAAAAAGGCTTTCGAATTTTTTTAAAGAGGCATGGAAATTGTAAATGGCTACCAACTGTACTTTGATAGTTGAAAAAAACAGCGCCTTTGTGAAACAACTTTGCCAATCTAAAACAGAAAGAACAGGGGATGAAAAAGGGTCCATATCTCTGGAACAGTTCCATGTGGTAAGTGTTTGCCATTTGCTAAGGTAAACCTTTCTGGTATTTGGTTCTTGTAAGGATGGTAAAAAAACAAATGACTGGAGCATGCAGCTTGGCTGTCCAGCCATCATTAAAATAGAAGAACCCATGTGGTCAATTTCATGGTCTTTAAGTCTCAGGCTGACCGGATGTGTGATATAAGAGATCTAGACACAGGTGCAACACACCCAGGGAAGATGTTTCAGATGAGGCCAAAGAAAGGGTAACCAAACCTGCCAGGGCCAAAAGGGGGCAATGAATATCTTTGTCCTGACACCTTCTGGCTGTCTGAAGGAATTTTTTCATCAGATGAAGGGTGCAATTGCACAAAGGAGATCTGGAGCCAATTGTAGGCTACTGCATGCCTCTGTGACTGCCTCTGTGGAGAACTCAGGGCAAATTTAAGTACAGTTGTGTACACTTACCATAAATCTATATATTAGAGTGTATTCATTGTTGCAGTCATTACATTTGGGTAATCTGCTGGCAGGTTGCCCTCAGTCGGCCTGATTAACAAAGTCTTGGGTCTTGCATCGGTTGCTGTCCCTTCTTCCATGACGTCAGGTCGTCAGGGGTATAAAACATGCAGCAGATGCCATTACATCAGTTTTTCTTGCACCAGATGTCAGCTGCCCTCCAAATGGGGAGCAAAAAGTATATATATACATATATATATATATATATATATATATATACACACACACACACACACACACACACACACACACACACACACACACACACACACAAGTATATAATTTAAAAACACAAAAAATATACCTCCAAACAAAAGCAAATACATCCAAAAAGGCTTTTAAGCATAGTAAAAGAAAGGAGAGGTATAGTAAGAGAAAAAACAGGGGGCTGGAGGGTGGGTAACCAGGACTGTAACAGTGAAAACACTCGAACATCTACATTTATGGTAAGTGTACACAACTGTACTATGTTCTTCGTGTTTCACTGTTGCAGTCATTACATTTGGGTAGAATCCCAAAGCTATGGTTGGGAGGATGGAATTATACAGCACTAGGAGCAGCTATAAGGCCCTGCAGGACAGCAGTGGCAAAGCCAGCTCTGGATTTAGAGAAGAGAGGTAAATGGTAATGTTTCGTGAATGTATGAACTGAGCTCCAGGTAGCAGCATCTAGAATGTCTCTGGTAGGAACCCCCCTGAGAAAGGCTGCAGAAGTAGATGCAGCCCTGGTGGAATGAGACCTGATCCCCTTGGGGATAGGTTTACAATGGTGCATATAGCAGAAACAAATACAATGCTTTATCCACTTGGAAATAGCCTGCTTTGAGACAGCCTTTCCCTCTGCCCCTGCAGCAAATGCCACCAATAGCTGTTCAGATTTTCTTAGAGATTTTGTCCTGTTTAAGTAGAATCTAAGTTGTCTGTGTACATCCAATGAATGCAGAATCCCGCTCACCCTTGTTCTGTGCATTGGGGAAGAAAGTTGGCAGATGAATGGTCTGATTAAGAGCCACAGTGGATACCCCCTTAGGCATGAAAGATGGATTGGTCCTGAGAGCCACCTTGTCTGGATGAAAAATGATGAAAGGCTCCACTGCCATAAGAGCCTGTCATTCTGAAATCCTTCTAGCTGAAGTGACTGCTAAAAGGAAAGCTGTTTTCCAGGAGAGAAACTTTAGGTCTGCAGTAGCAGCTGGCTCAGAAGGAGGGAGAGTGAGTTTTTCCAAAACAAAATTGAGGTCCCATGCAGGAGTTGGTGCTCTTCTGGGAGGTCTTAAATTTTTGGCCCCTCTGAGATACTGCTTTAGCAGAGGATGAGAGAAGAGGGGAGGTTCTGTGTTGTAATGAGCTGAAATGGCAGAGGCATGGATTTTTATGGAAGAAAAAGATAGGCCCTTGTGAAGCATCTCAGTTAAGTATTGCAGAATATGAGGAATATTGGGCATTGCTGTGCTTATTCCTTGTGATTGGTTCCAGGCACAGAACCTTTTCCGTTTGTCAGCATAAGATTTTCTAGTACTAGGCCTTCTAGCCTCCAAAATGACATCCATCACTGGATTGCTGAGGGATGGCAAGGGTGAAATTAGTTGTTTAGCAACGCTGCAAGATTCAAAGTTTGGAGCTGAGTGTGTAGAATTTGGTAGTTCTGCTGAGACAGTAGGTAAGGTGTCTGAGGCAGGTGCCACGGAGGAAGGTGTGACACATTGCGCAGGAGTGGGTACCAGTGTTGGCGAGGCCAGACTGGAGCAATCAGAATCATTTTTGGTTTGTCCTGTTTGACTTTTAGTAGAACTTTGGAGAGCAGAGACAGAGGAGGAAAAGCATAGACTGATAGGTTTTTCCAGCTGAATGATAGAGCATCCACTTTCCAAGCTTTTTTGTGATGAATTCTTGTGCAGAATTTGTCCAACTGATAGTTATGGGGTGAGGCAAAAAGATCTATGTCTGGGTTTCCCCATTTGCGTGTCAACATGCTGAAAACTTGTGGTTCCAGTTTCCATTCGTGTGGGTCCATAAGATTTCTGCTTAGTTCATCTGCCACAGTATTTTGCTTTCCTGGCAGGAATTGAGCTTGTAGTTGTATCTGATAGGTCAAGGCAGTGTTCCACAATGCCATGGCTAGTCTGCAAAGGGGGTAGGAATGTGTACCCCCCTGCTTGTTTATGTACCACATAACTGTGGTGTTGTCTGTCTTTATCATTAGTTGTCCTGGATGAAGGTAGTCCTTGAAGGCTGTCAGAGCATTCTGTACAGCTAGCATCTCTTTCTGATTGATATATAGGTGCATTTGATTTGGGCTCCATTTGCCCTGAATGCACTTCCCTGCCAGATGAGCCCCCCAAGCATAGTCTGATGCATCAGTTGTTAGAGTTTGGGTGACAAGGGGTGGAGTGAATAGCAGTCCCTTGTTTTGGTGGCAGGCCTCTGCCCACCATAGGAACTCTAGTTGCAGGCAAGGTATAACAGGAATCGTTGTTTACAGGCTGTGACAATGTTGACTCCATAAACTTTAAGTACCACTGAAGTTTCCTCATATGCAGTCTTGCATATGGAATTAGAAGAATGCAGGAGGCCATGAACCCCAAGGCTTGCAGAATTTGTCTTGCAGATAGCAGGGTTTTTGTGGCAACCTGTTTGAAGTAAGTCATCAATTGAATTTGCTTTTCTGGTGTAAGGTAAGTCATCTGGGCAGTTGTATTCAAGCTTGCACCCAGGAATGTAATTTTTTGAGAGGGTACCAGTTGTGATTTCTTTTCGTTTATGGTGTACCCTAGACAAGTTAGAACCCTTTTTACAAATGCCAGATGCTTTAGAAGAATGTCCTTGTTTTCTGCCTGAATTAAACAATCATCCAGGTATGGATCTATCTGAATATTTCTTTGCCTGCAAAATGCAATTACTGGTGACAGGCACTTTGTGAAGACCCTGGGTGCAGTAGATAAGCCAAAGGGCAGTGCAGAGAACTGGTAATGCAAGTAGCCTGCTTTGAAGCGGAGGTATCATCTGCAAGATTCCCGGATTGGGATATGCAGGTAAGCTTCTTTTAAGTCTAGAGTTACCAACCAGGCATCTTTGCCTAGCATAGGTGGTAACTGTTGAAGAGTCAGCATCTTGAATTTTGGAATGTCCAGAAATGTGTTTAGAGTGGATAAGTCCAGAATTGGATGCCATGATTTGTCCTTTCTGGGTACCAGGAAAAATCTGGAATAGAAACCTTGTCCCTTTTCCTCTTCTGGTACTGGTTGAATAGCCCCCATGTTCATGAGGGACAGAACTTGTTTCTGGGCCTCTGCCCACTGATTTGGGGGCAGAGCTGGCCATCCGTTTGGGATTGGCAACGTCTGGAAGTGAAATCTGTATCCCTGGGATACTATATTTAAAACCCATTTGTCCTGGTTAATAAGTTGCCAGTTTCGTGCATGAAGTTTTAGCTTTCCCCCCAAAGGGGCGGCTAACAGATAAGTGCTTGGTGATTGTAGAGGGAAGTCACTGAGACTGTTTACCATAGGGAGGTGCTTTGTTGCTTCCAGATTTGGAGGTGGAGGCACCCCATTGTTTTGTTTTAAAAGTTCCTTGTGACTGATACCTGGAGCCTTTGGAATGTCTTGATTTGACTTCAGCGACTCTCGAAAGGACTGGAAAGGACCAGTTCTTAGTAGGCCAGTGCCTACTAAATCTTGGAGGTTGCACTTGTACGAAATCTGTCACAGTTTGCATAGATTTAGCTTTATCTTCCATCTTTTTTTAACACTTCTTCAGCCTTATTACCAAAGAGACGGTCCTGTTGTAAAGGAGCATCCAACAATTTTGCTTTAACATGGTCAGGCAGAGTTTGCTCTTTGAACCAAGCATGCCTTCTTAGCACAGATCCAGTTACAGCAGCCCTGCAAGAGGACTCCAAGGAATCAAAACCACATTGCAAAGTATGTTTTCCAACTTGTTCAGCTGAATGCAATAAATCCTGCAATTCATTATTTTCCACACAGTCAGAGATTAACATAATTTTCTGTTTACGTAGTCCCATGATATGCTGTTGATATTTAAGCATATGAAATTAACAGTTTAAAGCCCTGATTGCCAAGGTTGCAGACGTGTAAACCTTCTTATCCCATCTATCCAGCGCCTGGAATCTCTATCAGAAGGGGTAGGATTTTTGGCAGTAGAGGCGAAGTAGAATAAAATCCTAAGTCTCTTTTTCAGATCAGAGAAATCTGACTTTTCCCCAGGAAATGTTCCCTTAAGGCATGTAAAGTTTCCCCCAAAGAAAAATCCTCAGGGGAGAGGCAGAAGGAATGGAATCCTCTCCCTCCATAGATATAAGTAGGAGTAGACAAATCCTGTTCATTAGAAAAGCAGAAGGAAGAAGAAATATCAGAAGATCAGAAGATTCATAATCAATGTCTTGCCCTAGCCTCTTAGAAGGAGGACACCCTGATCATTTGTTTTTAGGGCATAGGGCCTGCACATGTGTGGCCGCCCGTGTTTTTAGTAGAGATTTATTTTTTCTTTGGTAGGTTTGAAGAAGATGGGGGGCGTCTAATATACAATCTAGGGCCTGGCCTGGCAGCTTCTGCCTGCTTTTGGCCCGACACAGCATCTAAGGTAAGATCATCGGTAAGAATACCATTGGTTCCATGCTAGAAGCATCATCTCGGCATACGGACTCAGTAGAGGCCTCAGGAGAGAGAAGCGAATCAGAAGCGGGGGGGCTGGGCTGGCAAAAGCTTCAGTACTGAGTACTGGCAACTGGCGAGCCCCCGCGTCTATGGAATGCGGCGGTCTCCTCTTTTTATCTCTTTTAGGTCCGTTAGTAGTTTTGCTAACCGATTACTGGATTGGATAATTATTTTAAAATTAAAAATAAAAAGAAAGAAAAAGTTTACCAAAATACAAGCACAAAACCAACAGCAAGGCCAACAGCAAAACAGCGCCTAAAAGAGCACAGAGTACAAATGAAAAATGAGGCGGTTGCAATCACAGTAATGCAATTGCTTGTAATTAGTGGTAATCTTTTCAAAGAAAAAAAGTTTCCCCAATGGAATTGCCAGCTTTGGAGAAAAGTTTTGTTTTCGAAAAACTAAATGGGAAGGGAGTCGAGCAACCAGCACAGGCCTTGCTTTGCTGCTTTCCGGGCACCTTAGCATCGGAAGAAACGATGTAATGGCGCCTGCGATGTTGGCTGATGAACTGACCTGGGACAATGGAGAAGAAGGACAAGCAGGGCCCGAGGACCCAAAAATGTTAATCAGGGCAAGACTGTTAACCTGCCAGCAGATTACCCCCCCAAAATGACTGCAAATTAATCACCACGACATCAAGAACAACTGCTAAGGTTAGGTGCAGAATAAAGAAAGAGCTTAAACGAAGAGACTGCCTACAACTGGAAAATCAATGTCAACATGGACTGATCTGAGGGACCAACGATGGTGCAAGAAAAAGAAAAATCACCTGCAACATGCACACACCTGAATGATCCTGAATGTGTGTGTTGTGATGTGTGTTGCATCAGAAAGCATCAGAGAAACACTTCCTTGGCTTCCACCAAGGCAAAATATGAATGATGGGGTTCCTCCCTGTTTGTTGATATACACCAGACTACTACCTTGTTGTCCATCTAGTTGGAAATCACAACCACCTTGGGAGGGGAGCATCTTACAGTTGCACAAAAACATTGAAGTGAAGACTGGCATCAGTCGATGATCAATCAAATCAAGAACTTTTCCCTTTCCCCTGTCCCCCATCCCATGTCCCCCATCATCTGTGGTAATGGTGGGGTGGTAGAGGGTGGGTCCACAGGGGATGCATCCCACAATATGTGTTTTTTTTGGTGTATGGTGGTGAGATGCACTGGATGCATGAGGGGGTGATATCAGCGACCCACTGATCAAAGCGCGTGCCCACTGAAGACTCTCAGGTGTAAAACTGAGCCATCCGTGTAGTGTGTGAGCAGAATAGCCCATAAGCCCAAGAATTGAGGTTGTAGTTGTGTAGTGAAGAAGGTGTGATTTGAGTTGAAGCAGTAGAGATAAGATAAAAAATTGTGATTGTGGAAGCTACAGGAGTGGAGAGTAGAGATGGCATCAATGAATGAACTGATCTGTGTCAAGTGTTGGTATCGTTAAACAAGAGAAATGGTAGTATGAGTAAAAGGTGGCGCAAGGTGGCAAGTGCAAGTAAAAACACTGATAGGTAAATCCTGGTTGATGAAGTGGTAACCGTCCAGTCTGAAGTAAGGAGGAATCTGGAACCTTTGCAGCCTTTATATTTGAAGACTGCCACCACTGCCACACATTTGGTAGTGACCTGTAGTGTAGTGAGGCCAACTACATTGAAGTAGCATGCCAAAATGGCAGTGAGTTCCCAAGAAAAAATGGAGAAATCTTCTTGACTGCTTTGCCTTTTTGATGTGACAGTATGCATCCTTGAGATCTGTCCACATCAGTCAGAACCATAGAGATAGGGATGGGGGGTGTACAGTGACATGGAACTTAATTTGTTTTTTTACAAACTGAGGTGAACTTAATTCTCCAGGGGAAAAGGAGGGAGTCCCCTTTTATTTCAGAACTAAAAGAACCTTACCTTAATAGAATGAACTCTTTTGGGGTTTTTTTATGACCTTTCTAATGCCTTTCTTTTCTTGCTGCTTTGTTGCCTGCCTTCTGCTTGACCCATTGGAACTGGTGGAATTTTGCCCAATTTTTGGGTCCTGACTAGGGAAACAAAGGGAATCTTCTGGAATAATTTTATGGCTGGTGATTATTGAATCTGAAGTGATGATCTTCTGTGATGGTATGACAGAATTAATGGTCCACTGAAAGCCCCTCTGTGTGGGAAAAGTGTGACATTTGGACTCAGCCACAGGAGGGGTGACCCTAGTTAAGATTCCCCCCTCCCTCTTTCCCTTCCTCTTCTCAGGAAAAACATTCGAGCAGCAAAACTTCCTGACAAACCATCTTTTTGGAAAAAACCAAAACTTCTTCAAAACTGTTTGTTTAAAGTAACTTTTGGCTCTGGGACTTCCTCACCATGTGCATACGGATATGTACTTCAACTGCAGACTTCTAGACCCAACTTTTCACTTCTGATAAAAGATGCTTTTTACCTTGAGAAAAAAGAGGAACTAAACCATCAAAGGATCACCCATGAAATCAAATAGATAAACCAGGCATGAAATCACATAGGTATACCAGTGCTCATCAGCATGGCAATGTCATGGCCTGTGTTAGACTCCCTGGTCATGAGCTGTGTTGAGAAAAGAACAAGCACAATTAACAAAAACAAGCACAAACTACAAAAATAAAAAGTTTCAATGTAGCTCAGTTTCCACAGCTAAAGACCACGCAATCAACACAAAAAAAAACAAAAATAACAATCTTAAATCTGAAAAATTGCTTTCATTGTTAAACCATGTCAGCTAAAATCAGACATTTACACATCAAACGTACATCACATCGTTTAATTTAATCACTGTGTTTTTTATTCATTTTTTAATTATGTAATCACCATCAGAATAATAACCTAAATAATTAAGCACCATTATTATTTACTATTAAATATATATATTAAAATAGTAAAATACTTATAAATAATCATATATCCCTAAACATGTTATAAATATATCAAATAATAAATATGACTATAAATTATATCAAAAAATATCAATATAAAATATAAATATAAATATATAAGTTAAAAAAATATAAAAAAATCATGAAAATACACATACAAATAATTCATATATTCAGCACTGATATTCCAAGTGATCTGCAAAAACTCAGTAGTGCCATTTATATATACAAGAAATTCATTCAATAACTCCTGTGGCCCTGACCATATAATACTGATGTCATCCTGAAATCTATGGTAAGACTTTAAAAGCATATCTTAAACTTGAATTGAATATAAAATTCCTTTCCCAATAGACCATCACCATGTATACATAGGCTCCCCCACAAGGTGACCCCATGGCGATTTTTTGCAGGAAATACTTCTTGTTGAAAGTAACAAAATTATTGCTCAACACCATTTCTAGCAGTTCCATAATAAGGTTAGTTGTCTCATGTCCAACTTTATGATGGATAAGCATCTCATTAACCCATTCTAAACCTATGGTCTGTGGAATTACTGTATAACTGTATAAAGATCACATACATCTATTGTTACCAATATATCATTATGGTCAAATTGAATATTATTCATACGTTGTAAAAATGACCACGGATCTTTAGATATTTCTTATTCTTTTCCTAAGATGTTCTTGAGCTCATAATCTATATATTTCGCACATGCAGAAGTAATGGAATCCCTTCCATCCATTAATGGGCGCATGGGGGGGATCACATATACTTTTGTGGATTTTAGGGGTTTTTTACATGATTTTTTTACATGAATTTATATGACATATTTATAATGATATTTTAACTTTCCATTTATAGTCATATTTATTATTTGATATATTTATAACACTTTTAGGGAAATATGAGTAAATCCAACGTATTTTACTATTTTTAATATATATTTTTAACAATACTTAATACATCTACTTAATATTCATTAGATTATTACATATGCATGTCAATCATACTGAGGGTACAATGAAAAATGAAGTGGCAGTACAAAAGGATGTGATGTAACAATTTTTAAAATGTCTGATGAAGTTTAACATGGTTTTAAACGAAAGCACTAACACAGTGATTTATTTTTGTTAATAAAGTGTCTTTTGCAACTGTTGGATTTGTTGTCTTTAGCTGTGGAGACTGAGCTACATTTGTCCTTATTTTATTTAGTTTGTGCTTGTTTTTCATTAGTTCGCTGGTATGGCTTCAGGCAATGTACTTGGTTCTCCTACACAGCTCAATGAGGAAGAAAATGGGGCCTAAGGGTCTACTGGAAAGCTACCTGCTTTAATTATGCAGCTAACACAGCGTGTGGATGGGCTATATGAACGGATTAAGTCTCCTGAGCAAGCCACAGCTAACTGTACACTCAATGCACCTAGAGACACTATGTATTTTAATTTAATGCCACTTTCTTTTGGCAATAACAGCTCTGGTTTTCACAATATTGAACCTGGAGCTGTAATCCATTTGCATACAGAGCAGTAGGAAGCGAGTGCACATACAGGAACATGCGCACTGAATAGACTCTGGAATTCAGGCCGACTGAGGGCAACCTGCCAGCAGATTACCCAAATGTAATGACTGCAACAGTGAAACACGAAGAACATCACAGGAACGCCGATAATGGTGGAACAAGAAGGGAATTACCAGCAATAAGAGAATGGCTGGCATCAGCATTCACTTTATCAACTGGACAACCTCAAGGTACTGATTTAATTGATAAGCTCAATGCATTTGACAGCAAGTTAGCTAAATGCAGAAAGTTTCAATTAGTGAATGCGTATTTGAGAGAGTGTAACAGGCTTAACATTATTCCAAAGGGTTTACAGTTCTGGTGCTACCCCACTGGTCTAGTTAATAACTCTCCTTTGCATATGGATTTGCTCAAATTGTCTGAGAAATGTGGGAAAGAGTTTCCTGACATTATTATTAAATATAACCAACTTGACATAGATGTCCTGATTAATGAACTGACTGTTTTGGACAAAGACATTAGGGATGATTCATCCTACGAAAACACTAAATATGAAATCTTAAGGATATACAACAGTATTGACCAAAAACTGTTAAAACTAAAAGCCGGTAAGACGGAGAAGCTTGAAAGGGACTTAAATCAGTATTCCAATGGTATTGCCTACCCAAAACCACCAGGAGGGCAAAGGAAAAATAGATTTTACCACAATGCTGGTAACAGTAACAATGATGCAAATAACACTAGAGATGGTGAGCTAGAACATGACCGACCGTATAACCAGGAGTTTCCTGAGTTAAGGAGGTCGGAACGACTAAGAAATAAAAATAACCCCCAAAATATGTAAAATCAATCAGCAGGGTTTCAAGGTGCCAAGCCAAAAACCAAACACTGGAGAACTTAAACAATGACTGCGGTGATAGGCTGGACCCCCATTCCATCAATTATGCACAATCTTCTCAAGTATGCATGAACCAACAGCAGTGTGATAATACTAACATAAATGTGAATAATAATATGATTGTAAATAATTCTAACTTGTCAAACATACACATAGATAAGCATGTGCCTGATGTATTATCTAAAGGCACAACATTTGGACCCCCATTCCATCAATTATGCACAATCTTCTCAAGTATGCATGAACCAACAGCAGTGTGATAATACTAACATAAATGTGAATAATAATATGATTGTAAATAATTCAAAAGGAGATTTTAAAGTGTATAACTTGTCAAACATACACATAGATAAGCATGTGCCTGATGTATTATCTAAAGGCACAACATTTGTACCAACAAGTCCCTTTGATTTCACCAATACCATGATTGATTTGAAAGTATTTTTAAGGAAACTGAATTTCAGTTTATTATATCAAAACAAAGTACAGTTGTGTACACCTACCATAAATGTAGATGTTCGAGTGTCTTCACTGTTGCAGTCATAACTGTAGGGTGCTCCTGCCGGCAGGCAGCCCGAGGTTGGCCAGAATCCCAAAGTCTGGGTCCGGCATCGGCTGTATAAGCTAGTACCCTGACGTCAGTACGCTTTGGTACATAGCCCTCAGCTGACACCATCTTCTCCAGCCTTTCTTGCCCCAGATGTCAGAAGTCCCCAACAAATCAAAAATGAATCCAACAAGGAAACACAAATACACCACAAAAAAGGAAAAGAGAGAAAAACAGAGGGGATAGGAGGGAGGGAAACCCCCGACTGCAACAGTGAAGACACTTGAACATCTACATTTATGGTAGGTGTACACAACTGTACTATGTTCTTCGTGTTTCACTGTTGCAGTCATAACTGTAGGGTGGAATCCCAAAGCAGTGTAAAAGGGGAGGAGGCTTTAGATAGAAGAAGGGAGGCAAGAATACCCTGCAAGACAGCAGAGGCAAAGCCTGCCCTGGACTTAGAAAACAAGGGAGATTGTAGTGCTTGGAAAAAGTATGCACAGAACTCCAAGTGGCAGCTTCCAAGATATCCTTGGTAGGGACTCCTCTGAGGAAAGCTGTAGAAGTGGCAGCTGCTCTAGTAGAATGACTTCTAATGGAGCCTGGAAGCTGTTTCCCATGATGAGTGTAACAAAATCTGATTCCATAAGCAATCCATTTGGAAATAGTTTGTTTAGAAATAGGTTTTCCAAGAGAACTGGAGGCAAAAGAAACAAACAATTGATTAGACTTTCTGAAATCTTTAGTCTTGTCCAGGTAAAATCGTAACTGTCTGTGCACATCTAATGCATGCAAAATCCTTTCCCCTTTATTTTGAGGATTTGGAAAGAAAGTAGGAAGGTGAATTGTCTGATTTAAAGCCACTTTCGAAATCACCTTAGGCATGAAAGTAGGATTGGTCCTCAAGGATACTCTGTCCTGATGGAAAATAAGGTATGGTTCCACAGCCATGAGAGCTTGCAACTCTGAGACCCTTCTGGCAGAGGTCAATGCTAACAAAAGAACAGTCTTCCAGGATAGAAATTTAATATCTGAAGATGCAGCTGGCTCAAAAGGAGGCAAAGTAAGTTTTTCTAAAACATAATTAAGATCCCAGGCAGGGACAGGAGGGGTCCTTGGAGGCCGCAAATTCTTAGCCCCTCTCAAGAACTGCTTCACCAAAGGATGAGAAAAAACAGGAGGATCAGAACTGAAATGCAGAGATAGCAGAAGCATGAATCTTAATGGAAGAAAAGGAAAGTCCTTTAGATAAAAGTTCCGAAAGGTAAAGCAAAATAGAAGAGAGATCAGGAACCTGAGGATCCGAGCCTCGGTCCTGCATCCAAATACAAAACCTCTTCCATTTAGAGGCATAGGATTTCCTAGTGCTAGGCCGTCTAGCTTCCAAAAGAACATCCAAAACTTGTTTGGGAAGACTAGAGGAAATCAAATTCCTTTGAAGAGCCAAGCTGCCAGGCAAAGGGTCTTGAGATTGGAATGTAGTAACTGACCCTGATGCTGGGACAAAAGTGAAGGGTTCAGTGGGAGAATCCAAGGAGGCCCCGAGAACAGGAGCTTTAAAGTTGGATACCAAAACTGTCGAGGCCAATTTGGAGCAATCAAGATGAGGAACTTGGGCTTGTCCTGCTTTATCTTCAGTAATACACGAGGTAGTAGAGGAAGAGGAGGGAAGGCATATGCTGAAAGGCTTCTCCAGCTGAAGGACAGGGCATCCACTCTCCAAGCTGTTTTGTGGAAGGACCTGGTGCAAAAGCGAGGCAGCTGATGATTGAGATGGGATGCAAACAGATCTATCTGGGGACATCCCCAAACTGCAGTAATCCTGTTGAATAAGTTGGTGTCTAGCATCCATTCGTGAGGATCTGAAATGTTTCTGCTCAGGCTGTCTGCTAAGAGATTCTGTTTCCCTGGTATGAATTGAGCCTGGAGATGCAGATTCAAATTTAGAGCTGTGTCCCATAAAACCATAGCTAGTCTGCAAAGGGGGTATGAATGAGAACCTCCCTGCTTGTTGATGTACCACATGACCGTGGTGTTGTCTGTGCGAATTAGCAGAGGCCCTGGTAGTAAAAGGTTCTTGAAGGCTAGAAGGGCATTTTGAACTGCCAACATTTCCTTCAGATTGATGTGCCAGTGAAGATGGTCCTTTCTCCAGGTTCCCTGCTGGCAATTGTCCAGAAAGTGTGCTCCCCAAGCATAATCCGAGGCGTCCGTGGTTAGGATTTGAGTAGGTTGAGGGAGACGAAAAGGTTTTCCTTCGTTTAAAGTGCATGCCCTGGACCACCAGAGGAACTCCTTCTGAAGGCACGGGATCAGAGGAATCAGAATATCCAGATCGTGGTAATGCTGTGACCATACACTTTTCAGATACCATTGAAGCTTTCTCATGTGAAGCCTTGCATTTGGAATCAACAGAATGCAGGAAGCCATGTAGCCCAGAGCCTGCAGGAATTTCCTTGCAGTGAGCTGAGACAGAGTTGCCAAGGTGTTGAAAGTAGAAGCCAGCTGAATTTGTTTTTCTGGAGTGAGGAAGGCCCTTTGTAAGGTTGTATTTAAGAGGGCTCCCAAGAATACCATTTGTTGAGAAGGGATCAAATGTGACTTTTTTATGTTCACTGAGAATCCCAGTAGGAGGAGAAGACGTTGAACAAAGTCCAGATGTTGAAGCAGAAGATCTTTGCTGTCTGCCTGAATAAGGCAGTCGTCCAAATAGGGGTAAATCTGGATCCCCTGAAGTCTGCAGTAAGCCACTACTGGTGCCAGGCACTTGGTGAAGACTCTGGGCGCAGTAGATAAACCAAAGGGCAGAACAGAGAATTGAAAGTGCCTCGAACCTGCCTTGAACCTGAGGAATTTCCTGCGTTCTTGCCTGATGGGAATATGTAAATAGGCTTCCTTTAAGTCCAATGTCACCATCCAGGCGTCCTGAGAGAGCATTGGAATTAGCTGCTGCAGAGTAAGCATCTTGAATTTTGGAATTTCCAAAAAGGTGTTTAACACAGAAAGGTCCAGAATAGGTCTCCATGAGTTTTGTTTTCTGGGAACCAGAAACAGTCTTGAATAAAACCCTTTTCCCATTTCTGAGAGTGGAACAGGCTCTATGGCTCTCATGGCCAGAAGAGCATCCACTTGAGTTAAGGCCTCTGACCATTGATGTTTTGGCAGATCTGGCCAACCGTGAGCCCTTGGCAAAGTGTGAAAGTGGAATTTGTAACCTTTTAAAATCACGTCCAATACCCATCTGTCCTGGGTAATATGAGTCCAATTTCTGTAAAAAAGAGACAGTTTTCCTCCGAGAGGGGCATCTAGGTGAAGGGGTCCTGAAGCCCAACCGAGAGAGTCATTGAGTTTGCTTTCTTTGAGACTGGGATCTGTCTTCTCCCCTTCTAGGTGAAGAAGCAGTCCATTGTCTAGATCTGTAAGAGGCCTGGCCTTGACCACAACCTCTGGAGCGCCTATATCTTCCCCTTTGAGGCCTGTCAGACATGGGAAAGGACCAATTTTTAGAGGGCCAATTCCTGGAAAATCTAGGAGGCTGAACTTGCAAGAAATCTTTTACAGTCTGCATAGACTTTGCCTTTTCTTCCATCTATTTAATAACTTCCTCAGCCTTGGATCCAAAAAGAACATCATGTTGAACAGGGACATCTAATAACTTAGCCTTAACCTGTTCAGGCAAACTTTGTTCACGAAGCCAGGCATGTCTCTTAATAACAGTACCAGAGGCCGCAGCCCTGCAAGAAGCATCCAAAGCATCAAAACCATAATGTAAGCTATGTTTGTTCACCTGTTCAGTAGCATGCAAAACATCCTGAAGTTCCTTGTCCTCTGCACAAGCAGGAAGGGAAGCAAGCTTTTGCTTTAAAACAGACAAAAGAAATTGCTGATATTTAAACATATGAAACTGGCAATTTAAAGCCCTTACAGACAGGGTAGCAGCAGTATATACCTTTTTTCCCCACCTGTCTAAAGCACGAGAATCCTTCTCAGAGGGAATAGGATTTTTAGAAGTAGCAACCTTAGCAGCCTTAGAGCCCTGAGAAATAGTTTCAGGATCCGCAGAAGGGTTAAATAAAAATAAATGAGAGTCAGGAACCCTATAAAATCTATCAGGCTTAGAAGGAGCAGGAGGCATGGAATCAGGATTCAAATTAGCCTCAGAAAAAGCATCATCTACAATGTCCAAAACAGGAGGGATAGCAAAAGGCCTATGCTGAGGAAGAAGAAGAAATTCTCTAAGCCTCTTCTTGGAAGCAGAATACTCCTGTCCTTCCCAATGAAAATGTTCCCTCATCTCATGCAAGGTTTCCCCAAAAGAGAAGTCCTCAGGCGGAGAGGCCGAGGGTAAAGAGTCCTCAGCATCCAAATCCTCATAAGGGGGAAAGGAATAGTCCTGATCTGAGGAAGAAACAGAAGATACAGAAGCCTGGTCAGAGGAATCCAGAGTAACATCCTGTCGAGGCCTTTTCTCAGGAGGGGGGTTAGAACCCCTAATCATTGTAAGCAAATCTTCAGCCATCCTCAATAATTGCTTTTGTGTCCTGGGAGTGGATTCAGAAGCAGCTTGAGCTGGAACTTTAGACTTAACAGGAGTCTTTGTCTTTGCCTTTGCCTTTGAAATAGTGATGTGAGTAGGCCTGAAAACCCCTCAGAAGCCGGTACCTGCACAGCGGTTCCGGACCCATCTGAAGGAGCGACGTCCGAAGGTCCTGCAGCAGTTAAAATAGTGGGCCTTGATGGCTCCCCATGGGAGTCCGTATCGGCCATCGGTTCAGAAGTGGCGGACGACAGGGGCTGCAAAAGCGCCTCACTGACGACAGCCAAACCGGACGCTGGCTCCAGCTGCAACGAGTCCTGTTTGGACCTCGGAGGCCTGTCTTTGTCTTTGCGCTTCTTTTGAACTCCGGTAGTGCCCGGCGACATTCTATAATTGAAGCGTCTGCCAAAATAATTTAAAGCCCAATCGTACCTGCGCTTGATAGTACGAGAGTTGAACCTGGCACAGAACCGACAACAAGAAACGTCATGGTCAGGGCCTAAGCAAGGTAGACAGTAAGAGTGGAAATCTTTATGAGGTATTTGTTTCCCACGCTATACAATTATTAACTTTTTCTGACATCGGAGGAACAAGAAAAAGATTCCCCAACGGGGTACTTAGCTTTGAGAAGAGAAGTAAGAACTTCGGACCGACAACAACCAAATACGCTGTTCGAAAATCGCCAACCAACGACTTGCGAGCTGCTTTCCACCGCACGGCAAG
Source organism: Protopterus annectens (assembly GCF_019279795.1). Lineage (NCBI taxonomy): Eukaryota > Metazoa > Chordata > Ceratodontiformes > Protopteridae > Protopterus > Protopterus annectens. The sequence goes on along the minus strand of NC_056734.1, from coordinate 995,241,995 downwards.
AAAGACTGGAGAAGATGGCGTTGGCTGAGGGCTATGTACCAAAGCGTACTGACGTCAGGGTACTAGCTTATACAGCCGACGCCAGACCCAGACTTTGGGATTCTGGCCGACCTCGGGCTTCCTGCCGGCAGGAGCACCCTACAGTTATGACTGCAACAGTGAAACACGAAGAACATCACAGACAATGAGAGAAGTAAATTTAGTATTAGTAGCATATACAATCCCCCCTTGCACCCTAGACTAATCACATATGAAAAAATGTGTGAAACTGAGTTGAAGTGTATAAACAGATTAAATAAGAGGGCAAATTTTATATCAAACTTGATTGAAAGAGAACAAAATATTGTAAAAACATTAAAAAGTGAAGATGTAAAGATTATGAACCCCGACAAGGGGGGAGGAACAGTTATTATGAGTCAACATACTTATAATATGAAAGTGAGTAATATCTTAAACACAGATACTTATGTTGGTGTTTCTCTTAATGAGTTAAACGGGGCTTATAGAAAACTGTACGAAATATTAAATATATTTTTGGAAAAATGGATTAACTTGGACTTGTATAACTATTTGAATATAACTACCCCAAGAATTCCTGTCTTTTTTGGAACCACTAAAATCCACAAAAGTATATTTGATGCCCCCATGCGCCCATTAGTGGATGGAAGGGATTCCATTACTTCTGCATGTGCAAAATATATAGATTATGAGCTCAAGAACATCTTAGGAAAAGAATCACAAATATGTAAAGATTTGTGTCATTTTTACAACATATGAATGATATTCAATTTGACCATAATGATATCTTGGTAATGCTAGATGTATGTGATCTTTATACAGTAATTCCACAGACCATAGGTTTAGAATGGTTTAATGAGATGCTTATCCATCATAAAGTTGGACAAGAGACAACTAACCTTATTATGGAACTATTAGAAATTGTGTTGAGCAATAATTTTATTACTTTCAACAAGAAGTATTTCCTGCAGAAAAAAGGGATCGCCATGGGGGTCACCTTTTGGGAAAGTCTATGCAAACATGGTGATGGCCTATTGGGAAAGGAATTTTATATTCAATTCCAAGTTTAAGACTTGCTTAAAGTCTTACCATAGATTTCAGGATGACATCAGTATTATATGGACAGGGGCACAGGAGTTACTGAATTAATTTCTTGTACATATAAATGGCACTACCGAGTTTTTGCGGTTCATTTAGGATATCAATGCTGAATACATGAATTTTCCAGATGTTTACCTAGAAAAAGACAGGGTTAATGAGATGTACACAGCTATCATCCATAGGAAAGCAACCTATTCCAATTGTTTCTTACATTATAGTAGTTCATATCTGGAGCACCAAAAAAGACCTGTTGTCAAAGGACAACTTGTTAGGGCAGCCTGGATGGTAACGAATTATGATGAATTTCTGGATGAATGTCTTACTCTGTGTACTATGTTTCTTAATAAGGAATACCCTAGTAAATTTGTAGATGCATTGATTCAGGAAGTAACCAGTAAAAGATTGAATGGTCATTTTAAACCGATCTTGGATCAATCCAAGATCACCCATGATGTCTGATTTATAGTGATGTGTCTGTTGTGCAGTATGAGCAAAATTGTGGAACACATATAATAAGTCTGACTACCAAAGCCCTAGTTAATACGTTTACTCAGCATCATAAGTTAATAAAGATGTATTTGTAAAAACAATGGTCTATTTTAACAGAAGACCCCTACATAAGGAACCACACGAATGAGAAACCAAAAACTGTGTACCGGAAAGGCAAGAGTTTTAAGGATATTTTTAAACAAGCCACTTATATGCCTGCCCAATTGAATTTAGGTATGGAAAGGAGGGGGGCATGTCATTGGTGCCATAAAGTAAACAATGGTGACAATTCTTATCTAAGAAATATAAGATATTCTTTGAAAGGCAAATACAACTGCAATTCTAAGGCAGTTGTGTATTTAGCTGTGTGCAACTCATGTCCAGTATTTTATATTGAAAAAACTGAGAGACACCTTGCCTAAAGAATATATGAACATAGGTTCATAGGTTGGTACTGAGCTATCTGCCCGAAGGCATATATTAGCCTAGCCACATTGTGCGGTATTCACCGCCCCTTTAGTAGTTCCCTAGACCCTTGTACTAGCAGCTAGTACCCTTGGCCCCTATCTAGTAGTGCTGTTGGTGTGATCCCCGGTGTGAACTTTCTGTTACCCATCCACTCATCAAGGTTCCTCTTGAAGAGTGATAGTGAGGGGCACTGTCTTATGTAGATCGGGACCCTGTTCCATAGTAAGGAAAGTCTCTACGAAGGGAATCTATCCCTCCAGCATGTTCTATTCAATGTTGTGTTGAAGTTTATATCCCTAGAGCGTGTAGCTCGAGTAGATTTGGTTTTGCTAAGATGGAGCATGTTCAACAATTCTGGGTTGGACATGGCTCTGTACGTTAGACAGAGATCGCCTGTGAGAAAGCAGTATGCAACAGAGAACAGTCTTAGCTTTTTCAATCGTGCTGCATAGGGCAACTGTTTGAGGCCAGTAATTCTCTTGGTTAGGTACCTCTGTGGTCTCTCCAGCTGCTGGACATGTCTAGCCAGGTACATTCCAATTGGTGCATTGTACTCAATAATGGGTCTGATGAGGGAAGAGTAGAGGGGCACCATTACATCCTTAGATCTTGATGCAAACCCTTTCATGATCAGATGGGTCACATAGAAGGATTTTCTAACCACTTTGGCAACATGGTTATCAAAGGAAAGCTGGCTATCTACTTGGGTCCCTAGATCCCTTATTTCTTCTTAAGATTTCAGGGGATTACCTCCTATGTTGTAGTTTGCAGGTACTCTGTTTTTTCCAAAGGGGATTACTACGCATTTTTTTGCATTTAGCTTGAGACCATGGATTTGACACCATGCATCAGTCTCATTTAGGCCCTTCTGGAGGATCTCCATGTCGGCCGGAGACTCTATTATAGCACCCAGTTTGCAGTCGTCCACAAACTTAGTCAGCCACAGCCCTTCCGGGCTTGCCTGTACTTCTGAGAAGTATATGCCAAACAGGAGGGGCCCCAGGACAGAGCCCTGAGGCACACCATTCGTTACTGGTCTGGATTCAGACATAGATCCCGCTACTCTTACTTTATGGGCTCTCTCTGAGAGCCAGTTTGCGATCCATCTTGTGACGTATGGGTTTATGCCCAGGCTGGTGAGCTCATCAATAATACCCGAATGGGGAATGGTGTCAAATGCTTTAGCAAGGTCAAGGTAAGCCATGTGTACCTCCTTTCCCTTATCTATAGCCTGAGTAACTGTCTCAAAGAAATTCACCAGGTTCAGGAGGCATGATCTGCCCTTTGACGAAGCCGAACTGTGTGGGGTCCAGCGACTGGAGGTTCCCAATCTCTCCATTTATGAGTTCCATAATGATTTGCTCCATATCCTTACAGATCAGACTGGTCAGGCTTATTGGTCGGTAGTTCCCAGGGTCAGTTGTGGCCCCACCCTTGTGTAGCGGGACCACCGTTGCCGTGCGCCATTCTCTGGGCACATATCCTGTGGAGAGGCTGAGACTGAACAGGGTATTAAGATGCGGGGTTAATTCCTTTTGGAGCTCACGTATGACACAGCCTGGGACACCATCTGGTCCCATGGAGGCAGTGTTTTTAGCTTTAGATAGAGCCTTGTTAACCGACATGTCAGTAATAATTGGACTTACACAATCCCCTGGAATGGTAATAGGCCCTGTAGGTGGTGAGGGGGGGAGAAATTTGCACTGAACCTGTCAGCCAAGATGTTGGCAATGTCAGAAGGGTCAGTGTATTTTGTTCCATTTTGTACTAGCTCAGAACAGACCTGAGCATTGCCATTTAGGTTTTTGACGTAGCCATAGAAGGCCTTATGGTTATCCTTGGCATCCTTGGCAACTTTCTTTTCAAAATTAGTTTTAGTTGACTTGATGAGGGCCCTCAATTTCTTACTAATGCTGATCAGGGATGATTTTTCTACTTGAGATGTGGCCTTTTTTGTACAAGTCTCCTCCTTTTATTGTAAAGTTTGCTTATGGCCGGGGTCCACCAGACTGGTTTCTTCTTGCTTGAGGAAGGAGTCTTGGTATTATTTGGGATATCACGGTCCATGCAATCTTGAAGATGCATATAGAGTGCCTTGGTGTAGGATTCCGCATCCTGGATACCATTATCTTTCTGCAAGGGAATAGTGAAGCTTTCCACTTTGGATGCAAGTAGTTTGAAGTTTGCTTTGGAAAGGTTTTTGACTATGTTTTATTTGACTGGGGGAGGTGGAGGGGTGAGGATGTCCAGGATTATCAGTCTGTGGTCGGATCTGACCAAGGAGGGAGTGATAACGGGTGTGGTACAGTGGGCGCCCATATATGTGATGATTAAATCCAATATGTTGTCCCTCTAGGGGGGGAACATACTAGTTGTTCAAGGGCATTTGAATTTATAAATTCTATGAATCGCTGAGCATAGGAGTTGGAACATTGGTAGTTCGCCCAGTCTATACCAGGGTAGTTGAAATCACCCAAGATTATGGTGTTGGGTAGGACCTTTATATTTTCCAATGTCTCAAGGAATGCAGAGTGAGCATCTTGGGACATGGTGGGCGATCTATAACTGGCTACGACTTGAAATGTGGTTTTGCCTGCTGATAGCTGCACATGGATGATCTCTGGGGTATCATGCTGTGCTACTAACCTGGAGATATGGGTATGCTTGATGAATATGGATACACCTCCGTCCTTTGTACTGCGATCCGGTAACTGAGGCTGGAAGGTATGATATGAATTGTAACCTGGCAGTGCTGGGGTGCTCTCTTGAGCCTTGAACCAGGTTTCCATCACTGCACAAACACTGATTTTCTCCATGCTGAGGAGAACCTCGAGTGTGTGCATTTTGAGGTTGAGACTTCTGGCGTTGAGTAGCATTACCCTTAGTTTTTGGTTACGGTGGTTGATTTGTCCTTTGAGCCCTGCCTAAAAAAGGCACTATGGGGACGGCAAGAGCCTTGGCCTGTATTCGAAAACCTAGGTGTGACAGGTGCAACCCATCTCTGGCAAAACAGCGAGGCTTGTCTATCATGTCATCCCAGGCAGACAGACACTGGATCCCCTTAGAATGACACCAGAAGCTTAGCCAATTGTTGAAATTGATCATGTTGTCTTTGTAATGTGGTATCATTCTAGGTGAAGGTAGTATGCTACTCAAGGTCAGGGTCATACCAGCTTGGGCTACATGATCAGAGAGCTCCTCAATGTCTCTTTTCATGTAGTCCTGGGAGGTACGTCTTAGATCACTCACACCAACATGTACAGTGACAGCGTCATACTTGTACTTGTTCTTGAGTGACCTAAGTGCTTGTGTTATGTGGAGGATCCGAGCACCCGACAGGCAGCTGACAGTAACCTTCTCCTTGTTCAGCCTGGTGAGTGGAACATCCGTGTGCCTTACTATAGAGTCTCCTATTACTAGCGTGTTAGGTATGGTGTTTTGCCTTAAGGGCTGTTGTGAGGCACAACTGCTGAGGTGAATTATGTGTTTTCTGGCTTGTGTTTGGGGGTGCAGGTTGCTTGCTTGTCTGCTTTGGAGGGCACTGTTTCTTTTTCAGATTGGTACCTAGTGCCTCCGAATATGCTTTTGTGTATTTATGCGTATGTTTTGCCGGTGCTTGTTTTGTAGATTCATGTGTGACAGGTGGTGTGATGCAAGTGTGTCCCTTATCCTCTTGACTGTCTGTTACAGTCATGGGTTGAGAGTGCTTAGCCTCCAGTCTGGTTGTGTATTTGCATCTCTCACAAGTGTTACATGAGTATGCTATAAAGAAAAATAATCCAAATAATGCTTTAGCAAAACACACTTGTGAATGTAATGGTCACCATTTTTCTTATATGGCCCTTGACCATGTGAATGTTGAAGAAAAACAATGATGGGGGGCGCAATTAGAGCTAAAAGAATTAAAAAGACAAATCAGAGTACAGGCAGATAAATTGGCCCAGAATCAATGAACGTAGCTCTATTGCACCAGTTTTAAAATTGAAGGCCCTGCAAAGAAAGAAAATGAATTAATTAAGGTGCAATTCCTTATGAAGTTGTCTTATTTTTCTAATGTATGTACTTTCTATGCATTGTCTATATAATTTTAAGATTTTTACATGAATTTATACTGTATTTATATGACATATTTATAATGATATTTTAACTTTCCATTTATAGTCATATTTGTTATTTGATATATTTATAACACTTTTAGGGACATATGAGTAAATCCAACGTATTTTAATATTTTTAATATATATTTTAACAATACTTAATACATCTACTTAATATTTATTAGGTTATTACATATGCATGTCAATCATACTAAGGGTCCAATGAAAAATAAAGTGGCAGTACAAAAGGATGTGATGTAACAATTTTTAAAATGTCTGATGAAGTTTAACATGGTTTTAAACTAAAGCGCTAACACAGTGATTTAGTTTTATTAATAAAGTGTCTTTTGGAACGGTTAGATTCTTGGTCTTTAGCTGTGGAGACTGAGCTACATTTGCTCTTCTTATTTTACATTGTCACATTAGTCATGTGACTCCTCTGACTTCTGGATGTCACCTATTTTGACAGCTCCTTTGTCAAGTCCCTTTGGAAGCACGTCATGTGAACTAAGTAGATCAGCGTCCTGAATATTTAAAGCTTCTTCCATTTTTCCAGACTTTTGTTCTTTTAGTTGATATACTGCAGTGTTATATTTTAATCAGTGGTTTATTTTAAATCATCTCAGAACATTTGATTTATTTTTTTCTCTAGGTTAATACAGGTCATGTCTTGCACCAAAACTAAAGCTTAAACAACTTTTTGCTGTGTTTTCTCCTCAGCTTTTGGGATTGACTTTTTTCCAGGTTCTCTGAATTTCTTTTTTGCTGGCATCTGGCTAGCCAGTTACTGAAATTTACCCAAAAAGGCAGATTCACACCGTCTTTTCTGAGTTTCTGTTTCCTCACTGGGAGATCTAAAATTAAGCTATAACTCGGTGTGCAGCTATCTTAGACGTCCACCCCCCCCATTATACATGACAGTTCTTTTGAATGTGTATTTCTAACTTTTGTCTTACATGCCTACACTGCTTCTCAGACTGTTTTGTACAGTTGTTTCTTCTCATGTTCATCTGAACCTACGTTACATTTTTCAAGACTTCTGATCTAATGAAAATCCTCAAGCAAAAAAAATTAAATACATTTTCAATCCTCTTTCCTATACTAACTTAAGACACACAAAACTATGTACATTTTAAACAAATTAAGTTTAAGCCTCCAAATAAGGACACATGCCTCAAATCAACAGCTAAACCTACAGCCATTAAATAATCTAAAATTAAGTTTACCCATGCCTAAAACAAATGTTACAACCAGTGTCCCCTCTAAACTGACTGTTGTCTGTATTTTCTTCTCTCTGTTCCCCAGAGATGAAAAACGTTGTATCTTGACAATGTTATGGAAGGTTATTAGGTCTCATGTTTATTCTTCACAAAATGCATTTTAAGTTTTAGTTTCTTTACAAATGAGTCAAATAAAAAGTTTAAAATATGCTTATGTTAAAAGCAAAATGAAATATAGATGCATGATTATGCAAGACAGTTTCACTTAAGTAGTAGCGTTATATTTCAAGTGTCTTACAACTGTATCCTCTCTATACTGACAGTTGAAAGCAAAGTGATTGCTGAAGGAGTTAAGGGATGTTGTTTAAAAGCATCAGGTATCCATGGAAACCAGATTAACCAAATGTTACAAAATTACAAGCCGATAAATCTTAAGCACAGGTGGTCTATGGTTTAAAAGGCATAAAAGTCAAGTGTTCACGTAAAGCTTAAGCGAGGATTTACAAGGACATAAAATATTTAGAAATGTTACTATATGTTAAAAGCTATGTTACATCAAAGTTCTGCATGCATGAAATTGACAAGAAAAGGTATATACATAAATTATTTTCCTTTACTCTGAGTCTGATCTGAATATTTTAGTAGGCAGACTCTGTTTAAGGAATAAACAAGCACTCTGCACATCCAGAAGCATTATTCTTGACTCAAGACTAAAAGGTAGTGCAAAGTAGACTCCAAAGACGGGTGCAAACTGAGTAACAGCTTAATTCTATCTCCTCCAGTGTGAAAAGAGAAACTTAGCAGAAAAAAAACACTGGATCTGGATATCTTAATAAATTTCAGTAGCTGGCTTAATAGTGTACTGCCTAGATGCCAGGAAAAAAGAAATACAGAGGACCTGAAGGAAAATTAGCTATAAAAGGCGATGAAAAAAAAAATAGACTGGGAAAAGCATTGTAGCTATTCAACAAAAAGCACTGCAAGCTCTACACAACTTCCGGTAAGCGTGAGTAAAGTATAAAGCAACTGCACAGAGACTTGATGAAAAATAAATGAAACACTGATGGAGTATGTCACAAAAGGATATATTGTCAGCCCAGCTAACTGGAATTTTGTAAATATATGTCATTTGTGAATATTAATATGATTTACACAGACGTGTGACAGAGGGGGATATTGCCAGCACAGCTGTCTGGAATTTTGTAAACGGTTATGTGTCATTTGTGAATGTCAACATGATTAAAATGTTTGTGTTACAAATATATTAGAACCATATGTCATACTGTATATACATGTGCTAAAGAGATTTCTTTTTCTAATATAAATTATTGTAACTGTTTAACAGGAGAGACTGAAACACAGGGGATTAACTTGCAAAACTTCTGAAGAATGGTTGAGGTTAAGTTACTTTATTGCTGAGCCATAAACAAAAGATGTTATCTCTCAGTTTCAGTGCAATAACAGACAATGTCTAGACCTAGAATTTTGTTGTATTGTCTTCAAGTGTGGAGGAGTGTAAAGTGTTTTATGACTTCCACCATTTGCCACAGATCTGAGGGCTACGTACTTTTCACAGGGAGATGCTAAATGCTGGCAGTTTCTAGCAATGGGGGTTTTCACCTGGAATAATCAGATGACAAAGTGATGTCATCCTGCAAGTATCCCAGCAGGAATACTTGAGATGTTAATTTAAGAACTCTATCAGACTGTGTATTTTGTATTCTGTCTTTGACCTGACATCATCAGCTGGAAAAAAACACTCATCACATCTGTCTTGCCTGGCTCTGTACAAAAGTTAACTAGGGTACAGTAATTTCTTTTAGACTCAGTAAGGAATACAGTAAAGATTAGTTTAGATGTTTTCTGCATTTATTTCAGACTGTCCTGCAATGTTGTCTTAAATATTTCCAGTGATTCTAAACTCTGAAGTCACTGTGAATACATATTTAGTATTGTCTTGCTCATTTATTATTTATTATTAAATATATTTAAATCTATCTTTGCGGCTGATATTTGTGAGACATATTTAAGCTCTTAGAGCACTTGCATATCTATTTAGTGACACTGTGCAGGCCACTCCTAATAGCCTTGCTTTTGGTCAAACTACCATCTGTATTAACAGTAGCATTACACAGTAAGATTGGATACCCTTACCCTTTAAGGGCTTTAAAGTAGCTGATAAGGAGTGGCTGGTGGCAGTCCAAACTACATTATATTCTGGGCAGAAGGCAGCATAGCTAGTACACCTGTGCCAGCCTTTCCCATGTGTGTGTGTGTGTGTGTGTGTGTGTGTGTGTGTGTGTGTGTGTGTGTGTCAGCTACTTGGGCAGGGACATGAAGCACTGGTTGGATAGAGAGGGTGCTGGAGGTCTTGGCTTGGCAACTCAGCTGAGATCTCAACTCTATAGCTGTGCCAGTGGGGAGTCTTGTTTGAGGATCTGGAGAAAGAGGTAGAAATCAGCCCCGGACTGACTGTGGTCTCTGCATGCTCTTAATGAAAACTGCACTCTACTGTGTGTGTACATGTCATCCTCCAAGTGTGTACATCCCCCACTGTTGTCAGTGGTGAGGATTGAGGCTCCTTGATTACTGGGCTAGTGCTGGGGTGTCACAGAGTATAGCAACTCAAACAAAAAAGTCTGGAAAAAATGAAAGAAGCTTTAAAAAGATACTCAGATAAGGCGATAAAAAATGCAAAACTCAGAAGTCAAATGAAGAAAAGGCTGGCTGAATATGGAACTGCACAAGAAGAGGTGCTTCAAAAAATAATAGAATTAGAGGATAGAGCATGTAGGGAAAACATGAGATTTTTCTGCTGTGCCTGAAAAACTGGAAGGAACAGACTGCACTAATTTCATTAAAGTACAAATAAGCAACTGGACTGGTATTCCACAACAGGAATTGTTAACTGAAAGGGCACATAGTGTGTATGTTCCAAACCTGGCTATTGGTAAACATAATAGTAAAGACACAATCTTACCAGCAGGAGGAGTTGATTATGACAAAATTGTGGCAGAAGGACCAAGTAGTAAAAGTGGGAGACAGCAGAGTGTTTGTGGAGAATGACTACTCATTGTACACCAGGCAGAAAAGAAATGCATTTTTCCATTATTCAGGGAATATTGAGCAGCAGGCATGAGATTCAAACTGTTGTACCCAGCTCTTTTCAAAATACCTTTCCCTGGAGGAATAAAATCATTTTTGATGAAGTACATGTTAAGGAAGAAATACAAAAGTTTGTTCAACAAAATGTGACCTGTAAAACAGAAGGAGCTTCTGCTTTTTGTTCTTTTGGTAATAAAGACCACAGACAGAATGTGTCAGTGAAACCTTCCCAGTGTTTCAATGGAAAATGCTTAACAGAGGGGGAAAAATGCTTGACAGAGGAAAAAAAAGCACATGAGTTGACTAGCAGAATCAAGACTTCTCTAGAAATAAAGTAGAGACAGGGTTTGGGAGACGGACAGAAACAGGAATAGAACAAAAAAACCTGGAAATATTGGACTTTTTTGGACTCTGTTAAACTTGTAGGGGAATCTAAAGCATATGTCCTACTTCATGTCATTAATGTTTGGAAAAATACTAAGGAGAGGGAAAGAGGAGGAAGAAAGTAAAGCGTAAGTAAAAAATGTTTTCTTAATAGTACTAATTAAATGGTGCATGATTCTAATGGGGATACTAATGTATACAGGTGCTCCTGTTTTTAATTTTTTTCTTTTTCCTTTCTGTCTTTCTCTTTGTTCAGATTTAAGAAATATAGGCAATGTGATGTAAAAAAATCTGGTTAAAAGAGCATAACAAAAGAAATATCAGTGTGTTTTTTCTCATTCTTGCATAGCGGAATGACTGGGTTAAGGCCATTAGGTTTATATAGCAACAAGTTTTAACAGAAAGCAAGCAAATGAAAAAGAAATTTGATTATTATAAAGCCTTTTTTTCTAGTAAACAGTTTTGTATCTGGTTCTCATGCATCTAGTAAACAATCTAATACAGAGAAAAAGCTTGAAGAAAATGTTTTCTGAAAGCATTCAAGTGTTTTCCCAGCTGAGAGAGCTATAAAGATAGGTAAAACCAGACAGCACTTAATAGAATCACAAGCTTTATCATGCGTCTTAGTATGGGTAGTACTTCTTTAGTTTAGCTCGAGCCTGTGTGTGAGACTCTCAGTTTGGAACAACTGTTCCTATTAGGAGGGTAAAACTTCAAAATTTGAAGATGTACATAGTTTTGTGTGTTACTATTAAGTTAATAGGTTTTAGGGGGGTACTGGGGGATGTACTTTTGTTTGCGGGTTTTCAATTAAACAAAACGTTCTGTAATATGTGACACAGGCTCAAATGAAGATGACAAGAAACAACTGCATAAAAGACTACCCTACCAAACAGTGTATGTGTGTAACACAAAAGCTGGAACTAGACATTTAACAAAAAAGTTGTTGTACATAAAAAGTGGGAATAATAATCCCTCAAGAATATGATTCTTTATGTAATGTCTTTAAATGTTAATGGTCTCAAATATAAATATAAAAAAGAAAGAGTAGTGAACTATATTAAAAAATGCAAAGTACAAAAAGCTATGCTACAGGAGACACACTCGGAAAGAACTGAACATGTGAATTTGATAAAGAAAGGTTTCCAGGAAGGTTATTCAGTGAAAGACCTGGGACAAAGGAAGATAGAACTACTTACATTAACTGCAAGAGGAGCTCCAACAGTAATAGAAGAGGATAAAAAAGACAATAATGGTATATTTTTAGTACTAAGGAGCTACTGGCAAGGGAGGAGGATTACACTGGTATGTATTTGTATTCCACTGAAAACTGCTATAATGGAGATAAGAAAATTCTGGAAGAAATTAGCTTTCAGCAAGGAATATTACTTACTGGTGGGGACTGGAATTTGATTTGAAATAGTGAAGATGTGTCTTGAGGGGCCCACAAGGGTAAATATAACAAAGGAGGGAAGATTACTAAAGAAATTTCTCAAAATATTTGTCATGCCAGATGTGAATTCGGTACTAGGAGTTTGGAGTGAATTTACGTATTATTCCCCAAGTTACAAAAACTGGGTTGGGCGAGGCAGAATTTACATTTCACAGGTCAAGTGCATTTAACTGAAGGTCCCGATAACTATTTCAGATTATGCACCAACAATAACTAAAATAAAAACACAAGGTAATGAAAGAAAAATGAGACACCGGCCCTTTCCCCTCTATCTGTTGAAAATAGAGGAATTTAAGGAATGGGTAGTGGAAATTATTCAGGCGCTATTACAGAAGATAGAAATTTCTTCTGAAAATATAGCTGTACAGTGGGATAAAAAAGTGGAATTTAAAAATAGGGTGGAAATAAAAAAGGAGATATGGTTAAGAAGTAACAAGAATTAATAACCAAAGAAAAGCAGCTGAGGCACACAACCACTAAAGGACCACAAGCAAGGAAATATAAAACACACTTTACTGCAGTTGAATAAGCGCTTTCGTCCTGTGACAATTCAGGACTTCTTCAGAATGAAATAAATAAAACACTCACAACCCTGTTAAATACCCTCTCTCTGTTAAAATACCCCAAACATAATTTAAAGATATATACTCACACAAAAAATGTGTTTAAAAGAACGTTCTAATATACCTAGGACCCAGTTCCTAAAATGCCTGACACTTAGAAATCAAAATATTAACTTCTTACAAAAATAAAAGAAGAGTCCAACCTAAAACCAGCAAGTCCATTAAATGGACAATCTATAACATTGTTCAACCTATCCTAAACAGGCAATACTAGAAAATGTGTACTAACTAACCAAATATCACATTTATATTAAAGTGCATATATATATAAAAAAAGGTCTAGATATCAAAAATAAAATGTGTACAAAAATAAGCCTATTTCATACCAATAACACAATTTCCTATTTTATAACAGGGTTGGCCCAAATAAAGCCTATATAACATATGTTAAAGTCACTGTTTTCTGTATTTAAAACTAAAACTAACTAAAAATATAAATGTGTTTTTATATGTACATGTTGTAGAAGGGTTAGTATTACCCATTCTTAAATATTACCATAAAGTTGAAATAATAAACCATTGAAACAATAAAAATAATAAAGCAAGATAGAACAAGGGATAAATATTCAAAGTGTTGAAGCTCTACACTTTAAAATGGGTTTAAGAGACAATCATTTAATCATGTTCATAGACTTCAGCTCTGCCTTCAATACAGTAATTCCACAACAACTGCTGTCTAAGCTGAGTAATCTAGGCATAGAAAACAAAATATGCAACTGGATCCTTGACTTCCTGACTGAAAAGCCACAAATAATTAAAGCTGGAAAACATCACTCAAACAGCATCATTCTAAACACCGGGGTCCCACAAGGTTGTGTACTCAGTCCACTTCTTTTCACAGTTCTAACTACGCATCATTCAAACAGAATCATCAAATTTGCAGATGACACTACAGTAATCGGCCATATCAAGGATGATGATGAGGGAGCCTACAGGGAGGAGATGACCCAACTCGTTCATTAGTGCACTGACAACAACTTAGCACTAAATGTTGGGAAAAACAAGAAAATCATCATCGATTTCAGGAAGGTAAATAAGCCACACACCAATATCATCATCAATGGTGCCACAGTGGAGAGAGTTAATAGCACCATATTCCTAGGGATACATATCTCGCAAGACCTCAGTTGGGCCAAAAACACTTCCTACCTTATAAAGAGAGCCCAACAACGTCTCCACTTCCTTAGGAGACTTCGTAGAGCTAACCTCCCCCCACAGGTCCTACTTACCTTCTACAGAGCATGATTGAGATTGCACTGACAAACAACATCAGTGTCTGGTATGGAAATTGCACTCAAGCTGATCGGAAGGCACTGGATAAGATCATTAAACAAGCCACAAAAACCATCAATCCCTACAGCACATATATTCAAACAGATGCTATGTTAGATTCCGAAAACTACTGAGGGATATACACCATCCGGCCTATGGACTGTTCAAACTCCTGCAAACAAGGAAGCGCTACAGAAGCATTAGAAGCAGGATATCCAGATTTCATTACAGCTTCTTCCCACATGCTATCAGACTGCTGAATAACAAACCCATAGCCTAACCCACTAAATGGTTAAACAAACATTATTTATGTGCAATATGTCATTGTTATTTACATACCTCTCTACATAGCTCACTTTACAAATCTCTATCTGCATAATGAAAACTGCATACCCTAAGTTTTTTTTTTTTACGTGTTCCTCTTTCTTTATAATACTGTTTGTTATATATCCTTATATCTCTATTAAGTCTGTTCTTGTTGTTGTATGGTTTTTGTTTCTGCTGCAAAAACTTTCAAATATGTATCTATTTTTATTGCATTTATTTTTAGTATCTTATTTTGATGTCTATTTTCAGTATTTTTAAATTATTATTAATCTTCCTTCTGTAAACTATAATTCTTATGGTACGAACCTGAGCATCGACATTTCGTGCAGTGACACACACGTTTTCCTCTGTGTTGATCTGTATGACACAGTTTACTTTGACTATGACTAATCCTGGACTAGTAAAAGCATTTAGTTTAAACTACCAACATGTCTCCCTATAACAAAGCCAATTCTTCCAATCACCCCCCACCCCGGGTTCATATGTGTTGATTGTTTTAAGGAATGTTTGAACAAGGCATTGTTAGGGTTCTTCATCCTAATACTGTATGTATGTTTGCAGATGTGTTTACCCAAAGATCTCTCTGTCTTTCCCACATAAAAACTTAATCTTACTTTGAATATTATTACCTAAAATAATGCTCTCTTTCTCATAAATATTTACAATAGGAGCATCTACCACATTTTAGTTCCAATGTTATATCTAGTCTTTTCTGCCCTACAACCGCTCTCAAATATTTAAGATATTTTCCTGTTTTTAAAACAAACTTGGGACATATCCCCAATTTTCCAACCATTTCAGGGTTAAATCTTAACATCTTCCAATGGTCTGTAACTACATCCTTCACCAAATTGGCTGCATAATTATATTCTAAACCTAATGCTCTCTTGAAGTCTTGGTTTGATCTGCCTAGTAACTGTCACGGTGGATTTATTACTTAAAAGCAGTGAAAATTTAGTCCCCCAACCTGTAGTAACCTCCTGTGCAACTTCAGCTTCTAAACTTTCCAGGCAACCTCTCTCTAAAAATAACTTAGATATGTATTTTACCTCTTTCAAAAAATCATCAACTTGGGAGGTCATCCTTGCTGCTCTAACCATCTGACCTTCACAATACTTTTTTTCTTTTGAAAGGGTGGGCACTAGAATATGGTAAATAAGAATTAGTAAACGTAGGTTTCCTATAAATCCTAGATTTAAGTTTCTCCTCAGTAATATCAACCCTTACATCCAAATAATGAATTCCTATATTGTTGTAATTGTGTATAAACTTTAAAAAATTAATAGTTTTGTTCAAATAGTCAACAAACATCCCAATGGAGCATTCAGGTCCTTCCCAATTGACAAAAATGTCATCCCAAAACTTCTTATATAGTTTAATGTATTTCCAAAATTCCGATACAAATACATATTTTACTTCCCAGTATAACAGTACCAAGTTTGCATATAAAAGGGTGCAAGCTTCCCCCATTGTAACTCCCTTAATTCCCTTCCTTAGTTCCCCTTCAAAATATGCAAAATTGTTTCCCCAACACCACCCTCATAAGTTCCATGAAAAGATTTAAATCCTTTCCTTCCAATGACTCCACTGTATTTAAAACATCAAGAAAGCAGTCTAACCCTTCTTTTTTAGGTATAGATGAAAACAAATCGATGACATCAACAGTTAGAAACCATGTTCTCTCCATAATCAAATCTAGGGTAAGGTTCCCTAAAAAAATCCCATGAGTCTTTCACAAAATGTGGAAACTTTGTTATAAATTTTAGCGAATGGTCCAACAAAACTGCTATTGGGTGCGTCTTTGAGCCCTCACCTGCTACAATTGGCCTGCATGGGGGATTGGTGGTGCTTTTGTGAATCTTAGGGATATCAAAAATGACAGTATCCTGGCCTTTTCAACTTTCAAAAATTCATATGTTTTAGGGGTAATCCTATTCTCTAACAAAAGGTCCTCTAAAAAAAGATCTATTTTTCAATGCGCAATATTTATCTCATTCATAGAAACTGGAAGGTAAGTTTGTGTGTCCGGTAATATCTGCAACATACTGGAAGAATAATCAATAGCATCTACCAAAACCATACCCCCATCTTTATCTGCTTTCACAATTCTGCATTGTGTATCAGCTCATTTAAAACTTCCCATTCCTCTTGGGTTCAATTATATTTTTTGTAATATTTCTTTTTATTGTGTTTACTAACAACCTGATCAGAAAAAGAAGAATATAGCGCTGACATAAATGCAGCTTCAAATACTTATAAAGTTGGATGCAAAGGTGGGTTGTATGTACTAATTTCTTAATAGGATCTTCTAGACAAATGTTAGATTGATCAGACATTGCCAAATTCAATTTTCTAATAAATAGTTTTAATTCAATTAAAGTGTCGCAAATATCAAATTTTCCTGCAGGCACAAACTTAAACCTTTTCTCAAAAATTAAAAAAATAAGTAAATTTTAACACCAAGCAGCAAGGCCGGAAGGCTTTTAAGAATTTGATAACTTATTTTCATAGTTTTAATTGAAGTTGGATAATTCTTCCCCTGCAATATGGTTTCAACAAGGTTCAAGTTTCTTTTAACCAGTTTGGTTGTAGGATAAATAAGGATACCCATACTTTATTGGAAAAAGAGTTAAATCCATTGCCTATTTTTAATGTTTTTGATTAGGCTAGGAGGCGTTTTGTTTACCATTTTTAATATGTTCACTGGTATTTATATTTGTGAGTTTTTGGTTTTATTTTAATATTTTTTCATGTATTCATTTTTATGGTCACTAGAGGGCAATAGTGTGTGTGTTTTATTAGCCTTTTAGATTTTTAGAGTGTTTCTAGCAATATGCAGAAGATTATTTTAATGTGTTCTACACTAATAACCTGTTTTTTTTATAAATTTATTTAAGCAGACATTCGTTGGGCTTATTTAATCACATTTCATAATAATATACCATATATATGTAATATGTTTCATCTTTTTATACACATTTTAAAAATGTTTTTAGTTCTTGTTTTAAATAGTTAATTGTTTAATTAGGATTCATTTATGTGGTTTTTATAAATTAGATGAAGGTGTAAATAAATGTCGGTGTAGCGATTTGTTCATAGTTGCTGAAGAAGTCAAGTATTGTGACGAAAAATGCTGCGAGTCAGTTAAGCGTTTATAATAAAGTCTGACATTTTGGAATATTTTTGCGGTAACTTCTTGCCTCTTTCAGTGCTGTGTTTGGTGTGTATTTAATGTTGGTACTTTTTATGCTTTAGTGGCACTGTTTTCCATTTATTGTAGTTTGGTGAAGGATGTAGTTACAAACAACTGAAAGATGTTAAGATTTAACCCTGAAATGGTTGGAAAATTGGGCATGTGTCCCAAGTTTGTTTTTAAAATAGCAGCTGTAGGGAAGAAAAGACTAGCTATAACACTGGAACTAAAACATGTGGTAGATGCTCCTACTATAAATATATTCATGAGAAAGAGAGCATTATTTTAGGTAACAACATTCAAAGTAAGGTTTACTTTAAAAGGGGAAATTGTAATAGTAGAGGGATCATTTACTTGGCTAATGTGTAGGGACTGTCCAAGTTTTTATGTGGGAAAGACTAAGAGATCTTTGGGTAAATGCATTTATGAACATACATATAGTATTGGGAAGAAGAACCCTAACAATGCTTTGTTGAAACATTCCTTAAAACAATCAACACATACAGAATTTTTATTTGGTATATTAGAACAGGTTAATATGAACCCGGGGGGGGGGGTAATTGGGAGAACTGGCTTTGTTATAGGGAGACATGTTGGCAGTTTAAATGAAATGCTTTTACTAGTCTAGGATTAAATGATTATGTCTCTATTAAACCCATTTTAAAGTGTAGAGCTTCAAAGCTTTGAATATTTATCCCTTGTTCTATCTTGCTTTATTATTTTTATTGTTTTAATGGTCTATTATTATAACTTTATATGGTAATATTTAAGAACGGGTAATATTAACCCTTCTAGAACATGTACATATACACACATTTATATTTTAGTTAATTTTAGTTTTAAACACAGACAACAGTGACTAACATATATAGGCTTTATTTGGGTCAACCATGTTATAAAATAGGAAACTGGAAATAGGCTTATAAGTATTATGTACACACTTTATTTTTGATATCTATACTTTTTTTATATCTATGCACTTTAACACAAATGTGATATTTATTTGGTTAGTTAGTACACATTTTCTAGTACATTGTTCAACCTATCCTAAATAGGCAATGTTATAGATTGTCCATTTAATAGACTTGCTGGTTTTAGGTTGGACTCTTATTTTTGTAAGAAGTTAATATTTTGATTTCAAAGTGTCAGGCATTTTAGGAACTGGGTTTTAGGTATATTAGAACATTTATTATGCACAGCTTTTTTGTGAGAGTATATCTCTTTAAATTACTTTGGCGCCTTTTACTCATCAGTGGGAGTGGGGAGTACTGAGCTGCTTGTTTGTCCTCAGAGGAGTGGTTAGAGACAGCAACTAGTAATTCGTTGGCCATTTTGGGTCATTTCCTGTTTTTTCCAGCCCCCTGCTATAAAGCGCGCTTTGGCAGGCTTTTTCAGGCATTAGAGAACTTGGCATAGCTCCTCGTGGTCCCCTGCAGAGTTCCTAAGCCAGCAGAGAGCAGAAAAAGCAACTTTCTTGATTATAAGTATTTTTTAAACATTTTTTTTTTTGCATTTTTCGATCTTTTGAGCTTTTAGACTTCTGTTTGTGCCTATATTACTGTTTTATTACCTGATTTTCCTGTTTTTCTGTGCTTAAATTGTTGATTGCACTTGTTGGCTAAAGTTTTGCTTAAAAGTAACAAACAGGCTAATACACTCAAGTGTACCAGCCTTTGATAGCAATTTAGTCGAATACCAAAACATTTACTGTATTTTTTCTGTCTGTTTGCAAAAAACTAAAAAAAAAAAAAAAAAAAAAATACTTCTCCTTTCCTAAACTTTCCTAGCTAGTTGTTCCAGTGATCAGATTTTGCTGATCCCTGGGCTTTGTATTTGGTTCCTGTGTTCCTCCATTTTCTGTGTGGCCAGAGGTAGTTTCTTTACTCACCAGTGGGAGTGGGGAGTACTGAGCTGCTTGTTTGTCCTCAGAGGAGTGGTTAGAGACAGCAACTAGTAATTCGTTGGCCATTTTGGGTCATTTCCTGTTTTTTTCCAGCCCCCTGCTATAAAGCGCGCTTTGGCAGGCTTTTTCAGGCATTAGAGAACTTGGCATAGCTCCTCGTGGTCCCCTGCAGAGTTCCTAAGCCAGCAGAGAGCAGAAAAAGCAACTTTCTTGATTATAAGTATTTTTTAAACATTTTTTTTTTTTGCATTTTTCGATCTTTTGAGCTTTTAGACTTCTGTTTGTGCCTATATTACTGTTTTATTACCTGATTTTCCTGTTTTTCTGTGCTTAAATTGTTGATTGCACTTGTTGGCTAAAGTTTTGCTTAAAAGTAACAAACAGGCTAATACACTCAAGTGTACCAGCCTTTGATAGCAATTTAGTCGAATACCAAAACATTTACTGTATTTTTTCTGTCTGTTTGCAAAAAACTAAAACAAAAATAAATAAAATATACTTCTCCTTTCCTAAACTTTCCTAGCTAGTTGTTCCAGTGATCAGATTTTGCTGATCCCTGGGCTTTGTATTTGGTTCCTGTGTTCCTCCATTTTCTTGTGTGGCCAGAGGTTGTTTCTTTACTCACCAGTGGGAGTGGGGAGTACTGAGCTGCTTGTTTGTCCTCAGAGGAGTGGTTAGAGACAGCAACTAGTAATTAGTTGGCCATTTTGGGTCATTTCCTGTTTTTTCCAGCCCCCTGCTATAAAGCGCGCTTTGGCGGGCTTTTTCAGGCATTAGAGAACTTGGCATAGCTCCTCGTGGTCCCCATGCAGAGTTCCTAAGCCAGCAGAGAGCAGAAAAAGCAACTTTCTTGATTATAAGTATTTTTTAAACATTTTTTTTTTTTTGCATTTTTCGATCTTTTGAGCTTTTCGACTTCTGTTTGTGCCTATATTACTGTTTTATTACCTGATTTTCCTGTTTTTCTGTGCTTAAATTGTTGATTGCACTTGTTGGCTAAAGTTTTGCTTAAAAGTAACAAACAGGCTAATACACTCAAGTGTACCAGCCTTTGATAGCAATTTAGTCGAATACCAAAGCATTTACTGTATTTTTTCTGTCTGTCTGCAAAAAACTAAAAAAAAAAAAAAAATAAAAATACTTCTCCTTTCCTAAACTTTCCTAGCTAGTTGTTCCAGTGATCAGATTTTGCTGATCCCTGGGCTTTGTATTTGGTTCCTGTGTTCCTCCATTTTCTTGTGTGGCCAGAGGTAGTTTCTTTACTCACCAGTGGGAGTGGGGAGTACTGAGCTGCTCGTTTGTTCTCAGAGGAGTGGTTAGAGACAGCAACTAGTAATTCGTTGGCCATTTTGGGTCATTTCCTGTTTTTTCCAGCCCCCTGCTATAAAGCGCGCGTTAGCGCGGAGTTGCCACTGTTGCACACAAGAGCAGCGGCGGTTTAACAAGGTCAAACTATTCGGGCTACATAAATTCCACTCTTCAAATTTTCCCTTAAATCTACCTTCCTCGAACTGTACTGCCGATCTAACCAGCGTATCCTATAACTAAAAACTTCAACTCTACTTGATTCCCAAGTAGACTATTCTCTATCTGTAAAGCCTAGCACTTGCTCCTACAGTACTTGCACCTCGACCACTATTATTATAGATAGTACCCCACCAGCCTAGAACCCACATCCCCCAGAGTCTTTTGTAAGTTTTTTATCTATTACTTCTAGCATGTCGAGGGATCAGTTGCTAGTGTCCTCTCCTGCTCAACTGGTGAACCTGGGAACATTGAGGCAATGTTACAATTGCCTCATGTACACAGACAATCCTCTCCTTCTCCCACAAAACACAAATACATGCGAAAGATGCAACTATACGGCCAAACTGGAGGCTGAGCTCTCTCAACATAGGACTGGCAAGACCAGACAGGCGGAGAAGGAAACCACACACACTACATATCCAGTCTCACATAGTACCATCACAACTTCAAATCATACACATAATCACACAAAGACATACTCGGAGGCTCTAACCAAAAATCTACCAAAACAGCAGAGGCCTCCAAAGCAGATACCCAAACAACTACCACCTCAGGACCCAACACATGCTTCACATAGACCACACAGTCAGAGTGTCAAACAGTCACAGCCCTTAAGGCCAAACACAATGCCAGACACACTCGTCATTGGTGACTCCATAGTCAGGCACACTGACGTCCCGCTCACCAGACTGAGTAAGGAGAAGGTCACAGTAAGCTGCCTGTCAGGCACTAGAATCCGCCACATAACGCAAGCACTCAGGTCTCTCAACAGCAAGTACAAGTACGACTCAGTCATTGTTCATGCTGGTGTCAATGACCTGAGACGTACCTCCTTGGACTACATGAAAAGATACATTGAGGAGCTCTCTGATTATGTAGCCCAGGCAGGTATGACCCTGACCTTGAGCAGTATCCTACCTTCACCTAGAATGATGCCACAATACAGTGATAAGATGATCAGCTTTAATAATTGGCTTAAATTTTGGTGTCATTCAAAGGGGATCCAATGTCTGTCTGCCTGGTATGACATGCTGGACAAGCCACGCTGCTTCGCAAGGGACGGCTTGCACCTGTCACCCCTGGGCTTCCGGATATTGGCAAAGGCTCTTGCCACCCCATAGTGCCTTTTTAGGCAAGGCTCAAATTCTAAACCTACCACCCTAGAACACAAAAAGGAAAAAACTAAGGGTAATGCTGCTCAATGCCAGAAGTCTCAATCTCAAGATGCACGCACTCGAGGCCCTTCTCAGTATGGAGAACATCGATGTCTGTGCTGTGACAGAAACCTGGTTCAAGGCTCCTGAGAGCACCCTAGCACTATCAGGTTTCACCTCATATCATGCGTCCGCCCCAAAATCCGGACAACACCAAGAAAGGAGGGGTGTCCATATTCATAAAGGACACACACACCTCAAGGTTGGTGGCAACGCACGATGCATCGGAGACCATCCAGGTGCAATTAACCATAGGCAAGACTGCTCTGCAATTTGTAGCATGTTACAGGCCACCCTCTCAAACTCAGGAACCTCACATGGCCTTCCTGAAAACACTGGAGGATAAATGTATCTCCAAATACCATCATACTAGGTGATTTCAACTACCCTAATATAGACTGGGAACACTACTCAAGCCCAAACACTCTAGCCCAAAGGTTCCTGGAGTTCATAAACTCAAATGCCATGGAACAACTAGTCACCATCCCCACAAGAGGAGAAAACATACTTGATCTCATCATCACGAACATGGGATCACAATGTTCAACACCGAAGTATACCCCTCACTGGTGAGATCAGATCATAAACTAATCTCGCTGGAGGTCCTCATCCCGCCCCCACCTGAAATAAAAAAGACCACAGTGAAAAACTTCTCAAAAGCCGACTTCACACTTCTAAAAACTAGTGTGGTCTCCTTTAAGGCCCCTGAGCCAGTGGTAAACATTACTCAAACCGCTGAATCACTTACAAATGCCTTCTACCAGCACCTACAGGACTGCATGAATCAGGCAATCCCAAACAAAAGACTCTTTGTACCAAAGGCAAGCGTCCAGTCTGGTAGACCCCAGCCATAAATAAGCTCTACAACAAAAGGAGGAAGCTACTACAAGATAGAGCAAAATCCTTGAAGGGTAAGACACCTTTGATCATTATAAGTAAAAAACTAATAGCTCTCATAAAATCATCCAAGGCAAATTTTGAGAGAAAAATCGCCAAGGACTCAAAAGACAATCATAAGGCCTTCTTTAGCTATGTTAGAAACCTAGGAGGAAACTCCCAGATATGCTCAGAATTAGTTCAAAATGATGTGAAGATTACTGAACCTACACACATTGCCAACATATTGGCTGACAGGTTCAGTGCAAACTCCCCAAAAGGAGAGATATCTATACCAGAGGATTGTAGCCCCAAACATCTCCAACGCCCAGGTGAGAACTGCTCTCTCCAAGGCAAAAACACAGCATCCATGGGACCGGATGGTGTCCCTGGCTGTGTGCTCCACGAACTCAATGAGGAATTAAACCCGCAGTTAGGACAGCTGTTTAATCTTAGCCTCACCTCAGGATACGTACTCAAGGAGTGGCGACGGCGACTGTGGTCCCACTTCACAAGGGCGGTGCCTCCACCGACCCTGGAAATTACCGTCCCATTAGCTTGACAAGCCTTATCTGCAAAGCCATGGAGAGGATCATAATGGAACTCATAAATAAAGACATAGGAACTTGCAGACTTTGGATCCATCCCAGTTTGGCTTTGTCAAAGGCAGATCATGCCTTTTAAACTTGGTTGACTTTTTCGAAACAGTCACCAAGGCTATTGATGAGGGCAAGGCAGTCCATACAGCCTACCTCGACCTGGCAAAGGCCTTCGACACAATACCCCACTCAGGTATCATCGAAAAACTCATCAGCTTGAATGTAAACCCATACATCACAAGATGGGTTGCAAACTGGCTAAGTGACAGAACCCACAGGGTCAGAGTTGCTGGCGCCATGTCAGACTCAAAGCCTGTCACAAGTGGTGCCCCACAGGGCTCAGTCCTGGGACCACTCTTGTTCGGCATCTACTTCTCTGAAGTACAAGCAAACACAGGAGGGTTATGGCTGACAAAGTTTGCAGATGACTGCAAACTGGGCGCCATAGTCGAAAACACATCTGACACAGATATCCTTCAGAAGGGCCTCACAGAAACAGATAACTGGTGCCAGAGCCATAGCCTAAAGTTAAACGCCAAGAAATGCATAGTCATACCCTTCGGGAAAAACAAGATTACCCCTAGCTACCATATAGGTGGCAACCCACTGAGCACAGAAGAAGTCATCAGGGATCTGGGGACCCAGGTTGACAGTAACCTTTCGTTTGACACTCATGTTGCCAAAGTAGTTAGGAAAACCTTCTACATTGCCCACCTGATCATGAAGGGATTCACATCTAGATCTAGGGAGGTCATCGTCCCCCTGTACTCATCACTCATTAGACCTATGATTGAGTACAATGCCCCATTCGGAATGTATCTGACCCGACACCTGCAGCAGCTGGAAAGGCCCCAAAAGTTCCTCACCAAAAGGATAAAGGGTCTCAAAAATATGTCTTATGCTGCCCGACTGAAAGAACTTCAGCTCTATTCAGTCGCATACCGCTTGCTCAGAGGTGACCTGTGCCTGACATATAAGGCCATGTCAAACCCAGATTTGATGAATATGCTTCACCTCAAAAATCTAGATCCTTCAGAACCACAAGGGCGGAGACTTAAACCTTGACACGGTTATTAATAGAACGTGCTGGAGGGACAGATTCATCACCCAGAGACTCCCTATGCTGTGGAACAAAATCCCGGTACATGTGAGGCAGAGCACCTCGCTGGCCTTGTTCAAGAGGAATCTTGACCAATGGATGGGAGATCGCAGATATACCCCAGGGATTACTTCAGTGTCACTGCTTGACAGAGGCACAGCAAAATAATAGGCATAGTTTTCTTCAAACTAAAGGGGTGGCGAAAGCCACATAACTATGGGCTAGGCTTATAAATGCCCTTGGGCAGATAGCCTAGTATGAACCTATGAACCTATTTTAATGGAGAGAGGGTATTTAACAGTGTTGTGGGTGTTTTATTTATTTCATTCTGAAGAAGTCATGAATTGTCACAGGATGAAATCACTTATTCAACTGCAATAAAGTGTGTTTTATATTTCCTTGCTTGTGGTCCTTTAGCAGTTGTTTCCCTCAGCTTCTTTTCTTTGGTTATTGGTGCTTCAGCAGCACACTTTTCCTTAAGTAACAAGAATTATTTAGTGGGACTGATTAATGTTACAGTATTGCAAAATGGGGGGAATCTCACAGAACAAGAACAAGAGCAACTGCAGAATGCTAAACAGAAAATAAGGGATTACTTTGATAATATGCATGAGTCTAGAAAGACTGCTTTTAAGTAACTGTTTTTGATAATAAATCTAGAGCACAAAAATGTTAATGACTTAGACAACAGAAAGTAGAAAAGGCTGTCACCAAGCTTAGGGAGCCTACAACAAGGAAGATAAGGGATGCTGTAGAAGTATTAGAAATATTTCAGAAATTCTATGAAAGACTTTATAAAAGAAAAAAATACTGAAATCAAGAAAAGGTACAAATGGAAATGTTTATGGAATAATTAAGTATGCCAATGTTAAAGGTAGAGGAGGCTCAATTACTAACAGTTATGGTAGGAGGAGAGGAGCTAAAAATGGTGATGTATAACCAATCGAAATGGAAAATCCCCAGGAATGGATGGTATTCCTGTAGAAGTTTGGAAGCTAGGAGGGAAAAACTGATAAATGTCTGGAAGGTTTTGTTTAACAGTATTTTAAGAGGAGGAGAAATACCAACATCCCGAAGAAAGCGGTAGTAGCTGTAATACTTAGAGGGTAAAAATCCATCAGATCCAGTTTCATAAAGGCCCACTTCAAAACTAAATCATGATTATAAAGTGTTTATGTCTATAATGGCTAAAAGAATGGCAAAAGTGATGCCAAAATTGTTAGATATGGATCAATGTGGTTTTCAGGAGGGGAGGCAAACACTTGATAACATTAACAGAATAGTGATGATCCAGATTGGAAGCAGAATGCAAGAAAATTCTACTGTTGCTGGTGGGTCATGATGCAGAGAAAGCATTTGACACATAAGCTGGGACTTTAGGAGCAGAGCAATGAAAGCATTTCCCATTACCTGACAAAATTATAAGGGTGATTAGGAGGATATAGGAGGGATCGGAGGTGAAAGTTAAAGCGGGTGAGGTCCTCTCTGATAATCCTTCCTTGAGCAGAGGAACCAGGTAGGGGTGTACCCCCTCCCCTTTGGTATTTGCATAACATTTAGAACCACTGCCAAAGAAAAAAAGGGACTCAGAAATTCAAGGAAATAACTGGTATGGTAGTCCAGAAAAGCTGGCTCTATTTGCAGATGACATTATTTTATACCTGACAAAACCAGAAAGGGAAATTACAGTGTTGTAGAATATATTCAGACAGCTTCAAACCTTTTCAGGATACAAAATTAATGAAACTAAAACAAAAGTAATAGCAGTAAATTATGTACCCACATACGAATTGGTTCAGCAATATCCACACTTACGGAGACATGATAAAATGAAGTATTTAGGAGTATGGATTAAAAGGACACTGGCGTGGCAGCTAAGCAAAAGATAATACAAAAAACAGAAAATTGAAGCTCTGTTATATGGATATCGATAGTAAGATGTAAACAGTTAAAATGTTTTTAGTCCCTTTAAGTCTTATACATAGGGTCAGGCATATTTTTATCAAGCAGAGGAGAAGTTCAATTAATAAAGAGCTGACAATTTTATCTGGAAGGGGAAGAAGGCAATAGTCAAGCGGGATAAGCTTATTCTTCCAAAAGAACAGGGGTGGATTAAGACTACCCAAGGAGAAGGGGTACTTCAGAGCAACATAGTTAAGGTTCCTATACATAGCACAAGCAGAAAACTATAATTCAAAGTGGAAAAAAATGATGAAATAGAGGGGAAGCTCAAGAAACAAGGAGAAACTGTGATTTTGGATGCAGACCTTTAAGGAGAAAAATAATCACAAAGATTATATTCATAAAATAGCAGAAAGTATTCTAAGAACTAAGACAACATTGGAATGCAGAAAAGAAATTATATCGGCAGGGATGACTGCAATTAGGGATACAGACAATAGGCAAGAGGGTCACTGGAATATATTGGAGAAATTGGGAGCAAATAAGCAGAGAAGGAAAGGTAAGAGAATAGGAAGACACAAATAACTTATTTGGACTGCAGGTTAGAGACTGCCTTCCCTATCAAGGATTGATACAGTATAGGCAGAGAAAGAAATAGGGGCATCCTAAACAAAAGACCAGCAATGGTAGAGTTTTAGTAGAATCTAGAACATAAGTTGCCATTAAGAAAGGACTAATTAGTAGAGCATAGAAAATATTGCATGATAACTATAAGAATCAATCAGAGGAGGTTAGGAAGGATTGGGAAGAGTGTCTGGATAAGCAATTCACAAAGAAACAATGGGGGGTATTATACGTATGCCTTCCAAATATGGAACAAAATCTAGAAGATTTAAGATCTTTGTGTGGAAGTGTTTATATAGGTATTTTTATACCCCAAGTAAACTCCAAAGAATTTTTCATCAGGTAGACAGCAAATGTTGGAAATGTGATCAGAAAGAAAGAGGTAACTGGCATTTTCTTGGAGTGCAGTGATTTGGCAGACTTTAAAGATTACCTGCAGACTGCTCTACCAGAGATGCTGCATGAGCAAATTGGTGTAACTAGAGAAATGATTTGTTTTTTGAGCCATGACACAGATTCAGAATTGTCTAGACACAGTAAGGCCTTGCTGAGTCTAATTATGATGGCTGCCAAAAAAGCCAAAAACTAGAAAATGGAAATGAAAGTCTAAACCAACTTTACTAGAAGTAACAAAGAACAGAGATAAAACAACTGGAACTGGGATCTTTAGAAAAGCGCAAGAGCAAATTACATAGGAAAAAATGGGAAATATGGGATCAATATATGCAGAGAAGGAACAAGGTTTTCAAGAAGGCAGGATTTCAATCAGCTATGTAATGGTTGACTGACAATGACTGGATATATTAAAAGTAATCTATAATATTTGCAGCTACAGTTGTGTCGGCATGGTTTGTAATGTATAATGTCTGCAACTAAGATTGCGTTGCTGTGGTTTATTTTAATTTATACAAAAGTAAGAATGTCTATGTCATACATGATAATTTAATAAAGATGATTCTTTTAAAAAAAAAAAAGATTAAAAGGTAAAACTTTTATAGGTTCGTAGATACTAGGCTATCGGCCCAAGGGCCTATGTAAGCCTAGCCAACAAGGTTCCCTGGCTTACGCCACCCAATAAAGTTAATTTCCTGTGCCTCTGTCGAATATAATGTCGAGCCACAGAAGTGATCCCCGGGGTGTATTTCCCATTTCCCATCCATTCATCAAGATTTTTCTTGAAGAGTGCTAATGAGGAACTTTGCTTGACAGAGATGGGTAGCTTGTTCCAGAGTATAGGAAGTCTCTGGGACAGGAATCTATCCCTCCAACATGTCCTGTTTATTGTGGTGACAAGGTTTAGGTCCCTAGAGCGTGTAACTTGGAGCGATTGGGATTTTGGGTCTATAATAGAACATCGAAGTTTCAAAACTTCGAATGTTCTAATATCGACTCAGAGAAAGCTGAAAATATCGAAGCAACAGAAAATCAAATTTTTTCCTAGGGAAAGAATTCGGTTGTCCATTTGGTATTTTCAGCGCTGTGGTGGAAAGTTATGGGTTGGGTTCAGGTAAGTGTGCAATTGAGTGCGGGTTAGGTATGTGTGCAATTGTGTGCATGTGAGGGTTAGGGTGGGTTAGGTGAGTTAGGGTTAGGGCACGGGTGAGGTGAGTGTGCGATAGTGACGGACCTTAAGGTTAGGGTTTGGGTTAAGGTAAGTGGATAGTTAGTGGTGTGTGTATAGTTTAGTGTAGGGTTAGGTGTAAGATTTTAGGTGTATGTGTATGGATTGCTGTTTGTTTGGTGTGCTTGTGTTGTGTGCATGTGTTTTGGAACAGTGAATTTATTCCCTAGAAAAAAATTCACTGTTCTGTATGTTCGATGTTTTCAGCTTTCGCTGAATAGGGGTTGATATTAAAACATTCATTCAAAGTTTTGAAACTTTGATGTTCTAACATAGAACCAGGACTTCTTTAGGTGTAGCATGTCCAACAGCTCTGGGTTTAACATAGCTTTATATGTTAGGCACATATCTCCTTGGAGTAGGCGATATGCTACAGAGTAAAGCTGGAGTTTTTTGAGACGGTCAGTGTAGGGCATCTGTTTGAGGCCAGTAATCTTCTTTGTGAGGTACTTCTGTGGCCTTTCCAGCTGCTGCAGATGTCTTGTGAGGTACATTCCAAAAGGAACGTTGTACTCTATAATGGGTCTAATGAGTGCCGCATAGAGGGGAACAATAACTTATTTTTTCCTGGATGAGAACCCTTTTGTGATGAGATGTGCCACATAGAAGGATTTCCTGATTACTGTGGCAATGTGATTATCATCGGAGAGACTACTGTCCACCTGGGTCCCAAGGTCTGAACACACATTCGGCGTTAAGTAGACTGACATTTATGTGGTAGTTCATGGGAACAGAGTTTTTACCAAAGGGGATGACAATGCACTTTTTGGCATTGAGGTTGAGGCCATGCCTCTGACACCAGGCATCTGTCTCAGTGAGGCCCTTCTGTAGGATGTCCACATTATTTGGGGACTCGACTATGGCTCTTAGTTTGCAGTCATCTGTGAACTTCATTAGCCAGAGACCTTCTGTGCTAGCCTGTACTTCAGAGACGTAGATATCAAACAGGAGAGGTCTCAGGACTGAACCCTGTGGTGCTCCACTTGTCACTGGTTTGAAGTTAGATTTGGAGTCTGCAACTTTTACAGTGTGGGTTCTGTTAGTGAGCCAGTTGGCAACCCATCTTGTGATGTAGGGATTTATACCTAGTTTAGTGAGTTTAGCTATAATAATGGGGGATGGTGTCGAAAGCCTTGGCAAGGTCAAGATAGGCTGTGTGAACCACCTTACCCTCGTCTACGGCTTTGGTGACTGCCTCAAAGAAGTCAATCAAGTTCAGAATGCATGATCTGCCTTTCACAAACCTGAACTGGGTGGGGTCCAAAGTTTGGAGGTTACCAATGTCTTTGTTTATGAGTTCCATGATGATATGTTCCGTGGCCTTGCAGACCAGACTCGTCAGGCTAACAGGGAGATAGTTTCCAGGACCAGTGCTGGCTCCCCCTTTGTGGAGCGGAATAACTGTTGCTGTTCAGTGGGCACAAAGCCTGACATAAGACTATGATTGAATATGATGCTCAGGGGGGGAGCCAGTTCGTTCTGAAGATCATGTAAAACTTAGCCTGGGATGTTGTCCGGTCCCTTGGATGCTGTGTTTTTGGTTTTAGACAGTGCAGCTTTTACCTGCATAGATATAATTACAGGGACTCTGCATTCTTCCTGTACAGATAAGGGCCCTTTAGGAGGTGAGAGCGGGGTAAAGTCAGCACTGAACCTATCTGCCAGGATGTTGGCAGTATCAGCTGGTTCTGTAATTTTCATGACGTTGTGCTGTAATTCAGAGCAGATCCTCCACCATGCCGCAGGATACCCATTCTTTTCTTGATATACTGGAAAATATTAGGGTTCAACCAAACACTCTAATAATGGGAGAGTTCAACTACCCCATAGTGCTTAGGTGGGGAGCCAGTTCATTCTGAAATTTGTGTAAAACGCAGCCTGGGATGTTGTTTTGTTAAAATTTATTTATTTATGAACTTTAACATATGGTGCCATGACTCTGTTTCTGAACTTTGGTATTGCTGCAGGGCAGTGTGGAATAACTTACAAGGGCCCAGCACAGAAAATTCTTCTGTGAATTCCATGCTGCTTTGTATGGAATAGTCAGAGATTCAGATACAAACTATTCAGGGTGTGGAAAAGAAACTCTGACTTCAGAAACTTTCAGAACGCTTCTCGGACCGCAAAAAAAGGCTTGCAGATCGGACCGGCAAAAAGAAAGAGGATGACGGCGTCATGCGATGCTAGTACCCTGACCCTGACGCACTCAGTCACGCTAATGCGCCGGGCCATACTTTGGTATATCTTTGGGTATTCGGACTGGACGATAGACCAGAATAATTAGGACTGCAGCATGCTAGACTAAAAATGGAGAAAATGGATTTGTGGAATTTTTTTTTTCTTTCAGATAACTGTAGTTAAAAAAAAAACTAGAATGAGTGAATAACTGTTTTGTTGAATGACTGAGTTTGCTTATTAGGTATTTGTAAAGTAATAGCTGGAGGACCCCACAGGAAATAAGGAAATGTTTATTAATGTGTATGCGCATACAACATAACAGAAAATTAACACAAAGAGGTACCTTGTGTCAAATTGTACCCTCAAAACTAAAAGGTAAGAGGCATGAAAGATGTTATGTGTTGTTTAATGTTGAGGGAAAGAGAGAGAGAGAGAGAAAAAGAGGTTAAAATTAAAGTTAATTCTAGTTAATGAGCCTACAGCAAGACACAAACGAATGCAGAGAGTCCAAGATAACTGAATGTCAGCCAAATTATAAGAATACTGCATTTCCTCCACAAATTGGAGGGAGTCAGGAATTGCTGCACTATGTCAGAATAATAAAACAGAAATAAATCTTAATCATCTGCTGCCAATAGATCAAAAGGGACCCTGTGTTAAAGTTAGAAATAAAGTCAAAGAAAATTAATTTTCTGGTGGACAGTGGAACCATTAGGTCTCTATTAAAGTTTCCTCAGATAGTCAGATACCAGTATGAAAACAAAGTAAAGGCAGCTGGAGAAACAAATGCTTCTGTTATGTATCCTGTTTCAGAACCTATGCAGATTTCTTTAGGACCGAATAAAGAAAGACATTCTTTCCTTTTGAGTACTACTGCACCAGTAAATTTGCTAGGGAGAGACCTGTTATGCAAACTAGGTTGCACTATTTACTTTACACTAGAAGAGGTGTATTTGGATGTTCCAAAAGAATCAGAGAGGCAAGTATTAGCAAAAGCTGAGGAACAGCCTATTGAAGGCATACAGACAGCTGAAAAACTGCTGCAACTGGTACCTGCTAACGTATGGGCTAAGCATGCTAATGAAGCAGGTATATTAAAATCTGAAGAACCACTAAAAATAAAATTAAATCCATCCAAACCTCTCCCTAGAGTTTCACAGTATCCATGGAAGCCAGAAGTAGAGCAGGGGATTGAACCTGAAATTCAGTCTTTGATACAAGTAATAATACTGCCAACTACAAGCTCTTGTAATACTCTTATTCTCCCTGTGAAAAAGCCAGGAAAGGATACTTATAGGTTTGTGCAAAACCTGACAGCTGTAAACAAAGCAGTATTACCAATTTTTCCTGTGGTTCCAAATCCAGCAATAATACAGAGTTGCATACCACCTACAGCAAAATAATTTTCTGTTATAGATCTGTGTTCAGCATACTTTTCCATACCTATCCACCCTAAAAGTCAGCTTCTATTCGCCTTTACTTATCAGGAACAGCAGTATACATGGACACAGTTACCACAGGGATACATTGAATCTCCTTCATTATTTTCTCAAGAAAAGGATTTGGAAAATGTGACATTTCCACTTGGATCTGTGTTAGTGTAATATGTGGATGATTTACTATTCTTTTCAGCAGTGTCAGCAGGATACATCTTTTAACTATCCCTGCAGAAAAAGGACATAAGGTGTCGAGAGAAAAGATGCAACTTTGGTCATCTCAGGTACGTTATCTTGGTCATCTGATATCTCAGGATAGCAGGTAGATGTTACCATTTCTACTGAGGCAATAGCTAAAGCTTAATGAAGGCATATCCCAGTTGTCCAATACAGCATGTTATATGAACATGGCCATTGACCCAACCCTTCGCTTCAAGAAAGAAATTGATTCCTTCTTGAATTTAGCATGTGATGAGGGCATTATTAGTAAGAATTGTGTTACACACCTTTCGGTCAAGGACCCACGTAAGCAGATTTTATACTTACTACCCAAAATCCACAAATCATTAACTAATCCTCCGGGTAGACCAATAGTTTCGGGCATTGGATCCTTGACCGAACCTCTGTCGGCCTTCCTGACACAACATCTCAAACCTCTTTTGGGTTTGGTCCGGGCAAGATTACAGGATACAACACAGTTCCTTAAAATTGTTGAGGACACACAATTGGAGCCTGAATGGATAATGTGTTCATTGGATGTCAAAGCATTGTATACCAGCATTCCACACTGGGCTGGATTACAAGCTCTAAAATATTGGTTAGATAGAGCTGGATTATATTCACCTGGGTTCAATACTCCATTGATCTGCATGTCAGAACACGGACTTAATAAAAATTTTTTTTATTTTCAGGGTCAATGTTATTGGCAACTCCAGGGTACGGCTATGGGAGCATCTTTTGCTCCCATATATGCCGACATATTTATGGCAGTTTTTGAGGAATGCATGATCTACGATTCATCTTATAACATATTTTTGGTGTAGGTACTTGGACGATTGTTGGATGGTATGGCGTGCGGATGCTGGGTATTTGCAAGAACTTGTTGATTACTTGAACGGCAACATCTGGGGTATTAAATTTTCTATTACTTTTGATTTGGAGACTATTAATTTTCTGGATGTTACCATTTCCAGAAATCAGGACCATACTTTGGCCACCAGAGTGTATCGCAAATACCTCCAATATAATACCTTATTACATGCTTCGAGCATGCATCCACGCCATACCATCAGAAATATCCCAGTATCACAATTTATGCGTATGAAACGCCTTAGTTCTACCAAATCAGACTATGTTGTAGCTAGTCTGGACCTATGTCGTAGATTTGCCAGCAGAGGGTACAAACCTCAAGATATTGCCAGAGCATGGGCACGTTCCTCTCAAATGAATAGAAATACACTGTTGGATTATAAGACTCCATTTGGGGATTCCCTTAATACCATCATAAGGTTTGTTACAACCTATGGCAGGAATTACAATGTTATCAGGGATATTATAAACAGACATTGGAATATCCTATTGGCCAATGAACAGCTTAGATCTATCTTGGGAGAAGAATGACAATTCTCATATAGGAAAGGCAAAACACTGGCTTCTATGTTATCTCATTACAAACACATTGGTAGTGGAGGAGCGATTTATAAACAGCTCACAATATCGGGACATGAATTATTGGGCACTTTTCCGTGTGGCCATTGTGGTTCTTGTAAACAGGTTAGTAAGTCTAAACAGTTCTCCAGTCGCAATACCAGCAAGGTTTTTGATTGTAAAATCTTTGGTAACTGTAGTAGTGACTGGGTGGTCTATCTGGCCTCATGCCGTTGTGCGGCTTTCTATGTTGGCCAGACTTCCAGGCCACTCAGGACACGCATTAATGAACATCGAAGCGATATCAAAAATAAGAAGGAAACTAATGCTCTATACCGTCATGTTTTACAACACGAACAAGCCCAGTTCATGTTTATGATTACTGACCGAATTGTTGGTGATCGCAGTAATCCTCAAGGATGGTACAGCATATTGAATCATAAAGAGAAATACTGGATAATCACCTTGGGTGCACTCTTTCCACCACGACTTAATGACCACTTATAACCACAATTTTTATGGAGAATGATATATCCCTATTGGTTTGGTTAATCATCAGCTATGCAAGGTATAGTACTGTTTTATTATGATTATTATTTCAAATATACCTGCTAGTATTCAAAAAACACATTCTTTATGAAGAATGACATATGCCAGTTGTTTTGGTATTAACTATGTATGCTATAGGTCTGTTTCGATTTTTATTAGTTGGGATTTATTACATGTTTTTGAGATATTTATATTTCATATAAGTATACAAATGCTGTTATTATATAGTGGTCTCATATATTATCAGTACAATTATGTCTCTGGTATAAGTGCACACCATTATATATCATTCCCATATACTATTTTTATTTTTGTTAAGCATATGTTATGATTTATTTGTGATATCCTGTTATAACTCTGAACATTTTATGTTTAACGTTCAGCGAACCACTCCTTGAACCAATAACCTACGACCACAAGTCAAAAAACACCTTTATTCGATCCACATAAAATTGTTGACTGTGCAAAATTTAATCCACAAAAGCAGATCAATAATCCACTGTGTAGGAATAATCCACAAAACAGGTCAAGCGCTTTCGTCGATGGACTTCATCAGAACAGTTAATAATGGATACTGAAACCATTTATATATACCTAATACATCAATTAAGAAAAAACAATTAATAATTAAAGTGACAGTGTTTTTTCCAAAAACCTGAAAACTTAAAACTCATCATACAAAAACAGTTTTTCTAATATATAGTTATTTTCTTATCAACTTTTTATATGAGCTACATTTTCTAAAACCAATTTTAAAAATAAAGTTGTCAGAGTATGAAATATTAGTACATTAAAACAATTAATCAAAATTGTGTTGCTCGGTGCCTCAATTCAGGTTTTAAACTAATATGTTCATTTAAACCTGGTAAAAAGTACAGTTTTGTACCTACCATAAATGTAGATGTTCGAGGATCTACATTGCTGCAATCATAACCTGTGGGGTAGTCCGCTGTCCTCGATCGGCCCGAATACCAAAGAGCTGGGCTGGCGTCGGTCATTGTCGCCTAGAGCTGACGTCAGTATGTCGTAGTACATAAAAGCATGACCGATGCCATATCTTCAGTCTTTCTTGCCCCAGATGTCAGAAGGCCTAAGAATGAAAGAAGGCCAGAGCCAAAATAGTAAACGCACAACTACCAGTGTGGAAATAAAGATAATCCTAAAAAAAAACACAGCAACCACAAACTATAGAGGGGAAGGAGGGAGGGAGAGGACTGCAGCAATGTAGATCCTCGAACATCTACATTTATGGTAGGTACAAAACTGTACTATGTTCTTCGTCTCACATTGCTGCAGTTATAACCTGTGGGTAGAATCCCAAAGCAAAGGAAAAGGGAGGCTGGCAAACTAAATAGCATTAGGAGCTGCTAACATGCCCTGTAAAACTGCAGTGGCAAACCCAGCCCTGGACTTGGAATAAAGAGGGAGATGGTAATGCTTAGTAAAAGTGTGTACTGAACTCCAAGTAGCTGCCTCCAAAATATCCTTAGTAGCTACACCCCTCAAAAAAGCAGTAGATGTGGCAGTAGCCCTAGTAGAATGAGGTCTGATACCAGCAGGAACATTCTTCCCATGATGAGAATAACAAAAAGCAATACATTGACCAATCCACTTTGAAATAGTCAGCTTTCCCTTGTGAACCCAAAGCAAAAGAAACAAATAACTGTTGAGTCTGTCTGAACTCCTTAGTTCTGCTCAAATAATAACGTAACTGCCTGTGGATATCCAAAGAATGCAAGACTATTTCCACCTTATTTTGGGGATCAGCATAAAAAGTAGGCAAATGAATAGACTGGTTCAAGGCCACATTAGAAATCACTTTAGGCATAAAAATAGGGTTAGTCTGCAAAGAAACTCTATCCTTATGAAATATCAGAAAGGGTTCCAACTGCCATGAGTGCCTGCAATTCAGATACCCTCCTAGCAGAAGTAATGGCTAACAAAAAAGCAGTCTTCCAAGACAAAAACTTCAATTCAGACGTAGCTGCAGGTTCAAAAGGAGGTAAAGTAAGCTTCTCCAACACAAAATTGAGATCCCAGGAAGGAGTAGGAGCTCTACGTGGGGGTCTTATATTCTTTACCCCTCTAAGAAATTGTTTGAACAAAGGGTGAGAAAATAAAGGAGGGTCACAATCATAGTGAGCAGAAATGGCTGCAGCATGAACCTTCACAGAAGAGAATGACAAACCCTTGTCCAGTAATTCAGTAAGATACTGTAGTGCAAAACTCAAATTAGGCACTGAAACATCAAAACCCTTTGCAGTGCTCCAAAGAAAAAATCTCTTCCATTTATCAGCATAAACTTGTCTAGTGCTAGGCCGCCTGGCTTCTAAAATGACATCTAAGACCTGTTGAGGAAGCTGAGACCCCACCGGCTCCATCACAGAATACGCCAGGCTGTTAGATGCAGGGACTGCACCCGAACATTGAGAAAATGATTGTTTGACTGGGATAACAAATGAGGAACCTGTGGCAGAAGCCAAGGAGGCTCCTGAATTAAACTCCTCAGCAGAGGATACCAATGCTGACGTGGCCAATCTGGTGCTATTAGAATCATGCAAGGCTTGTCCTGCCTGACTTTCAAGAGTACCTTGGGAAGAAGAGGCAGAGGAGGAAAAGCATAAACGTGAAGGTTGTTCCAACTGAAAGATAGAGCATCCACTTTCCAAGCATTTAGGTGGAACATCTTTGTGCAAAATTCTGGCAGTTGAAAATTCAGTGGAGAAGCGAACAGATCTATGTCTGGAGTTCCCCAAGCCACGGTCAATTGTTTGAACACCTGAGGATCCAGTTTCCACTCGTGGGGATCCACAATCTGCCTGCTCAATACATCTGCTAGGGAGTTCTGTGCTCCTGGCAGAAACCGTGCTTGAAGATTGATTTGCAAACTCAGAGCAGTCTCCCACAAAATCATTGCTTGTCTGCAAAGAGGGTAGGAATGGGTTCCCCCCTGCTTGTTGATGTACCACATGACTGTTGTGTTGTCTGTTTGAATCAACACCTGTCCCGGCTGAAGTAGGTCCTTGAAGGCCATCAAAGCAAATTGGACTGCTAACATCTCCTTCATGTTGATATGCAAATGTAGCAGTTTGGGAGGCCACGTCTTGTATCCATTTCCCATTGAAGTGTGCTCCCCAAGCCAAGTCCGAGGCATCCGTCGTTAGGATCTAACTCGCCTCTGGTCGGGTCACAGAGAGTCCCTTGTTTAGGTGACATTCCTGAGCCCACCACAAGAATTCCTTCTGGATGCAAGGTATAATCCGAATGACAGTGTCCAAACCGTGGCAGTGTTGAGTCCACACACTTTTGAGATACCATTGTAGCTTCCTCATATGCAGTTTGGCATTGGGAAGTACTAGAATGCAAGATGCCATGAACCCCAAGGCTTGAAGGACTGTCCTTGCAGTCAGCCTGGACATTACTGATAACTGCTGGAAGTATAGATGAAGAGTTCTTTGTTTGTCCGGGGTCAGAAATGCCATCCGAGAAGCTGTATTCAGTCTCACACCCAGAAAGCACATGTCCTGAGAGGGCACTAGACTGGACTTTATTTCGCTCACAGAATACCCTAGGCACCTTAAAACTGCCATTACATACTGGAGATGTTGTAGTAACTTGTCTTTGTTTTGAGCAAGAATCAGGCAATCGTCCAGATAAGGATAAATTTGTATTCCTCTCTGTCTGAAAAAGCAATTACAGGAGCCAGAACTTTTGTGAATACTCTGGGCAGTAGATAAACCAAAGGGCAATGCAGAGAACTGATAATGAGAAGTACCAGCCCGAAATCTCAGGAATCTCCTGCAGCTGGGCCTGATAGGGATGTGAAGATAGGCCTCTTTGAGATCCAGGGTTACCATCCAGTGATCTTCGCCCAGCATAGGCAGAAGTTGTTGTAATGTTAACATCTTGAACTTTGGAATGTCTAGGTAGGTATTGAGAATGGACAAATCCAGAATTGGCCTCCAAGTGTTTCCTTTCTTTGGCACTAGGAATAGACGGGAATAAAAACCTAGGCCTACTTCTGACTGAGGGACCACCTGAATTGCCCCCATCTGTAAAAGTAAAGAAATTTGCTCCTGAGCCTCCATCCTTTGCTGAGGAGGCACATCCGGCATGCCTTTGAAAGGAGGAAAAGTGTGAAAATAAAACTTGTATCCGAGATTTATTATATCCAACACCCATTTGTCCTGGGTGACCAAATGCCAGTTTTGTTTGAAAAGTCCCAACTTTCCTCCTAGAGGAGCTGCCAGTAGAGAAGGGTCTGGCAGCGGAAGATACAGGTCATTGGGTCTGTTTATGAAAAGGCTGACCCCTGCCCTCACCAGAAGACTGTGCAGGAGAACTCCAAGTCCTAGGTCTGAAAGAACCCTGAGTGTGAGCTCTGCCTCTACCACGCCTAGACCTGCCCTTAGACTGATAATCCGAAGAAGGAAAAGACCATCCTCTAGCAGGCCAATTCCTACTAAACTTAGGGGGCTGCACCTGCATAAAATCTTTGACCGTCTGCATAGACTTAGCCTTATCTTCCATCTTTTTCAAAACTGATTCCACAGAAGGACCAAAAAGTACTTCAGATTGAAGAGGAGCATCCAAAATCCGAGCCTTAACATGCTCTGACAAATTTTGATCCTTAAGCCAGGCATGTCTACGAATAACTGAACCTGTAGCAGCCACCCTGGATGCAGCCTGAAGAGCATCGAAACCACACTGCAAAGAATGCTTGCCAACTTGATCTGATGCATGAACCAACTCCTGGAGCTCCTTACACTCTATACCCTCAGATAAAGCATCCACCTTAGATTTCAATTGGCCTAACAAAAAGTTCTGATACTTCAGCATATGAAATTGGCAATTCAAAGCCCTCATAGCTAACGTAGAGGAGGTGTACACTCCCCCCCCATCTATCTAAAGCTCTAGAATCTTTTATAAAGGAACTGGATTCTTAGCCACAGAAGCCCTAATACCCTTCGGACCTTGAGTAATAGTTTCCGGATCAGCTCTAGGACTCTTGTACAAATACTTATGTGCTTCTGGAACTCTATAATATCTGTCTGGCTTAACAGGGGCAGGAGGTAAAGAATCAGGATTAAGGGAAGATTCAGAAAAACATCCTGAACAACTTCTAAGACAGGAGGAATAGCCAAGGGCCTGTGCTGTGGCAGAAACAAAAATTCCCTGAGCAGTTTCCGAGAATCCGAAAAATCCTGACCTTCCCACTTGAAATGCTCCCTCATGGAATGTAAAGTCTCAGAAAAAGAAAAATCCTCTGGAGGAGAAGCAGAAGGACAGGAGTCCTCTGCATCCGAATCTAAATAAGAAGGGAATTCCTGAATTTCTTCAGCT
Organism: Protopterus annectens; assembly: GCF_019279795.1. Classification (NCBI taxonomy): domain Eukaryota; kingdom Metazoa; phylum Chordata; order Ceratodontiformes; family Protopteridae; genus Protopterus; species Protopterus annectens. Next base: position 995,201,727 of record NC_056734.1, on the reverse strand, counting down.
GAGGAATCAGAGTAGTCTGAGGAATGATCCATCCCCTCTAAATCTGCCTCCACCCTAGGCCTCTTCTCTGGGGGGGCATAGAACCCCTGATCAAAGTAATCAAGTCCTCAGCCATTTTTAACATATGCTTTTTAGGAACAGGGGCTGGAGAGCTAGAACTATGACCAGGGCCAACATGACAAGGTTTGGCCTTAGCATGGGCTTTAGCCAGTGAAGTAGAAGGCCTAATAACCTTCTGTAAAGATGGAACTACAGACACCTGAGAAGCACCTTCAGCCGGGCCTAACTCCTGAGAGGCCAACTCCTGTAAAAGTAAAGGTTCCTCATGGGATTCAGCCGAACCCTCGGCAGGATCCACAGAGTCAACCGGAGGCTCCGTAGAACTGGCGTCCGCAACGGACGACTCATCCGGTTTAGACTTCAAAGATCTATCTTTACGCTTTTTAGCGGTAGCGGGCGTCGGAGGATCCGACGGCATGTTATAGTTACACCTTTTACCGAAGACAAGCCTGGCACAGTCTAATCTCCGTTTAATGGTGCGCTTGTTAAATCTAGCACAAAAGCGACACCCGACCACGTCATGCTCAGGCCCTAAGCAAGGAATACAGAAAGAATGAAAATCCTTATGAGGTATCTGTTTCCCACAAGAAATGCAATTATTAACTTTTTCTGACATCCGGATAACTGAGGCAAGAAAAGACAAAGATTTCCCCAACGGGGTACTTAGCCCAACTTGGTCTTCGGTCTGAAACTCGATAAATGAAAATTTCAGAACGCCGAATGGCTCTTGCAAACGCTGCTTCTGCTTCGGACCACGCGGCAAAAAAGACTGGAGATATGGCGTCGGTCATGCGCTTATGTACTACGATGTACTGACGTCAGCTCTAGGCGACAATGACCGACGCCAGCCCAGCTCTTTGGTATTCGGGCCGATCGAGGACAGCGGACTACCCCACAGGTTATGACTGCAGCAATGTGAGACGAAGAACATCTGTGGCATTTAACCTTAACTGCCATCTAACCTCTGCCCGAAGCAACTGGTTACCCCAGTCACCCCCCCCTAAAATTCCTACTTACAATTTCCAGAATGCCAAATCTAAAACAGTGGTCCACATTATTAGCCTTAATATACTTATATAAGGCACTATTATCATCCTTTTTCGAAATGTTGTACATGTGCTCATAAATTCTCCTACTCAAATGCCTTTCTGTTTTTCCGACGTAAAAATGACCACGTCTGACATACAGCTAAATATACCAAACCTTGAGAGGTACATGTACCTGCCACAAAATTAACCACTATTTGGTTAGGTCCAAGTGAAACTGAGGGAGTATCTATAATGAACTTACGATACTCACAGGCCCCACATTTATAAGTACTTCTTCTATTACATTTTTTATCAAGAATTGGATTTTCTAATAAATTCTTTAAATTTCTGTTTACCCGGTATGTAAATTTAGGCCCTTCACCAAGGGTTTTGAGTAACTCCATATTCCCTTTTAACATCACCCAGTTGTTCTTAATATCTTTGACTATCTGAGAGGTTTCACCATAAGTTAGTACCATGGTGTGTGTAAAATCATTGTCTACACCCATGTTGTAACTAACCTTTTCTTCATCTTCACCTAATAAAGGTCTAAACCTAGTACTCCATTCAGAGCACACCTGGTCCTTAATGTTATTAATAAACCCTGATGGGTAACCTCAGGCCCCGAACATACTAACCAGTTTATCTACCTCTGAACAGTTGTGCCCCATTGTTTGCTAACCTTGTTATGTATAAGTGGGAAAGAGAGTGTATGTTTGGATCATTATACAAAGAAAATTGGTTAATTTACCTCAGATTTTTGGATGACATTTTTATTTTGTGGAAGGATGGTGAGACACATGATAAGTTTTTGGAATATTTGAACGGAACCTGTGATTACTTCAAATTCACTGGTGGTAGTGGAAATTCATTTATTAATTACTTAGATGTGAAACTAATGAAAGAAGAAAGTATTAAATGTTTTACTTCATGTGTATACCGAAAACCCACATTTTCTAATGATTACTTAGAATTTTCAAGTAACCACCCAATATTTGTGAAGAGGAACATAGTAAAAGGGCAAATGGTAAGGGTTGCCTCTATGTGTTCAAACTTTGATTTGTTTAGATCAGAGGTAAATAAACTGGTAAGGATGTTCGGGGCCCGAGGTTACCGATCAGGGTTTATTAACATTAAGGACCAGGTGTGCTCTGAATGGGGTACTAGGTTTAGACCTTTATTAGGTGAAAATGAGGAAAAGGTTAGTTACAACATGGGTGTAGACAATGATTTTACACACACCATGGTACTAACTTATGGTGAAACCTCTCAGATAGTCAAAGATATTATTAAGAACTGGGTGATGTTAAAAGGGAATATGGAGTTACTCAAAACCCTTGGTGAAGGGCCTAAATTTACATACCGGGTAAACAGAAATTTAAAGAATTTATTAGAAAATCCAATTCTTGATAAAAAATGTAATAGAACAAGTACTTATAAATGTAGGGCCTGTGAGTATTGCAAGTTCATTATAGATACTCCCTCAGTTTCACTTGGACCTAACCAAATAGTGGTTAATTTTGTGGCAGGTACATGTACCTCTCAAGGTTTGGTATATTTAGCTGTATGTCAGACGTGGTCATTTTTACGTCGGAAAAACAGAAAGGCGTTTGAGTAGGAGAATTTATGAGCACATGTACATTTCGAAAAAGGATGATAATAGTGCCTTATATATGTGGACCACTGTTTTAGATTTGGCATTCTGGAAATTGTAAGTAGGAATTTTAGGGGGGGTGACTGGGGTAACCAGTTGCTTCGGGCAGAGGTTAGATGGCAGTTAAGGTTAAATGCCACAGTTTTACCAGGTTTAAATGAACATATTAGTTTAAAACCTGAATTGAGGCACAGAGCAACACAATTTTGATTAATTGTTTTAATGTACTAATATTTCATACTCTGACAACTTTATTTTTAAAATTGGTTTTAGAAAATGTAGCTCATATAAAAAGTTGATAAGAAAATAACTATATATTAGAAAAAAACGTTTTTGTATGACGAGTTTTAAGTTTTCAGGTTTTTGGAAAAAACACTGTCACTTTATCTATTAATTGTTTTTTCTTAATTGATATATTAAGTATATATATAAATGGTTTCAGTATCCATTATTAACTGTTCTGATGAAGTCTATCGACGAAAGCGCTTGACCTGTTTTGTGGATTATTCCTGCACAGTGGATTATTGATCTGCTTTTGTGGATTAAATTTTGCACAGTCAACAATTTTATGTGGATCGAATAAAGGTGTTTTTTAACTTGGGGTCATAGGTTATTGGCTCAAGGAGTGGTTCGTTGAACGTTATTTGTGGTGGTTTCCGCTCTTTTACACACATCTCAGTGTTACAAGTAATATTTTATGTTTATTACTGCCATTTCATGTATTATTCATGAATGACAGGAGCATACCAGTGTTTTCATTGGTTAGGAAGATGCATAAATCTGTGTAGTAATTTATGTTCTGTATGTCCGTTTGTCTAACACTGAAGAAGGCATGATTTTGCCGAAACTGGTTTGTTATTAAAGTCTCATTTATTCACTGTCAGCTTTGGGTCGTATATCTGACTGCTACTACTGCTGGCCAACTGTTTGTTTAATGGTACTTTCCGGCCGTGCAGCACCCACGTGCACAGCATTTGGTTTGGCAATAGCTAAAGCCCCATCTCCCAACTACTCAGCATCAGCTAAATCTTTCTTATGTGTGACAGGATATTGCAGACAGTGGATTTCTAACTATGCAGAAATTGTTAAACCTTTGACAAATCTTTTAAAAAAGAAATACAACAGAGCCCCTACCTTAGGATAGCGAATAAACAAATTTAATTCCAGTATTAAGCTTTAGTATTATTAGATTATGAAAAGACTTTCATTTTATTTTATCATGAAAGAAATGGATTTGCTCAGTGATAGGTTGCAAAGAAACATGGTGACAGCTATCATCCATTAGCTTATTATATTACAGCACTCGAACCTGTTGCAAAGGGATTTCCACCATGTTTAAGGACAGTGGCCGCTACCGCCATTCTAGTGGATCTTGCACAATCACTGGTGCACGGGCATGATCTCACAGTAGCCATCCCTCATTCTGTATCATCTCTCCTAAAATGAAAACTCAACCCCTCTCGACTTCACATCTAACTAAATATGAATTTACTCTTCTCTCTTGATCCATCTATTTCTCTCATACGCTGTCCTGTTCTAAATCCTGCATCTTTGTTACCTACTGCTGAGGATGGTGAAGAGCTCGTGTGTGTGTGTGTGTGTGTGTGTGTGTGTGTGTGTGTGTGTGTGTGTGTGTGTGTAAGTCATTTCTAGTAGAAAGTAGACAATTAAAAGGTGCTTCTATACCCAATGCTGAACTGGACCTATTTGTGTATGGTTCCTGTGAAAGAGACTGAAATGAACATTTGATTGCAGGAATATTTGTCTACACTAGTAATAATGTTTTGCTTCAACAAAGACTAGAAAATTTATTTTCTGCCCAGGTAGCCGAGTTAGTGGCTATACAAAGGGCATGTGAGTTAGCCAAAGACAAAGTTGCCAATGTCTACACCGACAGTCATTATTGCTTTTGATGTAGTACATGATTTGGGGCAACAATGGAAACAGAGGATTTCTAACCTCAGCAGGAACTCAGATTAAACATTCTTTTTATGTTAACAGCCTGTTAGGGGCTCTTTCATAACTTAAAGAATTAGCAGTAGTTAAATGTAGTGCCCATCAAAAAGGTATAGATATTGTTTCAAAGGGAAATAATTTGGCAGATCAAGCTGCTAAGCAAGCTGTATAAGCACTTTGTAAAAAAATTATGTGTGATGTTACTGCAAGAAGCTAACAGTGAGAATGTGTTTGACTAAGTACCGGCTTTCCAAGCTGAAGCATCACAGGGAGAAGTTCAGAAGTGATGTAAAGATGGATAGAGTAAATCCGAAGATGGGTTATGGCGACATCTGGACGGCTGACTGGTGGCACCTGCCTCCTTGCTACCTTACCTGGTAAGGGCATATCATTTACCAGCCAATGCAAGTAAGACAGTATTATTAAATCAAATTACCTGAAGTTGGTATGCCCCACATGTCTAGTCTTTGATACTTTGGTATGTTAATAACTATACAGTGTGTTTAAAACATAATGTTACAAAAAATGCAAATATTAGGGCTGCATGCTTACCACCACCGTGGGGACCTTTTGTTAATGTGCAGCTGGACTTTGTCCAGATGCCAAAGGTCCATAATTTACAATTTATATCAGTGGTGGTATGCATATTTTCTGCACGAGTGGAAGCTTATCCATGCCACAAAGCAAATTCTGTAACAGTTGTAAAAAAAAAATTTGTACTTGAATTTATACCTATATATGCTGTACCTTGTACTATCAACAGTGATCAGGGAACTCATTTTAACAATTCAATGACTAGAGAGCTATGCAAGATTTTTAATACCAAATTGAGTCTTCATGGTCCCAACCATACACAGTCATCTGGATTAGTAGAGATGGTCAATACAACCCTTAAAAATAAGACTTCAAAGATTTGTGCTGAGACAAACATTAAATGGTCAAAGGCACTTCCCTTAGCATTAATGAGTATGAGGAGTACACTGAATACTATAAGGAAATTGAGTCCCTATTGCCCCATGGCTTTTCCAGCTACTCTCCCTGTGTCAAATGATAAATTAACTCTAACAGACAATGTTATATTATCTCACTGCACATGCAGCAGTACCACAAAACTGTACGAGAAATTCTTCCTTAAATTTATGACCAACCCTGTCACCAGCTGCGGCCTGGTAACTGAGTTTATGTTAAAACTTTCCAGAAAAGGAACTGAAGTAAAAAGGCCTTTTCAGGTCCTGGTCAACACTTATACTGCAGTTCACTGTGCAGGACTACCAACTTGAATTCATTCACTGCATTGTAAATAGACTTGTTGTGTGGAAGGGCCAAGTGAATCACCCTTATCAGCAAAGGAAGATCAAAAGATGCAGAACAAACAATCTGCCCCAATGAAAGATTAAGAGAGAAAATCAACTAGGATGGCAGTCTATGATAAATCCACTGACAGCAGGTACCTTAACTTTGTTTTTGTTGCTTTTTCCTTTTATCAACTCGTCAAAAATAAAACTGTTTCCTGGTGGTTCTTCAACAATATATTGTGAACTTAAATGTGACAAACTGTTGGGTGGGTTCAAATATACCTCATCATTTTAAGGCAGGGATTCCCAGTATTCCAATCACCACATTGCAAGAGACGTTTGAAAAGAAACTTAGTGACACTAATCTAACTTGGCGTAGTGTGACAGACTTTTTAAAGGTTGTGTCTCTTCAGGTTGAAACCACAAATCTTGGCGACACATGTTATTCCAAAAATGGAACTGTACCATTGAGAACCAGCAAATGCAATGACACTAGACATGAAAGTGTGCTGAACTCAACACCTAAAAAGCTATGACTGGGAGCACGGCTTGGGCATAATAGAGGATTGTAACTAAATTTGTGGTAATCGTGACTACCCCTAATTGCCTATAAGCTAGTCGATGTTGTTTTGTCGGCTACATTACTCCAGCTAGTCAACATTTTAATAACTCTCCAGCAGAGCAATTAAGAACTAAATGAGCAAGTCACTGGGCAGAGCGAAGTATTTTCAGTCTTTACTCCTGGTTATGGAGTGCAAAGACAATACTCAAAATCACCGTGCTTGCTCAAATTCTACAGGAGGTAGCAAACCATACTTCATATCACATCAAGATGGCAAATCGAGAAAGGATTAAAATTTGAACAGTGGTATTATAATACTGGCTGGCACTTGAAATAATGCTAGCTGATAGGTGTGTGTGTGTGTCATGTGCCCTAATAGGAAGTCATTGCTGTTCCTATATTAATGACTATCATGATGAACAATAAAAGCTAGCCAGTTTCATGGAGCAGAGAGACAGGGATCTGGACAGTGCAGCTAAACAGTGGACACTTTTTGGATGGTTGGGCAGTGCATTTGGTAACCTCAGAACTAGTACATTACAAGATATCATTACAATAATTGTCATCATTCTTTTAGCTGTTTAGTATTTTTTGTTCTAAAGGCTGTGATTACAAAATGGTTAATCTCACCTGCATGCTCAATGACACTTGTAAAGATAAAAAATAATAATAAAATTACTAAAGATGATGAATATTATAATGCCAAAGCATATTTTATCAAACTAAGAAAAATCAAAATATAATTCTGGATGACACTCATAGTGTTAAAGGGCAGACTGTTATAAAAGGTTAAGTATCAAGATTATTCTTCACAAAATGCATATTAACTTGTAATTTCTTCACAAATGAGTCAAACAAAATGTTTATAATATGTTTATGTTACAAGCAAAATGAAAAATAGATGCATGACTATGCAAGATACAGATCCACATAAGTAGAAGCTTTACATGTCAGGTGTCTTACAATTATATTGTCTCTGTACTGACAAAGTTGAAGGCAAAGTAAGTGCTGAAGGAGTTAAGGGATGTTATGTTTAAAAGTGGCAGGTATCATTGGAAACCAGATTAATCAACAGAACGCTCTGGCCTTCTCAGGCTGGGGGATGAGTCTTTAAAAGTATGTCTGTGAGACAGTGTGTACTGGTAGCAAATGCTAAAATGTTGCAAGTCAATAAATCTTAAGCACAGGTGGTCTACGGTTTAAAAGGCATATTGTCAAGTGCTCACGTGAAGCTGTAAGCAAGAATCACAAGGACATAACATATTTAAACATTTTATAATTTGGTAAAATCTATGTTACATCAAAGTTCTGCATGCATAAAACTGATAAGAAAACTAAAGTATTTTCCTTTACTCTTTGAGACTGATCTGAACATTTTAGTAGGCAGTCTTCCAGCACTGTTCATGGAATAAACAAGTAATTTGCACATGCTGAACCATTATTCTTGACTCAAGACTGAAAGGTAAAACTTTTATTTATTTCTGAACTTTAACATTTGGTGCCGTGACTCAGATTCTGAACTTTGGTACTGCTGCAGGGCAGTGTGGAATAAATTACAAGCCCCCAGTACAGAAAATTCTTCCGTGAATTCCATGGTGCTTTGTATGGAATAGTCAGAGATTATGCAAACATGCTAGACAACTGTTGTACCAGGATGGCTTTCTATCTAAGGTTGCAGGTGGGGTGTCTAATAACCCATTATTATTTTAATCCTTGCTGACTTGCATTGTCTTAAAGTCACAAACTCAAGACCCTCTTGCTTCTGCTGACAAAAGTTATAATGGTCCTGTAAAAGAGATAAAAGAACTCTAAATGGATCTTTAGAAAACAGACGGCACATTATCACATAAAAGTAAATGGAATTTGTTGGAACAATACATGCATAATAATGTTCAGGAGGAGGAGTGAGGTTTAAGGGAAGACAGTAATTGAGTAATTTATAAAATGTTGGACTAAATGACGGATGTTATACAGAAAACATATATGTAATGCATAATGTATGTAAATGATAAAAATGTTAATATGGTTTTGTTTTCTTTTCTACTAATGAATGGACGCCCATGTCTTATGTGATAATTTAACAGAGATGTTTAAAATAAACATTGTAATGTTCCATGGCACCTGAGGTTTTTCTTCTGCCCATATAAATTCTATAGTGCTTTTTCTCAATTTAATAAAATAAAAAAGTCATCTAAGGGAGGGCAGACAAACCATGAGCTGTATACAATACTAGCAGCAAAATAAACAGCTGACATGCCTAATGTCTCAGTGTCCTATCTAGACATATATTCTTCGATTTCCCACATAAAGCTTATAATTACTTTAAAGTACTCCCTAACAATATAGACATCAACCTCTCAGATATGGTTGCAAACTTCAGCCCTAACTAAACTAACTAATAAGAGTTACTCAGAAGGTGGTGCTCTTCACATAACCTTGCGAATAATCTTTATGACTTCAGTTTTTGATGTTTAAGATGTTTATATCTTACATTCTACCATACTGATAAAAATCCTGAATTACTACTTCCAAAACCCTTTCATGATGTCAGTTAAGAAGCAAGACATTTTGTACAGTACCAACTTGTGAGCAAATGCCTGCAGCTTATAACCCCTTACTTGAAACTGCTTTGATCCACTTGTCAAGAGTTCAAGATAAATAGCGAATAGAGGATGGGAACGAGGAAATTCCTGTCTGATGCCTCTACCTAAATGAATATTTTAGAAAATCTATTTCTTATCTTTATTTCAACATAGGCATTAAAATACAAAGATTTTATTAAATGGATCCACCGCTATGGATCACACCTTTACACAAAGAAAAACACCTTTATTGAATTTCTCTTGTGACATAAGCAAACAAATTTAAATAAAAGTAAACAAATTCACATTTACAAATATTATACATCACACATATTCTTCTATACAATACAATAAATTCAACATCACATAAATTGTTCACTTCCCACCATTTCTTAAACCTCATTCCTCCGCAAAAACATTTTCTGCATGTATTATTCACATTTTCCAATTTTTTTCTATTTAATTTGCTCCTAATCTTTTCAAAAGATCCCACTTCCTGTTTTTTTATCTCTGTTACAATATTCACTACTTTAAGTATGGTTTGTTTAGGGTTTGATTTCCATTTTATAGCAATTGCTTTATTAGCAGCCACCAGAATTAAACGCAAGCCCTTACTTACTATGTCCAGGCAATCCAGAGCCTGTATCCCAGCTTAAACAATATTCCTTAGTTACACTCATTTTCTCACCCAGTACTCCAAACAGAGTATTCTCTAGGGAATTTTAAATCTGCCACCTCACTGCACTCCGAAAACATATAGGTTCATAGGTTCATAGGTTTATACTAGGCTATCTGCCCTAAGGCATTTATAAGCCTAGCCCAAATTAAAATTATTACGCTTATATTTTATAAATAAAATACTGTGCCATTTGTTTTTGTTGTGCCCAGCCAGCAGGATGCTCCCAGGTACCTCTTTCTTCCTCATCATACGTTCAACATTTGCTATCTACCAGAGGAAAAATTCTTTGGAGTCTGTTTAGGGTATAAAAATACCTATGCAAACACTTCCAGGCAAAAATCTTAAATCTTTTAGACTTTGTTGCATATTTTGGAGCCAAAAATATGCCCTCCCACTGAAGCACTGTAAATTGCTTCCCTAATCTCTCTTTCCAATAGGGAAGTTATAAGCTCCCTAAGTTTGACAACTCCTTCCTGAATGCCTATACACTAACATTAGTCCCTGATAGGAAAGGCAGTCTTTTGCCTGCAGTCCAAATATTTTCAAGGCCTCTTCCCATTCTGTTACCTTTCCTTGTCTAATTACTGGGTCTCAATACACTGGCTCCCTTGTCAACTTCCTCCAGTAAATTCCAGCCTCCTCTTGCCTATTCTCTGTACCCCTAACTGCGGTTATCCCTATAGGCAGAATCTCATTTCCCCATTCTTGTGTTGACTTAGTTCTTAGTATTCTTTCTCCAACTTTATAAATATAATATTTTGTATGACAGTTATTCTCCTTAACTATATGCATCCAAAACCTGACTCTCTCCTTATTTCTTGAATCACCCTCCCACTTCATCATTTACACTTCCAATTGGAGATTTCTGCTTGCGTTATACAACAGAGCCTTAAGTGTGTACCTTTAAAATATCCCTTCAAATCAGGTAATCCTAAACCACCTTGTTGTACTGGAAGGCACAGCCTATCTCACTTGACTTTTGTCCTCTTCCCCTCCGATATACAATTCTTCAACTCTTTATTAATTAGTAACCACAACTACTCCTCAGGTTGATAAAACATATGCCTGATCTGTGTATAAATCTACAGGGACTAAAAAGATTTTTACTGCTTGTATCTTGCTATCCATATCCATAGGAAATAACTTCCAGTTTCTCAGTTTTTCTATTAACTTTTGTTTAGTCTCATTCCACATATCCTTAGCTGCCATAACAAAATCCTTAACATAAATATTATTTCTATTTTCTCCAAACTTGAGAGAGAATTCACATCCAAGATAATATGGAAAGTGTTACCATTATAAGAAGTCATTATTTCCACCTATTATACATGACTTTTTAAATGTCTATTTCCAGCATATGTGATGTATGCACCCACTAATGTCCAGCAGGCTGATCCTTTGTACAGTTTTTTTTCTTATCAACTCCATTTGAACCTATGTCACATTTTACAAGACTTTTTGTTTTAAAGAAAGGCCTAAAAAATAACAAAGACGCACACCCTTCCAGAACACCCTCATAACCTGCTAACTTAATACAGACATGCACATCTTCAAATAATGAAGTTTAACCCCCCCCCAATAGGAATAACTGCCCCAAACAGACAGCTGCAAACATATGCCATATCTAAACTAAAGCTGAGGTTATCCATGCTAAGAGGCATGTCACTGCCTGTGCTCCTGCTTGCACATGTGAAAAACCTGCATGTTTTCAGAAAAGCATTAACTTCTAGCCTTGAAGAAACCAATGCTTTGCCCTTTTTACTGCCCTCTAATCAGCTCGTCTCCATGGAAACATAAGAAAAAAATGTAGGCCTCAGCTACAAGCTTCTAAAGACAAGCTGAAACATCCATTGCTAAAGAAAAACTTTTCATTACATTAAGTGTTCTCTTATCTACTTGTTTCCACTTGAAACTTGTTATTAGATTAAGCTAATGGTCGTAATCCAGAGATAGTCCATCACTCTTAGTACTTTAAATGAATGCTGCCAACAACATGTCAAATTCCTATTCAGCATCCAAACTTAAAAAAAATCAACAATGCTCATTTGGATTTGTTAGTGCCTTCTACAAGCACACGTCTTTTCAATAAGTCTTTTAGTCATTTTCATCATCAAAAACGAACAAAACATACAATGCAGATGACCTGATTGCCATAATCGATGTACTGAATGCTGTCCCTTTTATTTCTGTCTATCCACTCTCAACATTTCTCTACTAGTACATATGAGATCAGCACATTCTAGTGTTCAAAATTCTCGACAAGATGTAAATTTTTCTCATCCTGTATCATATCTATTCCATGAACTAATTTTTTCATTTGCACATTACAGATTTTTAATTTAATAGCTTACTTCTCTCTCTTTTCCATATCTTTCATTAAATCAACTTCTTCTGTTAGTGATGGCATTTCATTTGATTTCCATTTCATTTTCTTTGTGCGCTACCAGCATTAGTAAGGTTATAAGAGACTGATTATGTCTAGATTGCTTCAAAGACTGGTCTCAACTCAAAACAAATAATTCCTGCAATATTATCATTTTAATCACCCAGATATTATTCACCAAGCCTTGCAAATCTGTCCTCCCATTCAGCCAACTTACTACAGTCTCAGAACATATGTTCCCAACTTACCCTCTCTTGTCTTGTATCTCCAGCATTTCATCTGCTAAGTACATTCTACCTAACCTACTTGGCATTTAAAAATAACTAGTAAACATTTCCACGTAAAAATGCAAAACCTTCTAGATTTAGTTGCCTATCTAGAGGCCCTGCATATATCCTCCCATTGTTATGATGTTATCAGCTTTGCTAACAGCTTATTCCAGTTCTTTAATTTTTCTGGTTGCCCCTTATAATTTTTGTTTAGTACCATAATATGATTTACTGATTAACTTTTATTTGTGGCCATTTATTTTCTACTCCACTAGTAAGTCAATTAATTTGGGCCATTCTCTTCTACAATTGTCAGACCTAGACTCTTATTCTACTCTTCTTTAAGATTTGCAAAAAAAAATTCCACATTTCTCCCCATATTAAATTCTTCTTTGAGCCATTCTTTTAAATTTTCGTGTTCTAACTGCTCCCAATATGTTAGTTATCAGTTACTTTCCAACACCTACCTGCCAATGTTTTATCCTCTACTCCTTTTTTTGTTTCCTATCTCTTACTGGTACCAATGTCATCATTTATTTTTGCATCATTTGTTGTTTTAATGCATTTATTATCCCATTATTCATGTAATTATCCATAGCTTTACTATCATCTTACTTTATAAGCTTGATCCCAATATCCCAATCTTCTTAAATCTTAACCTGGAGCAGTAATTTGATTTTTAGGATTTAGTAAAAGTTGTGAATTTAGTAATGTTTCAATTGATAAGACTTCTTGTTTAAGATCTTAAGAGTTCAGAGAGAGATTTGGCAGAGTAAATTAGGGTCAGGTCATTAGTATACTGAACTAGGGCAGCATTTTTTAGTAGTGTAGAAGTCACTGATGAATATGTTGAAAAGTATATAGCCTACTATAGATCCTTGTGGGACAGCAATAGGTACATGCAAGAAGGTGGAGAAATGCAAGAAGGTGGAGAAGTCATCTTTCTACTTCAATGCTTTTTGTTTGAGATGTAGTTATGGAACCGTTGCATTGAAGAGTTCTTGAACTCCAAGGATCAGAGTTTATATAAGGTTTCTGGCCGAAGACTATATCAACAGCTTTTGTTAAATCTAAAACTGTGGTGGAGACTAGGCTTTTGGCATTTCTGTAGGCGTTGACAGTACTCTCTTATCCAGTTCTTAAACATAAATTTATCATTAAATATACTGGAAAGCACCAACGTCTTGACCCACAGTCTTGATGAAAATTGCTTAGCCGTACTAGTACTGGTGCAAGATATGAAAATTACTGGATGTCTCTCATACCTAATCACTATGTTCCACTAATATGTATATGTGTATGTATCTATATATATGCATTTATCTATGTATGTATGTGTATATATATATATGTGTATGTGTATATATATATATATATATATATATATATATATATATATATATATATATATATATATATATATATATATATATATACATACACATACACATATATGCATGGGGTGTATGTATGTATGTGTGTCTATAAACACACATAGAGACACCTTTGTGTGTGTGTGTGTGTATATATATATATATATATATATATATATATATATATATATATACACACACACACACACACACACACACAGAGGTATACTCTATATATATATATATATATATATATATGTATATATATATATATATATATATATATATATGTATGGGTCTACCTGATAAGGCCAACAACCCATAAGACCGACAACGAGATGAACAACACCAGAAGGACGACAGTTGAAATAGCCGACAACTGGAAACCCTGACACGCAAAACACCGACAAGCAAGGCAAGCATTTCTGCACTGTAGTGCGATCTCAGAGTTGGTATATTAAAGTTACGGGGGGAGTGGGGGCCAGAGCTCCCCATGGAAGGGGCAGATGGGTGTAGCCCCCCTGCTAGCTTTGTGAAAGCAAGTTCATGTTCTTTTTTTTTTAGTTAGTTACTGTGTTTTACTCTGGAGTGACTGCAGGTGTCTGTATATGCTGGTGTTGTGTTTTGTCAGGGTTATGGTTTGTCACATTTCTGCATTGTCGGTGTTCTGGTGTCGGATATTTTGTCGTCGGTGTTCATAGGTTCATACTAGGCTATCTGCCTAGGGCATTTATAAGCCTAGCCAGAGTATGTTTGGCTTTCGCCACCCATTTTAAATTAATTTTGCTATGCCCTTTTTCGAGGTTAGTATACTGTGCCTCTGTCTAACAGTGACACAGAAGTGATACCCGGGGTAAACCTACGATCTCCCATCCACTCATCAAGATTCCTCTTGAAGAGAGTCAATGAGGGACTCTGCCTAACCTGGACTGGGATTTTATTCCAGAGTGAAGGGAGCCTCTGGGTTATGAATCTGTCCCTCCAGCATGTCCTATTTATTTCAGTGCTGAGGTTCAAGTCTCTCGAGCGTGTAGCTCGATGGGATTTGGATTTTTTGAGGTGCAGCATGCCCCTCTGAGCAGGCAGTATGCCACTGAGTAGAGCTGGAGTTTCTTTCACCGGGCAGCATATGGCATCTGTTTGAGCCCTTTGATCCTCTTGGTGAGGTACTTTTCGGGTCTGTCCAGTTGCTGCAGATGTTTGGTAAGGTACATCCCAAAAGGGGCATTGTACTCGATTATGGGCCTGATGAGGGATGAGTAAAGAGGCACGATGACCTCCCCTAATCTAGATGTGAATCCCTTCATGATTAGGTGGGCTATATAAAATGTTTTTCTAACCACTTTGGCCACGTGGTTGTCAAATGAGAGATTGCTATCAACTTGGGTCCCCAGGTCCCTAATTACTTCTTCTGTACTTAATGGATTACCATCTATGTGATAATTTGTGGGCACTTTGTTTTTGCCAGAGGGGATGACTATACACCTTTTGGCGTTTAGCTTGAGCCCATGGCTCTGGCACCAGTTGTCTGTTTCTATGAGGCCCTTTTGGAGGATGCTTGTGTCGGCTGGAGAGTCGATTATGGCGCCTAGTTTGCAGTCATCTGTGAACTTGGTCAGCCACAGTCCTTCTGTGTTGGCCTGTACCTCCGAGAAATACATATCGAACAAGAGAGGTCCCAGGACTAAGCCTTGTGGGATGCCACTTGTAACTGGTTTGGAGTCTGACATGGCTCCAGCAATTCTAACCATGTGGGTTCTGTCCTTGAGCCAGTTTGCAACCCATCAAGAAGTCGACCAGGTTTAAGAGGCAGGATCTGCCCTTAACAAAGCCGAACTGGGTAGGAACCAGTGTCTGTAGGTCCCCAATATCTTTATTTATGAGGTCCATGATGATCCTTTCCATAGCTTTGCAGACCAAGCTAGTCAGGCTTACGGGGCGATAGTTTACAGGGTCCGTTGAGGCACCACCTTTCTGGAGGGGGACCACTGTTGCTGTATGCCACTCTTTGGGTACATATCCTGTAGTAAGGCTGAGATTGAACAGTAGTTTTATGTTTGGGTTTAGCTCTTCTTGGAGTTCATGTAGGATGCAGCCCGGGACACCGTCTGGTCCCATTGATGCTGTTTTTTTTTGCTTTGGAGAGGGCGGCTCTTACCTGAGCATCTGAGATGTCAGGGGGCAGCACTCTGCTGGGATAGATATTTGCACTTTTGGTGGGGGGGGAGTTTGCACTGAACCTGTCAGCTAGGATGTTGGCAATGTCTGTGGGTTCCGTGTATTTTTGTCATTTTGGACTAATTCTGAGCATATCTGGGAATTCCCACCCAGGTTCCTAACATAACTAAAGAAAGTCTTGTGATTATCCTTAGTGTCCTGTGCAATTTTTCTCTCGAAGCTGGCCTTAGACGATTTTATGAGTGCCCTTAGTTTTTTGCTAATACTGATCAGAGATGCCTTCCCTATTTGGGATTTTGCTCTATCATGTAGTAGCTTCCTCCTTCTATTGTATAGTTTGTTTATGGCTGGGGTCCACCAGACAAGACGTCTGCCTTTGGAGGATTGGGTCTTGGTTTTATTTGGGATTGCATGATCCATGCATTCCTGAAGGTGTTCATAGAATGCATTTATAAAGGATTCTGCGGTCTGGGCCGTATTTTCCACAGGCCCGGGGGCTTTGAAGGATTCCACCTCGGTTTTGAGGAGTGTGAAATTTGCTTTAGAGAAGTTTTTCACTGTGGTTTTCTGGGCAGGGGGTGGGGTCGGGATGTGAATATCCAGTGAGATCAGTTTATGGTCTGATCTTACCAGTGAGGGATACACTTCTGGTCTGGAGCATACAGTCCCCATGTTGGTGATGATCAGGTCCAGTATGTTTTCCCCTCTTGTGGGAGTGGAAACAAGTTGTTCCATAGCATTTGAGTTTATGAATTGTAGGAACCTTTGGGCTAGGGTGTTGGAGCTAGAGTAATGCTCCCAGTCTATGTTTGGGTAGTTGAAGTCACCCAATATAATGGTGTTTGGAGAGACCTTCATATTTTCCAGTGTTCTCAGGAAGGCCGAGTGGGGTTCCTGGGTTTGGGAGGGTGGTCTGTAGCAGGCTATAAACTGGAAGGCAGTTTTACCCACTGTTAGTTGCACATGGATAGTCTCTGATGCTTTGTCACCAACCCGGAGGTGTGGGTATCTTTGATGAATATCGATACTCCCCCTCCTTTTGTGGTTCGGTCCAGGTTTTGGGGCCGAAAAGCATGGTATGAGGTATAACCTGGTAGTGCTGGGGTGCTCTCGGGAGCCCTGAACCAGGTTTCTGTTACTGCACAGATATCGATGTTCTCCATGCTAAGGAGAGTTTCAAGTGCGTGGATCTTGAGGTTTAGACTTCTGGCATTGAGTAGCATTACTCTTAGTTTCTAATCCCTTGTGATACCTATGGAGGTGGGTTTGTCTTTTGAGCCTTGCCTAAAAAAGGCACTATGGGGGTAGCAAGAGCCTTTGCCAATATCCGAAAGCCCAGGGGTGACAGGTAGCTTTCTCAGGTAGATCCATATATCTATCTATATCTATATATATATATATATATATATGCGCACACACACACACACACACATATATATATATATATATATATATATATATAGTATCTAACTTTGCACAATTCCCATATTGCTGGCAATGCTATGTGCAGTTATTTTCACTGACCTCCATTAGCTGTACTTTTCTAGGACCTCTGCATCCTTGTCTATTTTATTCCATGACTATGTTCCACTCTCCTCCCATAAGTCATCTTTGCTGTTGTGCTATAACATTTTGTAAACGTCTTTTAATTCTTTCCTGTTTTGGTGGGGTATATACACATTTACCAGTGTTATTCTTTTTTTTCCAGTTACCTTTAAATACTACATACTTGCCTTGTTTATCCATCTCCCCCTCTTCACACAGAAATGTACACCCTTTTTTATAATGGTCACTGCTCTTCTGCCCCGACCCCCCCAATTTATGAACTACATTGAATCACACTGCCTTTTTTAAGTGTTGGTGTTCATCCCCATTTAAATGCATTTCCTGAAACATAATCACAGGTGCCAACCTTTTATATAAATAAGTATTTTCTTTCTTTTTATTTGCTTTCTCAAGCTATTTAAATTCCAGATCACAATTTGAAGTCTGTCCATTTAAATGCACTTCTGTACCCTTTCCTATATTGCTCCACATGTTCCTTTACATCTCCTCCTGGTGCATGCACTATTTCTTTAATATTTACAAACTAACGACTTGCATACATACATACATAAACACAAATATTTCAAGTACAGGCATTAATGCCCTTCTAGCCTGCTAATATTCCAAAATAGTTATTCCCATAGTAAGTGTTCAGGCTGTTCTTAAAATATCTAAACTAGTACTTGCTTTAATGTAATCTGGTAGTCTACTCCACGCGTCAGCTGTTCTCTCAGACAACCAATTAGTACACTTCTCATTCCTATAGTATCTTCTACACAGGTTGGCTGATGATTCTCTATTACTGTTTGATAACCCAAAACATTCCCAGAGGTAGTTGCCTCAAAATGCCCTACATATACTTGAATACAGTCTCCTCTTAAATATCTATACGAGACACTGTAGAAGTTCAGATATTTAAGACTTTCATAATAGCTTAAATTTACACCTCCATGTGCACTTGACATGTGCCCGCTGTACTCTTTCCAGTTTCATCATGCTTGTTTTCTTATAATGTTTCCATATTATTATTCCATACATAAGTTTGGGTCTAATGTAACTAACAAAAAATGACTTCTTCATTTCTGATTTCTTAAACTTTAAAAATCGTTTTATACAAACTATGGTTAATGATAGTTGTAGAACTAATCGGTTGACAACATTTATTTACTGACATTTGATTACTGGGAAAGTCCAACTAGGCAGAAGATCATTTTCAGTGGAGGCCTGAGGATTAGAAATCATTAGAAATGATTAGAAAAACTCAAAGCTGGATCCACCCATATACCAAAGTCCTTAAATGAATCTAAAGTTTAAATCACTGCCTGCTGTATTAAATATTCATCTTTCAATTTCTATCTCCCAAATCTCATATGTTTAGGTTTTGAGGTATTTATCAGTATATTATTCTCCTGTGCCCAAATGGTCAACTAAGTCAAGTTGATTTGCAGACATGCCCGATCTGTAACACATGTAATCAGTTACCCAATTTCAAGTCATCTGTATACAGACGATAGAACACCTCAGATGAAAAAATAGATTTGAAAGATACAATCTAAGTAAGTATGGGCCTAGGATAAAGCCCTGT
This sequence comes from Protopterus annectens, assembly GCF_019279795.1. Lineage (NCBI taxonomy): Eukaryota > Metazoa > Chordata > Ceratodontiformes > Protopteridae > Protopterus > Protopterus annectens. The sequence goes on along the minus strand of NC_056734.1, from coordinate 995,182,578 downwards.
GGGACACCCTGACTGTAACCTTGCACTTCACCCAATTGCTCTATGACACTTGCAATGACATGCAGCTATCCATATTATCTAGAGTACATCAATACCTACTTGTTCTAATTTATTGATCAGTGTTTTATGTATGACCCTGTCAATGCTGATGCTAAAGCTATATTAATTACATAGCAGCGCAATTTTTCATTCATAGCTGCTATTATATTGTTATAAAACCAACATGCTACAGGTGGTAATAAAGCTATTTTCAACATATGCATGTTGGAGAAGGTAAAATTGGCTAAGTTGTTATCAGAATAGGAAAGGTTGGGACTGAAACCATATAGCATTATTTTTCAACAACAAGAAAGTAAAATTAAGGGTCTGTATGACTCTGGGTTTGTCCTACTACCCTTTCCCTTAAAGACAGGTTTAACAACTGTCATGTCTCCAATCCTGAGGATCACTCCATATTTATATGATCTAGTAAATAATAAATATACAGGTACTATATGTTCTCGGTGAAATGTGCTTTGGATACAGTTTGCATACTTCTTTTTCAATATAATCTAATTTGATTTCAATATCTGAGGTTGTCTGGATGTCATTAGGACAATACATCACCCCCTTTGCGGAGCCATACTGCTTTGCATAAGAATTTGTAAAAACATCTATAATCGGTTGTGTCTGAGTAAATTTTAGAATGTACACACATATTATCAATTTGTATTTCTTTAGTCCGTCCACATCTTATGTGATCTATGAAATGGTTTCCTATTGTGCTCAATATCTTTATATAATTTTTCTTCAGATTTTTCTACAGCTTGTCTCAGACAGTGTTTAATCTATCTACACCATGTTTATTTCAGTTTTCAAAGTTGTAGTTTGACCTCTTTTTCCATTTCTTATATTTTTGCCTATCACCTTAATCAAGTACCTTGTTCTTATGGAAATATATACTCCTTCCATTGTGTGCCTAGCTCCTGATATATATATATATATATATATATATTTTTGCATTCAACTTCTCTTTCAAAACTTTCCACACTCCTTCTGCAGTTTTTCACTGAATGCATTACTCCAACTAGTTTTACAAAGTGACTGTTTTGATTCTATATAATCTGTTATTAATCTTATGTGTATTGGTTTAGATTTTAGATGGGCAGAATTATCTAGCAACAAATTAAACTTTATAACCCCATGATCACTGCACATCAATGGTTGTAAAATTTTACAGCAAGTAGCAGTAACTTCTTTAGGAACACAAACAATGTCTAGTATGATCCATTCCCTTGTAGGCTTTTTTTTACAATCTGAAGCAACTGTTATTCCTGAACATATGTTCTGAATAATTTCCTTACTAATGTTGTTGAATCAATATTATTCCGGTCCGTTTCTGGTAAATTTTAGTCTCCGGCCACTATTACTGATGAATGCAAGAAATGTATGAATTCCTCTAGGTCATCAGCATTTGACTTTGGTGGTCTATACACTCAAACAATTGTATACTCCATTGTTGTCTTTACTGTCACAGTTAAACAATCTATAGTATGGTTTACTGACTGAACATGTAATAATCACAGGTCTCATAACTACCTTTAATCCCTGTCATAACACTTCCACCTGATTTTGTGTTAGAATGTCTGCTATTGTTAAAACATTTATACCCTGACAGAACTAGTTTCTGGTCACTGTGCTTTAAACATATTTCAGAAACAAGAACATCATCAATTTTATTATTAAAGCTTCTAACATCAACAACCGTCAGAAATGCATCAAACGTTGCTATCTGTGAACTATTAAATTTTTGACCTAGCAAAATACCGGCCTTGTGTTTGACACATATTGCAAAATATCTGCAAAAATTGTCCTAGCTGATTTTAACAAGTGCAAGCCACTTTGTCTGAACACGTGTGTCCAAAGTTAGGCTCAGATGCTCTACACATTTAGATTTTTTACAATGGGATATTTTCTTTCATGTACTTGCTTAAGCACAAATGGAGACCTGACCCTCCTCTGTATGTAACTTGTGAAAAACACGTCCTAACACCAGTAGAAGCTATGCCATCTCAGAGGGCTGTAATCTCCCAAAAAAATCAGAAAGTCTTTGCGGATGAGATCATTTGTACCAGTGTGAATAAAAAACATACTTCCTTACATTAAAGCATTCTAAGGCCTGTCTCACATCCTCTATTTTTGCTCCCAACACTATTCAATGTTCATTATCCTCTCTGCAAATTAAGTATTAGTTCTAATAACTGAATTTCCAATTACAAGAATACCTTTTCTGACCAAATCTGAAGAATCTTCAACTTCTAGTCCATTAATATCTGCTCTATCAACTGTAAGAAGGAATGATCTTTATCACCATTAGTTTTATTAATCCCATCGTTTTCACTGCTCATTACATTTGCAAGCATACAATTCTCATCCAGTTGGCTTTGTACATCCATAGCTTGAGCCATGTTGTCAATGTCTGTCCTTCTCTTTTTTCTTACAGTAATTTTCTTCAATCCTTCCATGTTCAATTTTGATTTCTTCCTTTTCACCTGCCCTTGCCTCTTTTTCTTACCTTCTCTCTTGGAAAAATTATGCCTTTTCCATTAGACTGCAGGTTTTCCGACAGAAAAATGCTATAGTTTCCTGTAATCTGTGTGTTACATAACACATCAGTGCCATTTTTAGTATGTATTCACTTTGCTTTACAGACATGTATCACTTTATTTTCTTAGTTTTTTTGTTGCGAACTTCTTCCTTCCTTTTTTTGTTTTTTATACTCCCTAAATCCTCAGATTGCAGAGTACTTGGATCCAGAATTCCAAAGTTGTCAGTGAATAAAATAGACACTTTGTTTCCTGAACGTGCCCTATTTGCTCTTTGCCTAACATTATTTATCTCATCAGTCCAGTCATAAATATATGTAACAGTTCTGCAAGGTGTGCCATTTGCACAAGTGCAATCATCATCAGTAAGACTAGATTTACTACTAATAATGGGAAGCAAATCATCTGACTTCTGACAAGAGAAGTACGGATCACCAGTGTTATCAGGGGTTACCTCTAAATATAGACAGTATTTAGTACATTGTACATGATACTTATGGTTTAACAAATTAGTAAGTGCATACTCATTTAAGGAATTCATATTCAGCTGCAAATGAATAAAGATTTCTAAAGAAAAGAATAATCAAAATCAATTACCGCAGAATTCAGAGAGAATTTATAACAACTTTTATGATAAAAATCACACAAACAATACACAAACAAATACTAAGCAAAGTTGCTGCTCTGATGATACATGTTGTGAAAGTCACACAAATGCTGGAATTCCTTCACACTCGCAGTCGCACCTCTTTCTAACAGTAAAGATCAACAACAAGTCACACACCAAGACAGCACTGTTTAGAAAAGCTCTGGATTGTCTTATCTGCAGTCTATGTGAATTTATAGCTGACTAGGTCCCTTGAGATGGTTGGAGTTTGCCTAAAAACCTATCCCTTTCTAAAAGTGAAAATTAAACGTAAAACACAATATAAACCAAAATAAATAATCTTGTCTACAAGCTTTCCCTTTCTTCTTACAATGGCTTATTTCATCTGATGCTAATTTTTTTTGCGTGTAGCACTATCTCCCCTTAATGAATTTGAAAAACAGTATTAAAAGCTTTAAAGTTTTCAAATACTATAGTATATAGACTTTTCTTTCATTCTTTCTCTTCCAAAACTGACTCAGCTGCCCCTGTTAACAGCGTAACAGATTCAAAACCATTTCTATTTTCTTTCACTTCTGTCAGTTTATACTCCCAACTTCATCACTTATTTTTTATGAAAATAATTACAAATAGCTTAGCAACTAGAATGTATTACTGCAGACATCTCTAAAAGATCAACTGACAAATTTAAAATTGACTACTGCTTTATAATGTTAAAGGAAAATAAATTGAAAAAAAAACATTTCCACTCTTTCAACTTATTCCCATCACCTTCCCCTTCATTTGCTCAGCAATGACCATTCATGTTTTATGAATAAACAAACAATATTCTACATCCATTTAATGCGTCTTACAGGTTCGCAAGTACTGTTTAGGCTACTGATCTGTATGGATTTTAAGAAGCCTAGCCTTACATTCCCATGGTACATTTTACACCTTATATTTTACATACGTTTGAAATAGACATGGGGTAAACAAGGTATGCTGGAAAAATTACATGTTTCCCCTATCCATAACAGGCAGGAGTGCTAAATGGGGAGAGAAAGAATAGTGTAAAATCTTACCATAACCACAGATGCCCTTCTCTTCCATGTTGCAATATTCCAAACTTTTGGGTTATCCTCTGCTTGCTACCTGAATGTCCAGCCAGTATACAAAAGCCTGTAGTCACTGCTAGGTACGTGGAACATCCGACATTGGCCTAGGCAGCATGGGCCATAAAAGTGATATCCGCAAGTACCTTTCCTCAGAACTGAATGCCTCAGTTGGACCCCAGTCTCAGGACAGCTGCACAAGTCCTGTGCCATTCAAGAAGGAACAGTTTAGATGGAAAGAAGAGAGTAAAGGAGGGAGGGGAATGAATACTGCAACATGGAAGAGAAGGACATCTACGGTTATGGAAAGATTTTTACACAATTATTCTATGTCCTTCTATTCTCATGTTGCAGTATTCCAAATTCTAGGGTGAGTGCCAAAGCTCACAGGGAAGAAAGGGGGGGTGGTATGGAACTGTTCTCCATGAAGCCATGAAGGATTGCCCTAGCAAATGCCACTCTGGATCTGGAGATGTGATCCAACCTGTAGTATTTAGTGAAGATATGGACAGATGTCCATGTAGCTGCCTCCAGAATGGATACAGTGTCCAGTCCATTGAAGAAGGTCCTCGATGAAGCCATGGCTCTAGTGGAGTGGGCCTTAATTTTTTAATTGAGTTGTTTCCCATGGAATGTGTAGCAACAGGAAATAACCTTGGAAATCCAAGCAGAAATGGTCTGTTTCGTCACCGCATTTCTCAGAGCTCTGAGGTGAAAGGAGAAAAGTAGCTGCTCTGATTTCCTAATGCTCTTAGACTTGTCGAGGTAAAAATCTCAGTTGTCTGTAAACATCAAGGGAATGCAAGACTCTCTCACTGTCATTTTGGGGATGAGAGAAAAAGATGGGCAGGTGGATACCCTGATTTAAGGATAGCTCATTGACCACCTTGGACATAAAAGACGGCTTGGTCCTCAGGGCCACTCTGTCCTTGTGGAAGATGAGGAAAGGAGGAGTTGCCATGACAGCCTGGAGCTCTGACACTCTTCTGGGTGATGTCAGGGCCACAATGAGTACAGTTTTCCAGGTGCAATGTTTCAGAGATGCCTTAAATGCTGGTTTTAAGCGGGCAGCAGTGAGTTTCTCTAAAACGTAATTCAGATTCCATGGAGGTGGAACCGGCTGACATGTAGTACTCCCTTAAGGAATAACCTTGGAGAGAGATAGGAAGCTAGAGGGGGATCAAGATGCAGACAGGCCAAAATCACAGCAACACGTGCTTTAACAGAAGAATATGCCAACCCTGCTTGCAAAAGTTCACACAGATAGGACTGCACCAAGTGGACCTCACTTTGGAATGGGTCTAGCTGTCTTTGAAGACTTCACATGGAGAAACTCTTCCATTTAGACAAATAAGATCTCCTAGTATTAGGTTTCCTGGCCTCCTGCAGGACTGTTGCATGTCCTCAGTGTAAAGGTGTCCAGAAGGGATCAAAATTCTATCACCCCAGGGTTAGACTCAGAGATTCCAGATGAGGATGGATTAGGGATCCCTTGCCTTGTGTGAGAAGGTCCACTCCTTGAGGTAACTTGTGATGATTGCCCCTGGCTAAATGCAGAAGGAATGGGAATCAATGCTGTCTTGGCCAAAAGGGAGCCACCAGCAAGATTTTTGGTTTGTCTTGCTGGATCTTCAGCAGGACTTTTTGAAGTAATGGAAAGGGGGAGGGGAATGCATCTAGAAATATCCCATTCCATGAAATTGAAAAGGCATCCGTTGCCCTTACTAAAGGACTTGGTAGCCTGGTGCAAAACAATGGTAGTTGTCTATTCAGAGAAAAGGCAAACAGATCTTTTTGTGGTGTACACCACCTGTGGACAATGTCCAGAAACACATCCCTGTGAAGCATCCATTCATGGGATTGTGACATGGACATGTTCAAGGTGTCCGTCTGAATGTTCTGAGCTGAAGGGATATACACTGCCTGCAGGGAGACTCAGTGTTGTGCTGTCAGGTTCCAGGCTTGGAGAGCAAGTGTGCAAAGCAAATACGATTTGGTTCCGCCCTGTTTGTTCTCAGACCATAGAACTGTAGTGTTGCCTGTGAACAATTTCAGGGGACCTTGTTTTAGGGCATGAAAGAAGGCTGTCAAGACAAACAGGATAGCTTTCATTTCCTGATGTTGATGTGTTCCTGCCTGAATGTGTGTGACCAGGTACCCTGCACTTTCATCATGCCCAAAGTAGCCCCCAAGCCCAGATCGGGGTCATCAGTGTACATTTCCTGGGCTGGGGCAAGGGGTTGTAATGGAAGTCCTAGGTTGAGTGTAACTTGATTCAACCACCTTAGGCAAGGAAGGAAGGGGATGCCGAAGTCTAAGGGGTGTGAGTGCTGGGTCCATGTGGACTTCAGGTACCATTGCAGTTGTCTCATGTGGAGTCTTGCCAGAGGCAGCATGGGTATAGTGGAAGCCATATGATGCAGTAATCTGAGACACTGTCTGGCTGTCAAAGCAGTGGGTTTGAGAACAGAGGCCAGACATTGCCTCAGGGTTTCCACTTTTTGGGGTGGAAGGAATGCCCTCATGACATCTGTCCTTATCCTGCAGCCTAGGAAAACCTGGTCCTGGGAAGGACTCAGGTTGGACTTGGGGAAGTTTATGTTGAATCCCAGTGCCTGCAGGACTGAAATGACTTGGTGGAGTTGGTTCTGTAGGGATCTGGAGCACTCTGCCTGAATAAGGAGAGAGAATAGTTGTGTAAAATCTTACCATAACCATAGATGTCCTTCTCTTCCATCTTGCAGTATTCATACTGTGGGATTTCCCGCCTCAGGCAACTCGACGTCAGCTCCTATACAAAAGCTTAAGCTTGACTGTAGTTGTGTGGGACACCACACGCAGGGCCATAAACCGCGGACCATAAATGTGACGTCTGCATGCACAGACATCAGAACTTGAAGCCCAGGATAAGGTGTACAAAAGAACAAGTTGAGGCTAAGGAGCAAATGTCCCTGAAGGGCTGTACAGATCAGCCTATAGGGAGTGGATACAGAGGTCAAAGACCAACCATCCAGTAGACAGAAAAAAGGGGGTAAGGAGGGTGGGAAGGAATACTACAACATGGATGAGGACATTGATGATTGTGGTAAGATTTTACACAACTATTTTATGCCCTTCTATTCTTATGTTGCAGTATTCATACTGTGGGAGAGTATCACAGCTAGGAGTAGTGAAGGGAGGGGGCAGAGGTACAGGATTCCAAGAATCCCTGCAGGATTGTCCTGGCAAATCCTGCTCTGGCCCTGGAGACCTGGTCTAGCTTGTAGTGTTTTGTAAAAGTGTGAACTGTAGACCAGGTAAAGTACAGTTGTGTACCTACCATAAATGTAGATGTTTGAGTGTATTCACTGTTGCAGTCATTACACTTGGGTTATCCTGCTAGCAGGTGACCCGCAGTTGGCCCGAGTTCCAAAGTCTTGGTCCGGCATCGGTTGCTGTCGCCTCTTCCCTGACGTCAGTGCGCCAGGGGTATAAAAGCTGCAACAGACACCATTTTCTTCCGTTTTTCTTGCCCTAGATGTCAGGTGCCCCCAGAAAGAAAGGCTGAAAAGATAAAAATATGCCAAAAAAATGCATATATTACTATAAACATTTCCTTCATCTACAAGCAAATACACCACATAGGTTGTATAGAGTTGAGAAGTACAGAAAAGTCCCAGCAAAGAAAAGGGGGATGGTGAGTAGGTAACCTGGACTGCAACAGTGAATACACTCGAACATCTACATTTACGGTAGGGTACACAACTGTACTATGTTCATCGTGTTTCATTGTTGCAGTCATTACACTTGGGTAGAATCCCAAAGCTGAGGTTGGGTGGCTGGGTCTAAATTAGATTTGGCGAGGCTAACAAGCCCTGCAGAACTGCAGTGGCAAAGCCTGCTCTGGATTTGGAGTAGAGAGGTAGGTGGTAGTGCTTGGTGAAAGCGTGCACTGACCTCCAGGTTGCAGCTTCTAATATGTCTTTGGTTGGTACTCCTCTGAGGAAAGCTGCTGAAGTGGCTGCTGCTCTGATAGAATGAGGCCTAATGCCCTTAGGCACAGATTTGCCATGTTGTGCATAACAGAAGCGGATACAGTGTCCTATCCATTTGGAGATTGTCTGCTTTGTAATAGGCTTTCCTTGTGATCCTGCAGCATATGCTACAAACAGTTGCTCAGTTTTTCTGAAAGCTTTTGTTTTGTCCAAGTAGAATCGTAGCTGCCTGTGTATATCCAAAGTGTGCAGAAGTCTTTCCGCTTTATTCTGGGGATTTGGGTAGAAAGTAGGTAAATGAATGGTTTGGTTTAAGGCCACATTGGAGACCAATTTTGGTATGAATGTTGCTTTTGTCCTAAGAGAAACCCTGTCCTGATGAAAAATGAGGAAAGGTTCCACAGCCATCAATGCCTGTAACTCTGAGACTCTTCTTGCTGAAGTTATTGCTAGGAGCAGAGCAGTTTTCCATGACAAGAATTTTAGATCAGCTGTGCTGGCTGGTTCAAATGGAGGCAGTGTTAGTTTTTCTAAAACAAAACTGAGGTCTCAAGTAGGTACTGGTGCTCTCCTAGGGGGTCTTATATTCTTTGCCCCTCTGAGGTACTGTCGTAGTAGAGGATGTGAAAAAATAGGAGGATCCGTATTGTAATGAGCTGAAATGGCAGAGGCATGGATTTTAATGGATGAAAAAGATAGGCCTTTGTCCAACATCTCAGTTAGGTATTGCAAAATCTGAGGTATATTAGGGACAAATGGTTCGAGCCCTTGTGCCTGGTTCCAAGCACAGAATCTCTTCCATTTTTCTGCACAAGATATCCTAGTGCTGGGCCTCCTGGCTTCCAGAATAACATCCATAACAGCTTTAGAGAGAGGTGCAGTCTGAGTGGCTACATTATCTGCCATGCTGCCGGGTTTAAGGTTCTGAGATGACTGTGCAGAATCTGATTGTTTTGTTGTGTCAGAAGATGAGGGATTTGAGGTAGAGGCCAAGGTGGGCCTTGGGAAAAACTCTTTAGGATTGGGTAACAGTGCTAGCGTGGCCAGTCTGGTCTAATCAGGATCATTTTTGGTCTTTCTTGTCTGACTTTTAGAAGCACCTTGGTGAGAAGAGGCATTGGAGGGAAGGCATAGATGGTCAGGCCTTTCCAACTGAATGATAGAGCATCCACTTTCCATGCTTGAGAGTGATAAGTCCTAGTGCAAAATTTCTGTGTTTGGCAATTGTGAGGGGAGGCACATAGATCTATGCCTAGGCGTCCCCATTTCCTTGTTATCATATTGAACACTTGTGGATTTAGCTTCCATCTATGAGGATCCATGAGATTTCTGCTTAGTTCGTCTGCCAGTGTATTTTTTGTTCCTGGCAGGAATTGTGCTTGCAGATGTACCTGGTAGGTCAGTGCTGTGTTCCACAAAGTCATGGCTCGTCTGCATAGGGGGTAGGAATGTGTGCCCCCTTGCTTGTTTATGTACCACATAACTGTGGTATTGTCCATCTTTATTAATAGTTGTCCTGGATGTATTAGGTCCTTGAAGGCTGTGAGGGCATTTTGTACAGCTAGCATCTCTTTTTGATTGATGTAAAGATGCATTTGTTCCTTGGGCCACGTGACCTGAATACATTTTCCTGCCATATGTGCTCCCCAGGCATAATCCAATGCATCCGTTGTTATTGTCTGCCTGGCTGTAGGTAAGGTGAAAGGCTGTCCCTTGTTGTGGTGACTGGGACCACCATCGAAACTCCTGTTGTAGGCAGGGAATCAAAGTTATGACTGTCTCTAGGCTGTGACAATGCTGAGTCCAAACACTTTTTAGATACCATTGTAGTTTCCTCATATGCAGTTTTGCATATGGAATTAGTAGAATGCAGGATGCCATGAAACCCAGGGCCTGCAGAATTTTTCTTGCAGGGAGCTGGGTCTTTGTTGCCATCATTTGAAAGTAATGAGTCAGTTGCCTTTGTTTGTCTGGCGTGAGATAAGCCATCTGGGCAGTTGTATTTAAGCTTGCACCCAGGAATATTATCTCTTGAGAGGGCACTAGTTTTGATTTATTTTCGTTTACTGTGTACCCTAGGCAAATTAGCAATCTTTTTACAAACGCCAGGTGCTTTAGAAGAATGTCCTTGCTCTCTGCTTGAATAAGGCAGTCGTCCAAGTAGGGATATATTTGAATTCCTTTTTGTCTGCAAAATGCAATTACTGGTGCCAGGCATTTTGTGAAGACCCTGGTCGCAGTAGATAAGACAAAGGGCAGTGCAGAGAATTGGTAATGCATTGAGCCTTCTATAAATCTGAGGTATCTTCTGCACGATTGTCTGATTGGGACATGTGGGTATGCCTCCTTGAGATCCAAAGTAACTAGCCAAGCCTTCTTGCCCAGCATGGGCAGAAGTTGTTGAAGTGTTAACATTTTGAATTTTGGAACATCCAGGAAAGTATTTAGGATTGACAGGTCCAGTATTGGTCTCCAGGCTTTGCCTTTTCTGGGTACTAAGAAAAGTCGAGTAAAATCCTTGTCCCTGTTCTTCTTGTGGAACTTTTTGAATAGCTCCCATATCCATAAGAGCAGCAATCGGTTTTTGTGCCTCTGCCCATTGGTTTTGTGGCAGGTTTGGCATACCTTTTGGTTTCGGAAGCGTGTGGAAGTGGAACCTGTACCCCTGAGAAACAATGTTCAGCACCAATTGGTCTTGGGTGATCATGTGCCAATTTTTTGAAAAAAGTGCTAGCTTTCCCCCTAGAGGTGCTGTCAACTGGTAAGAGCTTGGCATTTGCAGAGGGAAGTCATTGTGACTGTTTCCTATAAGGTTGTGATTTCTCTTCTCCTCCTTTGGGGGCTGAAGCACCCCATTGTTTAGGTCTGTAGGAGCCTTGGGGCTGAGATCTGCCTCTTGGGCGTCTGTATCTATGCCTCTTTGTGGCCTGTCTGACACTGGAAAGGACCAATTTTTTGAAGGCCAGTTTCTGCTAAATCTAGGTGGTTGAACCTGTAAGAAATCTTTCACCGTTTGCATTGACTTTGCTTTATCCTCCATTTTCTTAACACCTCTTCTGCCTTAACACCAAACAAAGTATCATGCTGTAATGGAGCATCCAATAATTTTACTTTAACATGGTCAGGTAAACTTTGTTCTTTCAACCAAGCATGTCTTCGATTAACAGTGCCTGTAACTGCGGCTCTACAAGAAGCTTTTAATGAATCAAAACCACATTGCAGAGTATGCTTTCCCACTTGTTCAACTGCATGCAATAAATCCTGCATTTTTTTACTGTCAGGACTTTCTATATTTGTATCCATTTTCTGCTTTAACAATGACATGAGATACTGCTGATATTTAAGCATGTGAAACTGACAGTTTAAAGCTCTTACAGCTAAAGTAGCAGAAGTGTAAACTTTTTCCCCTCATCTGTCCAGAGCTCTGGAATCTCTATCTGAGGGGACAGGATTTTTGGCAGTGGAAGCCTTAACCACTTTAGGACCCTGGGAATTTTTTTCTGGGTCTGCAGCAGGGTTTTCGTAAGGAAATTTATGAGAGTCAGGGACTCTGTAGTACCTGTCTGGCTTTACTGGTGCATGGGGTAAAGAATCAGGAGACAGACTGGATTCAGAAAAAACATCATCTACAAATAGCCAGGGGCCTGTGCTGAGGCAATAAACGGAAATCTCCGAGCCTTTTCTTGGATTCTGAGTAATCCTGGCTCTCCCAATGGAAATGCTCCCTCATGGTGTGCAGGGTTTCCCCAAAAGAATAATCCTCAGGCAGTGAGGCTGAAGGGATGGACTCTTCAGCATCAGAGTCCTCATAGAGAGGGAGAGAATAGCCCTGATCAGAAGAAGAATCAGAGGAAATGGAAACCTGATCAGAGGAATCATAATCAGTGTCTTGCCTAGGCCTTTTGTCAGGAGGGGGATGGGAGCCCCTGATTAAAGTAATAAGGTCTTCAGCCATTTTAAGCATCTGTTTCTTTGGCATGGATGACTTTTCTGGAGAATGCTGCACTTGTTTCCTTGTCTTTAATGGTGTTTTTGACTTTGCCTTTGCTGCTGTAGTAGCCTTAATTGTAAGCTGTGAAGGTCTGAAAATACCCTCAGAAGCCGGTGCCTGCTCAGCAGCTCTGGACCCATCTGAGGGTATAGTTTCCGCAGGCCCAATACCTTGAGTTTCCACAGGCCTCTGTGTCTCCACATGGCTGTCGGTTACGGCCTGTGGCTCTGAGGTAGCGGGTGTCAGGGGCTGTGAAAACACCTCACTGAGAACTGGCGACTGGCCTGGAAGAGGCTTTGTCAGTTTTGGACCTCGGATGCCTGTCCTTTTCTTTGTCTTTGCGTTTTTTATACATTCCGGTCGTCGGTTATTCTGACGGCATTATATAATTAAATCTTCGTCCAAAATAATGTAAAGCAAAATCAAACCGACGTTTAATAGTGTGTTTATTGAATCTAGCACAAAACCGACAACTAGTAACGTCGTGGTCAGGGCCTCGGCAAGGAATACAGTAAGAGTGAAAGTCCCGAGGTATTTGCTTCCCACAAGAAATACAATTAACTTTTACTGACATCGGTCTGGAGCAAGAAAAAGTTTCCCCAACGGGGTACTTAGCTTTATTGAAGACTTCGGTTCTGAAATTCAATTTTGAAAATCTCAGGAGTCGGCCGACCGGCACTTGCGAACTGCGTTTGCTTTGGGCACCGCGCGGCAAGAAAGACTGAAGAAAATGGCGTTGGTTGCAACTTTTATTCCCCTGGCGCACTGACGTCAGGGAAGAGGCGACAGCAACCGACGCCGGACCAAGACTTTGGAACTCGGGCCGACTGCGGGTCGCCTGCCAGAAGGATAACCCAAGTGTAATGACTGCAACAGTGAAACACGATGAACATCTGCTTCTATGATAGAGGTTGTGTCCAGCCCTCTAAGAAAGGCTTTGGAGGTATCCATGCCTCTAGTGGAATGAGCCCTAACTTCTTGAGGCAATTGTTTGCCATGATGCGAGTAGCAGAAGAGAATGCATTTCCTGATCCAACACAAAATGGTTTGTTTGGAGACTGCCTTACCCAGAGCCCTGGGGTGGAAGGAGATTTTCTGACGGACTTAGTTTTGTATAAGTAGAATCTCAGTTGTCTGTGCACATCTAGGGAATGAAGGATCCTCTCTGTGGTATTAGTTGGAGAGGGGAAGAAGGTAGGTATGTGAATGGGCTGGTTTAAGAATAGTTCATTCACCACTTTGGGCATGAAGGAAGGGTTTGTGCACAAGGTCACCCTGTCATTGTGGAAGGTGGTGTAAGGAGGACAGGCCATGAAGGCCTTTAGTTCAGACACTCTTCTAGCGGAGGCAATGGCCACTAAAAGAACGTTTTTCCATGTGCACATTTGTAGAGAAGCTGTGCTGGCTGGCTTAAAAGGAGGTAAGGTGAGTTTTTCCAGGATGAAATTGAGGTCCCAGGAAGGAAGGACTGGTTTTCTTGGTGGTCTGATAATGCAAGACCCCTCTCAGGAAAAGTTTAATGTCCAGTGGTGGTTGTAAAGGCAAGCAGACTGAAATGGCAGAAAGGTGGACTTTCACTGAAAAATATGCTAGTCCTCCCTTAATGAGCTTGCATATATAGCTAAGGACAAGTGAGGAATCTGCCTGAAAAGGGTCCCTTGTCCTTAAGGGAACACCATTTTCAGAATCTCTGCCATTTAGTCAATTAGCTTTTCCTAGTTGTTGGTTTCCTGGCCTCCCTCAGGACTGAGAGCACGTCCTCTGAGTAATGTCTGAAAGGGATCAGAAGTTGATCACCCAAAGAGTTAGATGCAGCAAAAGCAGATGGGGCTGAATGAGAGATCCCTTTTGTTGTGTGAGTAGGTCCACCTTGTGAGGTAACTTAAGTGGTTGCCCTTGGCTAAGGAGTGAAGAAAGGGGAACCAGTGTTGCCTTGGGCAATAGAGAGTCAACAGCAAGATTTTTGTTTGGTCCTTCTTGATCGTCAGTAGGACTTTTGTATTAGAGGGAAGGGAGGAAAGGCATACAGGAACATTCTCTTCCATGGCAAGCTGAAGGCATTCACCTTCCAGGCTAGTGGAATGTGATCCCTGGTGCAGAATTTGTTTAGTTGTCTGTTCTGGGGGGAGGCAAACAGATCCACTTGAGGTGTGCCCCGCTGGCAGATGATGTCTAAGAAAGTTTCCCTGTGCAACATCCATTGGTGTTGTTGAGAGGATGTTCTGCTGAGTAAGTCTGCTTGTTTGTTTTCCTGAGAGGGGATGTAAGAGGCCTGCAGGAAAAGGTTGTGATTGGCTGCTAGATCCCAGATTTGTAAGGTTATCCGGCATAACTGGTACGCCTTTGTCCCTCCTTGTTTGTTGAGGTACCACATGACAGTTGTGCTGTCTGTCACAATGTGGAGCAGCGATGGTTGCAAGATGGGAAGGAAAGCTTTTACAGCCAGCAAGACTGCAGTCATTTCTCTGACACTGATGTGTTGTTTTTGCAGGGCAGGGGTCCAACGCTGTTGTATCCTGAAGTCCTTTAACATTGTCCCCCACTGTAGGTCTGATGCATCTGTGTGCATGGATTTAGTGTTGGGGGAAGTTGAAGAGGAATGCCCTAGTTCTGCATGATTTGCTGAATCCACCACTTCAGTTCTGTTTTTAAGCAGGACAGAAGGGGAATACGTTTCTCTAGTTGATGTTGGGTCTGAGACCACACATGTGCATCCTGGCTAATGGAAGCATGGGAACAGTAGCTGCCATGAGACCAAGGACTTGCAGAAATTGTCTTGCAGAGAAATGAGAGTATGAAAGTAGGCTTTGAAAATGGGTGGAGAGAGACTGCACTTTGTCTGGTGGGAGAAGGGATCTCATCAGGTCTGTTCTGATCCTGCAGGCTATGAAAACTTTGTCCTGCTGAGGAAAAGAGGATTTCTGTAGGTTGAGAGTGAAGCCCAAGTTGTGAAGGAGAGTCATGGTGAACATGAGATGGGTTTGTAGGGTGGACTCTGACTCTGCCAGAATGAGAATATCATCCAGGTAAGGGTAGATTTGGACTCCCTTGATTCTGCAATAGGCAATGGCTGGGGTCAAGCACTTTGTAAATACTCTGGGAGCCGCAGACAAGCCAAAGGGCAAGGCTGTAAACTGAAATTGTGAAGAGCCGAAACTTCCTGTGGGAGGGCCTGATAGGAATGTGCAGGTAAGCATCCAGAGTGACCATGAAGGCTTGGGGTGGATTGAAGGGTAGAAGAGTTTGAAGGGAGAGCATCCTGAAGGAGGGAACCTTTAGAAACGGGTTCAGATAGGATAAATCTAGGATTGGCCATCTTTTTTGAGACTTAAGAATAGATGGAAATAGAACCCTTGTCATTCCTGTCCTGAGGGAAGTCCCTAGAGTCAGGAGTTCTTTCAATATGAGAGGAAATAGATGAATCTGTTTTTTTGGAGGAAAAGGAATGCTTTTTGGTTTTGGTTTCTCCTTCCAGGACAGTAAATATCCTTTTTGGATAATGGAATGAACTCAAAGATCTGAGGTGATGGTTTTCCACAAGAGGAGGCAGTGGGTAAGGTGGGCAGACAGAGGCAGTTGAGCAAGGCAGTCATGCTGAAGTTGGACCCCCTCTGTCTGGAAAAGGCTGCTTGGCTGGGGGCTGAGAGTTGGGGGGGTCTGGAGTACGGCAGTCTCCTGGATCCCCTACGAGGCCTAGAGGAGGAAGGATGTGACGCTGAGGTAGTCCTTCTGACAAAGGAAGTTTTAGCTGGACAGTTCCTGTAATATCTTGGGAAGGGAGACACCGGCAGATGTTTAATATCCTGCAGCTTTTTTCTTGTAAGTTTTTGAAAAGTTTTGCTGAATTTTTTCCAAATAAAAGTCTGTGGTCCAGTGGAGCATCCATGATTTTGGATTTAAAATCCTCTGGTAAAGGTTGTAGGTTAAGCCAGGAATGTCTGCGCAAAGCAGATGCAGAGGCAGAAGACCTGGTTGAGGCCTCTGCTGAAACATAACGGTAACAAATAGAGTGTCTGGCTACTTGTGTAGCTAGAGACCATTTTGCTACATCAGATTTGGTTGGACAGTCTGGGGTGGAAGCCAGGGACACCAGGTCCAGGGTGTATTTAACCATGTGGATTTGGTAAATGATAGCCCCGAAGGCCAGGGTACAGGAAGTGTATACCTTCTTACCCATTTTGTCCATGGTTTTGCTGTCCTTATGGGTACAGGAAGTGTATACCTTCTTACCCATTTTGTCCATGGTTTTGTTGTCCTTATTTGTGGGCAAAAGTGAAGCAGAAGGCAATTGCCTAGACTGTCTGGGGACACAGCAATAACTGCTGAGTCTGCCAGGGGAGGTTTCACTAGAAACGTCTGGTCATCAGGCACTTTTGTAAAACCTATCCAGCCTTTTAGGGGCAGGAGGTTGAGATTCTGGACTCTTAGAGACTGAGTTAAAGGCATCAAGGAAGGCTAGAGGCACTGGAGGAATAGCTGAAGGAGAGGGAGACTCAAGTTGCAAAAGTTCAAAATATCTTTTCTGGGTATACGTCATCAAGGTAGTATCCCACTTGAAGTTCTCTTTCATTTTTGAAATAGTTTCCCCAAAGGTAATATCCTCAGGTGGGGAATCTCCCTCAATGGAGTTTTCTGTCTGGGGAATAATAATTCATAGGTGAAGCAATTTGTGACATATAGGAAACTGATTCTTCAGAAGAGGAGTAGTACTGTTCTGGTTCTTCTTCTTCTCCCTGTTAAGTAGTGAGTAAAGGGAGGGAGGAAGCAGAGGCTGGCCTAGGGCTCAGCACAGGAATGCTGGTAGGTGCAGGGCCTGTGGGCCGAAGGGCCATAAAGGCCTGCATTACAGAATTGGTAAACAACTGCCAATCTGGAGTTCCTTGAGACGTAGGGCTCATGTGTTTTTTCTTTTGTTTTTTCTTTGCTGATGTTGGCTTAGGGGTAGGCCTAGGGACAGAGGCCTGGGCTGGAGCAGGAGAGGTTTCTGTCAGTCGACCAACTAATGCTTCCCCCTCGTCGTCGGTTCTGGCCAGCATCTAGATGGACTCCACGGACATGCTATCCATGGCTGCAGTAACAGCCTCTTCCAGAGGAACCGTCAAAGCTGACAGAGAAATCGGGTGTCCCTCGGCCCCTATATTGGTAGTTGGTGGGACATCCGATAGTGGAGCGGCATCAGGAGTAGGTTTGGAAACCTTGGCCCTCTTCCTTGGTTGTTCAGATTGGGCAGCCGACACGGTATCCATCCTGAGAGTAAAGCGTTTTAATCATTGATTCTCTAAATACAAATTTAGTGTGACCAGATGTCTGCCTGGGGTTTTTGACATGAAAGACTGACAAATGGAGCCAGTCTTATGGTTGTGCTCCTTAGCTAAGTACAACACACACTGGTCGTGAGAGTCTTTGTGTGGTATCTGATGCCCGCAATTACATTTCTTTCTCAGACATCGGCTAAAAAAGGAAACCTACAGCAACCAAGCTCAAGTATATGTAAGAGAGAAAAACCCCAAATGGGGTACTTATCTTTTGAAGTCTTCGGTCATAGGAATGAAACGGTAGAAGCAAACATTGTCTACGGCTGAAAAGTTCTGATGTCTGTGTGTGTACACATCACATTTATGGTCCTTGGTTTATGGCTCTGCGTGTGACGTCCCACACACCTACAGCAGCCAAGCTTTAGCTTTTCTATAGGAGCAGACGTCGGGTCACCTGAGGCGGGAAATCCCACAGTATGAATACTGCAACATAAGAATAGAAAGACATCGTCTAGGTATGGAAAAATCTGAATCCTGTGGACCCTGCAATAAACAACCAATGGAGCCAGACACTTGATGAAGACCCTTGGAGCAGCAGAGAGTCCAAAGGGCAAGGTCGAGAAATGAAAATGTAAGGAACCAATAGCAAAGCGCAACTATTTCTTGTAGTTGGACCTTACAGGGATGTGAAGGTAGGCATCTTTTACGCCCAAGGTGGCTAGAAATCTGAGAGGAATCAGTAAAGAAAAAGGGTCTGAAGAGTAAGCATACGAAAGGTAGGTACCTGTAAGAAAAAATTGAGGTGTAAGAGATCCAGGATAGGTTTTCCAAGGTCTATCCTTCTTGGGAACTAGGAAGAATCCTGAATAGAATCTCTTTCCTTGTTCTGCCAGAGGAACCGGTTGTATGGTTCCTTGTGAAAGGAGGCTGTCTATGACTGGCTGGAAAAGGGGAAGTTGATCTTTGGGAGGCTGGGGAATCCCTCTGGGAGAAGGGGAAATGATCCAGGTCATAAAGTCATAAAGTAACCCTTTTCTATAATGGAAAGGACCCGCCTGTCTGACGTAATGTTTTGCCTAACTGGAAGACAGTGAGACAGCCTTAGAGACAGAGGAATGGAGTCTTGGGGGGGGGGGCAGTGAATGCAGGTAGTCACAGGCTACCTGCCCTGTCCTAAAAGGAAGGTTTCTGGGCAGGAGTTTGAGCAGGCTTAGAAGGGGTCTGCTGTTTCCTAGTGCCTTTTCTTGCCCTAGCATGGGAAGCTGGGGCAGTGCGTTTCCTAATGAACTGGGTCTTTGAGAGATAGTTCCTGTGATATTTGGGTATAGGGGAGCTAAAAAAGTGTTTTAAATCCTGCAGTTCCTTCCCTTTTAGCTGAAGGACCTTAAATAGTTCATCCACGTTAGACCCAAAAAGGGCAGAGTTATCCTGGAGTGCATCCAGTAATTTGGCCCTAATATCATCGGGTAAGGGTTGTAGCCTTAACCATGAGTATCTTCTAAAAACTGAAGCTGAGGCTGCAGATCGAGCAGAGGCTTCTGCAGCATCATAGCTGCATCTCACTGAATGTCTAGAAACTTGGGAAGACAGGGAAATGAGACTGGAAATTTGAGCTCTCGAAGGTGAGTCAGGAAGATCAGCTAAAAGCTTGGTGGCCTGGGTCAAAAGAGCCAAGGCATATTTGGACATATGTATCTTGTAATTTACTGCCCTAAAGGCCAGGGTAGCACAAGTATATACCTTCTTACCAAGGAGCTACATAGCCCTACTGTTCTTGTCTGTGTGAAGGACAGAGGTAGAGGGAAGTAGTTTGGATGGCTTGTCTGCTGAAACAGACAGTGGCAGGTTCAGCAACAGATCATTTTATCAAAAATTCTACACCTTTAGGGACTTTGTAAAAACCTGTCAGGCCTTCTAGGGGCAGGTGGTTGTGAATCAGGATTAACGGAGGCAGCATTAAAAGCATCCAAGGAAGCCGGTAACACTGGAGGATTTGCTTTCCATCTGCAGAAGCTCATAGCATCTTTTTTGTACCTCTGACATTTCAAGAAGACTCCCACTGAAAATGTTATCTCATTTTAGAAATGGTCTCCCCAAAGTTGAGGTCCTCTCCTGAGGTGTCAGCCTCAGCAGATGCTGGGGAAGCATACTAAAGAGGAGACTGCATCCGAGAGACATGGGAGAGAGAATCTTCTGAAGAGGAGTCTGAGGAGTTCTCAGCTTTAGTTTGGACAATTTCCTCAGCCTGAGGCCTGGGACTGATAGGAAGAGGACTGGCCTGTGGGGAAACAGGCATGGCAGGCCTTAGGGCCATAAAGGCATTAAATAGGTTCTGTGAAAGTCTGTCAATCAGGTTGGCTTTCAGCAGGAGGGGAGAGATGTTTTTTTTCTGAGTTTCTTTTCAAGTGAAGGCCTAGAAAGCGTAGGCCCTAAGGAAGGCCTAGTCTTGAAGGGAGGCCTAGATTCTGTTTGCTGGGAAGCAGAAGAAAGGCCTGTCTGGGCAGCCGTAAGAAGCTGAGGTTCCCCCTCGTCGGCAGGCAACGTCTGCAAGCCTTCTCCAGACGTGCCTTCTGCCCTGAGCTCTGCAGCCTCCCGAGTGGTACTCGCTATACCTGTTCTGGCAGACTCCAAACGTTCTTCCACGTGAACATCAGCTACAGGAGGGGCATCAGGTGAAGGAGGGGCAGCAGCAAGTTCAGGCCTGGAAACCTTGGCTTTCTTTTAGGGTGGTTCTATGGACTGACCGGATGACCCTTATATCCCTAATGCTAAAAGTTTAAGAAGCTGATTCTCTAAGTAAATGTTCAAGACATGCAAATGACTGTGGATTGTCTTAGGGACGAAGGTCTGACAGATCGCGTAGAGAGGGATGCTCATGAGTAGAGCCTAGACAGAAAAGGTAGAGTTCGTGGGTGTCCTTATGGGGGATCTGATGACCGCACCTGCACTTTCCCTTCCTGGATGATATGCAACCTAAACAGACATGCAGTGACCAAAAGGAATCAGAAATAGCCCCAACAGGGTACTTATCTTAGAAACTTGAAGGTCCAGTGGTGAAGATGGTACAAAGCACTGATGTTCAACTGGCGGCAGAGAAGTTCTGAGGAAAGGTACGTGCAGACATCACTTTTATGGCCCACGCTCCCTAGGCCAAGTTCAGACGTCCACGTACTTAGCAGTGACTACAACCTTTTGTAAACTGGCTGGACGTTTGGGTAGCAAGCAGAGGATACCCCAAGAGTTTGGAATACTGCAACATGAGAATAGAAGGACATCTTGCAGTCACCTGATTTGATCAGCATCCAAAGCGTTTTGCTCAGTTTAGCAACAGAGATTTTGGCATCTTGAAATTTAGATTTATTTTTGCAGGTAATGAGTGTTTTTTTTATTACAGAGTCTGTTTATACTCTGGTAGTATCATAGGGGTTTATTTATGAATTTTGCATTGTATTTATTTCTTAAGGTGGGGAAAGATCCATCTATTCATAACAATTTGCCAGCAGTGGGATCATCAAGAAGGGTTTTTGAATTTAGCCAGGCCATCATTCAGTTTTAGTCATTAGCCTTCACATATTCAATGAATAAAGAGGTACTGAAAGATGTTTCAAGCTTCAGCCTTATAGAGACTGCCACTGACATATTGTCTGATTTGACCAGGGAGGAAGTTAGAGTAGATGAGGGGCACAGCTATCCCATACTGTCAAGAACCAAGTCCAGGATTTTATCAGCTCTGGTTAGGGTTTGGACTAACTGGTCCAGGGTGTCTGTATTCACAAATTCAGAAATCTCTCAGCATAGATGTCTGAGGATGTACAAGTCTCCCAGTTTATGTAGGGGTAGTTGGAAGTCTCCCAGAAGAATGGTGTTTGGCTGAATACAAAGGGACTCCATACTAGTTAGGAAGAAGGTATGGGCCAAGAGGAACAGAGGAGGTTCTACATTTAGCTATGATATAAGGGTTATTTTTAAATAGCAAGTGGGACATGTTGGAAGTTCCAGGTTTTTACCTTATCTATCGAGTCTGGAGATTAATAATTTTTTTTTTGTTTTTTTTTTTTTTTAAGAATATGGAGACACCACCTTTAGTGCCACTGCCTAATGTGGTGGGACTGAACTTAAGACAGGCACTGAAACCCTGAACTGATGGAATGCTTTCAATGGTCTTGATCGAGGTCCCTGTGATGCCGCATGTATAAATGTTTTCTACAGTAAGGAGTGCTTGGACGGAGTGGAGTTTTTTGTTAAGGCTCCTGCTATCCACATTCTGCTTAATCATGCAGAAGGTTTAGAAGATTGACATGGTCTAAAAAAGACACAGTGTGGGATAGACAAGGGTTTAGATAATATACAAAATCACTGGGGGGGTGCAGGTCATCTTTGGCAATGCAGATGGGACTGTCTACCATCTCTTTCCAGGCTGATATATACTGTAGAAAACACAGAATCCCTCAGCACTGAATAAAGCAACCAGCTTTTCTGTTACTTGATATATACTGTGCCTGGTTTATATTATCTTGTCGAAACATGTCTTCAGCGAACATGTCTTCATCAACAAGTAAACAGCGAACTCTGTAATTGCCGAATGGCCAAATCAGCGACTTTTTTCCCAGGGGAAAAAAGCGCTTGGTTGTCATCTGGGATTTGCCCTTTTCCCCACTGTAGTGCGATCTTGGATGTGGTATATTTAGTTAAGGAGGGTATGGGGGGCAAAGCCCCCCACTATGTAGGATTGGAACATTTGTTTTTGTTTATTAGGCCAACCCCCCCCCCCCCCAGGGAAAAAAGTCACTGATTTGGCCGTTTAGTGATTACAGAGTTCGCTGTTTACTTGTCGATGAAGATGTGTTCGCAGAACACGTCTTTTGACAAGATAATATAGATCCACTGTACCCCCCTCCCCCTTTGAATGACACCAGATAATTTTTGGCAACACCTTTGCCATTCTTTTAGCCATTATAGACAAACACTTTATTTACTTATTTATTTAACGTTTGTTTACTAGGAAAGTCCAACTGTGAAAGAGACCTGGGGAAAAATACTCCAGATGCATATCTTTGGTATGTGGGAGGAAACTGGAAGCTTACTCTGTTAAATGCTTTCTCTGCATCAAGATCTACCAACAGCAGTATTTCTTAAATTCTGCTGTCCTCTGGATCATGGCTGCTCTATTAATGTTGTCAAATGTTTGCCTCCCCTCCACAAAAACACACTGATCCATATTTATCATTTTGGCAACACCTTTGCCATTCTTTTAGCCATTATAGACAAACACTTTAACATTTGTTTAACAGGAAAGTCCGATGGGACAGTGCTTATTTTCAGTGGAGGACCAGAGAGAAATGCTCCAGATGCATGTCTTTGGAATATGGGAGGAAAATGGAGCACCCAGACGACACCCACATGAATCAAAATTCCACTTGAGAAACAGTAACCAAACTAACTTTATTACAAATAGTCCGTAGATATGTACAATGTTAACCTAGGTTTCGTCCTCCCACAAAGATTTCTTCAGAACAATTGAACACATCCAGTGCAACAATTTAAACACCCACCCATCCTACCTTTAATCCAATAAAATCACATTCCCATTCCATAAACACTTAGAGACAATACTTGAATACAGATTACCACATAAAAATACTACCATAAAATCACTGTTCTAATATTCAACAATTACATTGCAAAACTAATTAATACAAACCTAAATAAATTTGAAATATTAAAATATTGTAGATGTTAAAAATATTGTGAATGCTATAGGTATTGTATTATAAGGTGTTACAATTGGCAATTTCACTTGATAAAAATGCCATATACAACCAGGTGTATATATTTCATTGACGTAAAATATGTTTAGGTTTCAAAATTGGGGCAATGCTAATGGCATCATTAAAGCCCGGGAAATGGTGTGCATCTAACCTTAACTACCATGTTAATTTACTTATATCAAGATGCACATCCAATATTTTACCTTGGAGGTCTACTCTGATATGCTAAATGACACAGAATTTGAATCTGTGCTCCAGATATTCACAAATATGTCTAACTAAGGCGTTAGCCACCCTCGAATGTCGAATATCCAATTGGTGTTCATTAACTCGCTCTCTAAAACGCCTAGAAGTTTTTCCTACATAAAATGCAGGACAACAGTCACATTTAGCTATGTATACCACATTTTGGGTTTGACAATTAAAATGCCCACTTATAAAAATGGTGTTGGCATTAATCCTAATTTTGGGTCTTGTTTCTAATATAAACTTACAAGTTTTGCATCTGCCACATTTGAAATTCCCAAAAGGTCTACCAGTAATTACAGGTTTACCCCCTCAGACAGTTTTCCATAATTTCTTTAAATGCTCTGTCCTTTCTAAAAACTATTTTTGGACAGGCCCCCATCTTTTTGGCATGTCTTTGTCCAATTTCAAGATGTCCCAATTCTTTTGGACCATCTTGACTAACCACTCGGCCTCTAAATTGTAAGTCACCATAAAATACATCACTTCCCCCTTCTTGTCTCTAGAACTCAGGACATCTTGACAATACTTCTTGTTGCCCACACCTTTCAAAATGTAAAAGACCTTGTTTTCTTTTACGCATAATTTCATCTTTCACTTCTAGACATAAACCTTCCGGGTATCCCCTTCTAATGAACATCTCAATCATATATTCCAACTCCTGACAAAAATCCTGTTCAGTGTTTACCATCCTGGCAGCCCTCACCATCTGTCCCTTAACTATAGACCTTTTTTGATGGTGAGGGTGCTAACTACTGTAATCTAGATAAGAGTTGGAAAATGTAATTTTTCTGTAAATAGTACATTTCAAACATTTGGCTTCTTGATCTATTTTCAAACTAACATCTAAATATGTTATTGTATCAAAACTGTATTTGTAGGTACATTTCAAAAAGGCCACAGTGCGATTACTATATTGCAAAAATGCCATTTCATCAACACCCCCTGTCCACACAATAAATACATCATCCAAAAATCTAGTATATTGTTGGATGTAGGCCTGATAGGGGCTTGAAAACAAATTCTTGTTCCCAGTATGCCATAATGTAATTGGTATATACTGGGGCACAGGTGGCACCCATGGCCACCCTCTGTTTGTAATAATGCCCCTCAAAATACAAAAAATTATTAGTCAACACTGCTTCCATAAGGGCAATGAAAATGTTGACCTCATCCTGCTCGTATAAGCCAGTTTTCATTAACTGACATTCAAGCCATGTAAGCCCCTCCTTGTGTGGTATAACGGTAAATAAATTGCACACATCTACTGTGAGCAAAATAATATTTTCTGTAATATTAATATCATTCAATTTCTCTAAAAAGTTCCATGAATCTTTGGTTAAGCAGCTAAATTTGGTTAATTCGTTTTGTAAATGATGGTCCAAATATTGGCTAACAAAGCAAGTTTTACACCTTTTACCATCAACAATAGGTCTGAATTTCACATCATTCAGACCTTTAGGCAATTTAGGGATTCCAAATATGCTACTAACCACTGGATTTGGATGAACTAAAAAACTATACTCCACTTCTGTTACCTGACCCTGAAATAACATATCAATCAATAAATCTAATTTCATGTTAGCTATGTTAATTTCATTTATACTACTTTCCTCATAAAAATCATCTTCCAACATGCTTATCATGGCATAAATGTAGTCATTCTTACCTACAATCACTGCACCATTGCCCTTGTCTGGCTTCATAATGCGTATTTCGTTATTATTGACCAATTCATATAATACACTTGTCTCTTCCATGGACAAGTTAATACATTCATTTCTCCTATTAAGAGTTATTAAAATATGCCCTAATGTCGAATTCACAAGCCCTTTCAAAAATGGCAATCATATGGTTCATAGGAGGGTTGAATTTACATGGTTTGTGAAGCACTTTGCTATCATAACTTGACTTTTGATCAGCAAACCATAACCTCAAATTCATTTTCCAGGCAAATGTTTTTAAATCAATTAATTCAACTAAATCCCCCTTCCTTCCCAGGACAAAGGTGAACCCTTTGGATAATAAATCTGCATGCTCCTTAGTACAAACAATTTTAGAATAAATGTATACTTTATAGTCACCAACTTGGTTGCTAACTATCTCAGGATTTTTTAACACCTTCAACTGTTCGTTAACCTGAACATTCTTAACACCTTGCATAAATAAATCTCTAAAATACATAATATTCCCATGGCCATCAAAATGGTCACCCATTTTATTATTTTCAATGTCATTTTGAATAGTTAATATATTTTCCAATATTGGACTTTCATCACTACGACTACCAACACTTTTGTCATTTCCAACACTTACATCATTTTCAACTTCATTACTGGTGTTCAAAAACATACAATCAACATTAGTTTAATTTCCCATACCCTTGTTATTATAAGACCCACATCCATATGATGTTTCAACAGAATAAATGCTTAGGTTTAATACGTCACAATCAATAGTACCTTCCGGTTCAACATTCAAAATCACTTGCTCTGTATTAATCTCATGAAAACAATTCTGTATCAACTCCAAATCAAGCACATGATCATGCTCATAACTTAACATTTGTTGCTCACTCTTAAAATCACAATTGTTCAAAATTACCCCAGTGTCATAGTCTGTTGAATTAAAAGAACCCCCTCCAAAAACATTATAAGTCATAAGCACGCTAACCTTTTCGGATTGTTCAGAAACAATAGCCTGCTTCAAAATTGTAGAAGCATCGGTGGAAAAGCAAACCACTCTGTCAGATGTATTTAAGTCAGTAACATAAGAATTAGCTATACCCACCTCCATACAGCCTAAGCTGCATATACACTGTTGTAATGCTGGGTATAAATGCTCATCACTGTCAGCACTTACTTGAGTCAAATCACCATGGTTCAGACTTTCAGTTAACACCCTGAGTAAACACTGGCACCTTTCCGCGGGTAATTCCACTTCTTCAGTTGAGCTCCCTTTTGCTCGTATTGCTTGTCCTCCTCTCTTCTCCATGATAAATTTCCTTTTCCTTTTTAGCATAACCGCTCTGAACGCCTGGACTCCTCGTCTAAACCGATTACCGCTTGTCGTGGCTGACGGTGATTAGCTTCCTCCTCCATCATGATGTCATCTCGTTCTTCTCGCTCGTTGCCCCCTTCAATTAAACTGTTACGCTCACGTCGATTCCCTTTAGAGAATGGGTAAGCCTTATCACTGTCATATTCCACCGTATCCCTTTTGATTTTTCTTAGCTTTCTCTGAAAAATTACTTGACAATGCTCAGCACTGGCTATAGTATAGTTATAATTACTAAAAAAACTGTTCAAAAAGTAAATCTTTCAGCAGACAATCATTGTCATGCTCAAGCTCACGCATATATTCCTCAATCTTTTCATCATTGTATTTCACCATAAGCTTCATTAACATTATGCCACTGTGATCGAACAATTTATGCACTTCGTTTAACATATCAGAATTCAGTTCAACACCATTTGGGTATCTCCAGAGACGTAACCCTCGTGGTGCCAAGCCTAAATCAATGTTCTTCAATAAGTACCCGTTCTCTAGCTGGACTTTTTTTCATATTTAACAGTTTAGCTTCAAAATGCTTCAAACGTTCAACAAAGGTCATGACAACTGGTTCTTTACTTTTTACCTGAGCATTCAGGTCTGGAATTAAAGTTAAAAACATTGTTTTTCCACTTTGCACTATTGTTGCAAGTAACTGAACTCCTACTGTCACTGTTAGTATTAGCATTTAAATTCAAATCTGCACAAGTCACAGACTGTTGGGGAGCACTGGAACTCCCTGTAGACTGGGTGGGTTGAGTCAAGGGAACTCCCAAACTGCCGAAACCAAAATTAGTTGATTGTACCTGCTCCTGCTTCTCAGCCAAAGATTTAATTTGAGCAGTATGCTCCATAAGGTGCTGATCAATTTGTTGTAATAAGTCCATAATGTCAGAACTGGATTCCATGTCCCAAGCACTCACACAAACACGAAACAAACTTGAAAAAGGTCACAACCAAATCAAAATTCCACTTGAGAAACAGTAACCAAACTGACTTTATTACAAATAGTCCATAGATATGTACAATGTTAACCTAGGTTTTGTCCTCCCATGAGGACTTCTTCAGAACAATTGAACACATTCAGTGCAGCAATTTAAATACCCACCCATCCTACCTTTAATCCAATAAAATCACATTCCTATTCCTTAAACACAAAGAGACGATACTTAAATACAAATTACCACATAAAAATACTATCATAAAAATTACTGTTCTAATATTCAACAATTACATTGCAAAACTAATTAATACAAACCTAAATACATTTGAAATATTAAAATATTGTAGATGTTAAAAATATTGTGAATGTTATAGATACTGTATTGTAAGGTGTTGCAATTAGCAATTTCACTTGATAAAAATGCCATATACATCCAGGTGTATATATTTCATCTACCTAAAATATGTTTAAGTTTCAGACCGGGGCAATGCCAATGGCATCATTAATGCACGGGAAATGGTGTGCATTTAACCTTAACTGATATTTTAATTCACTTATATCAAGATGCACATCCAATATTTTACCTTGGGGGTCTACTCTAATATGCTGAATGACACAGAATTTAAATCTGTGCTCAGGATATTCACAATATGTCTAACTAAGGCATTCACCACCTTCGAATGTTGAATATCCAATTGGTGTTCTAAAACATATTTTAGGTAGATGAAATATACACACCTGGATGTATATGGCATTTTATCAAGTGAAATTGCCAATTGTAACACCGTACAACACAATACCTATATAACAGTCACAATATTTTTAACATATACAATATTTTAATATTTCAAATTTATTTAGGTTTGTATTAATTAGTTTTGCAATGTAATTGTTGAATATTAGAACAGTAATTTTTATGATAGTATTTTTATGTGGTAATTTGTATTTAAGTATTGTCTCTAAGTGTTTATGGAATGGGAATGTGATTTTATTAGATTAAAGGTAGGATGGGTGGGTATTTAAATTGCTGCACTGCATGTGTTCAATTGTTCTGAAGAAGTCCTTATGGGAGGACGAAACCTAGGTTAACATTGTACATATCTACGGACTATTTGTAATAAAGTCATTTGGTTACTCTTTCTCAAGTGGAATTTTGATTTGGTTGTGACCTCTTTCAAGTTTGACACCCACATGTATGCAGGGAGGACATGCAGACTTTGCACAAAAGGCACCACAGTCGAGAACTGAATCAGAGAACCTCTTGCTGTGAGGCAACAATGCTAACCATTGTACTGCGGTGCCCACTATAATCATGGTTTAAAACTGAAATGCATCTACATGAAAAGCTAGCTCTGATGGGTCTTTACCATCTTTAGGTATTACAGCTACCACAGCTTTTGTCTGTATGTTGGTGCTTCCCCTCCTTTTAAAATACTGTTAAACAAAACCTCCCAGAGCTTTATCTCTTTTTTCCCTCCTAGCTTCCAAACTTCCACCAAAATACCATCCATTCCTGGAAGCTTTCCTGCAAATTGTTTATACATCCCCATTTTTATCTCATCACCTACTATCCTTTTGAGTATTTTTTCTTGAATTCTCAATTTATCTGCTTTATGCAAATTTTCATAAAATTTCAGAAACATCTCTAGTCATTTTTCTTATTATACGCTCCTAGTTTGGCAACAACCCTACCTACTTTCTGTTGCCTGCGTCGCTGTGTCAAAAGTTTTTGCGCTCTGGAGATATCAAAAAATAGTTGTTTAACAGCAATCTGTCTAAACTCATGCATAATATCCAGGCACTCCCTTATTTTCTCATTAGCAATCACAATTGTGCCGCCTCTTATTCTGTGAAATACCCCTTTTTCTGTAAAAGTTTAAGTTTGTTAGTCTCTCTAAATAATTCCTGTTACTTCTTGTGTCTTTTCTTATTGCTTCTCTATTTTTAAACTCCACTTTCATTTTATCCCACTTATTAGCTATAACTTCTGGAGTTTTTTCTATCCACTAATAACTCCCAAATAATTTCCATTACTCTTTCTTTAAATTCCTCTCTTCTTATCGTGTAGGTAGTGAAGCACCAGTGTCTCATCTTTACTTAATTACCCTACATTTTATCTTAGTAATCACTGGCACATGATCTGAAATAGTTAGTGGATGTGTATCAAAGTTTTCAATTAAAGACACATGTTGTTGTGAAATTTAACTTCTGTTTAGTCTAGCCCGGTCATTGTACTCTTCAGAATGGGCAAATTCTGCTGAATTTACGTCTTCCATGCCAAACATTTTCATAAATTTCTTTAGAAATGTACCCTTTTTTTTGTTATATTTTTCCCTTCTAGGCCCCACAGATACATCCTCATTGTTGCAAATCAAATTCCAGTCCCTACCTATAAGTAATACTCCTTGCTGAAAGCAGATTATTTCTCCTACAATTTTTTAAGCTCCATAATAGCAATTTTAGGTGGAATATAGATGCACATCAGCGTAATTCCATTCCCTTCCCAGTAGCCCCTATCTACCACATATCTAGAAGTATCTTTCTCCCCACTTCTATCATTATTATAGCAAACAATATAAGCACTTCTATTTTCCTTTCTCCCTGACATTCTGCTGAGTATCCATCCTGAAATCATTTCTTTATGAAATTCACAAGTGCATTTCTTTCCAAATGCGTCTCCTGAAGCACTGCTATTTACTCTGTATTTCTAAATACAATTAGTCTCTCCTTTTTGTCTATACCAAAAAGCAGTATTTTTACTTCAAACTAAAAAAGTATAAAGTTTTAAAATTCCTGTGGTATGCAAAGTACAGCTTGATTCCCCTAACATCTATTTTTTTCTGTCATGGATGACTGCTGCATATTAGTGACAGTATTATGGGAGCTCACGGACGCTAGTGATAATTTCAGTGAATGATGAATTCCAAAAAAAGTTTGCTTCTTCCATTGTTTTCTTGTTTTCTACTGACATTTCAAAAAACAGATTTTTACATATGTATGGAGACAAATACATACTGGCAAACAACTGCAAGTTTTATTAAAACAAACAAAAACAAAAAAAACCTAGCAATTGTTTATCAAATAAAACATCAACGCATTAATGAATCTTTCCCAGAATGATGTCAGTACATCCAAGCAGTGCATACCGACTAAAAAAATGTTTCAGTGACACTTCCATGTACCGCAGAAATGTTAAAACTCCATTTTACATTAATTGAGCGATAGGAAACACAAAGATGTTCTGTGCTTCAAGGTAAGGTTTCTTTTTAAACAAGCAAAAAGCATTTGACATCATCTTTAAGTTATGCAAAATAGTGTGGTCACCTGAAAAGGCCAATTGCGTAATTCAAACCAGATCATAAATGTCACCCTCGGGAATGTGACCTTTTTTCTTTTTCTTTTTTATTTTTACTTATAAGTGAAACGAGACACATATTCATAGACAATAAAAATTAAACACGCTTTCATTCATGGTGACTGCAGTAAGAAAGCAAAAATGTTGGCAGTGAAGAATACTATATACAATGCATACAAGTTAGCCTCTGTGGTGGACATGCTTCTTTACTCCACCCATAGGATTCCAACACTTTTTAATGCTCTTCATAACTGTAACAAATGGACTGAAATATGTAAGCCATACAACCAAACATGCAAAAACAAATCTCTTCATCTGTTTTTGCATTTTGCATGAAACACATCAAGTGCTGATTCATTATTAGAGTACAAACAGTTGAAGATAGCATAAACCAACTTAAAATCTACCTGATTCCTTAACTTACCTCACTGTCCATGGGAATCTGTTTATGGGGACTCTGGGAATTCTTTAACTAGAAAGGAAAAATATAGACTGAAATATCTGAAGTTGAAAAGGTTAAATGTTATTTATCAAATACAGCAGCTAAGCATTTTCCTGAGAGATGTACCTTGTAAGAAAGCTTGCACAGCACTGCCTCTGGCCAAAGAAATATAAAGTAGCTAACAGTAACAGCACAAGAGTATTGTATCCCTTGGCTTCAATAAAATGTTGTTGCAAACTGTGCAAAAAGCAGAACCAAATTAAAATACATACATACCATCTGAAAAATAATGAAAATCTCCTCACTTTCAATAACCTTATTTACTGTACATATTTCAATGGAATGTTTGTCCGATCAACAAAAATTAAAAGTTTTAAAAGCAGTATATCCCTTGCTAAATGGCCTGGAATGCTTTTTTTGCCACTTTATGGGACAATAAACTCTTCCCTCCATCTCCTTATATGTGTAGGAGTCCCACAATGTTCTATCCTTGGCCCACTTTATTCACATTTTTTACCAATGACCTAAACTCCTCCGCAAATGCAGCCTCACACGTACAATATGCTGATGATACTTCCCTAAAATGCTCTGCCCCCACAACCAAGGAACTCCAAAAAAAAAAAACTAAGGCAGTCCTCCACAATTTTGAAAACTACCTAACAGTCCATCAACTTATACTTAATCCCAAAAAAAAACCAAGCTTATGGTCTTCTATAATAACTCTTATCTCTATTTCCTCCTCCAATGACACAAAAATAGAACTGGTTGAACATATAAAACTTATTGGTGTCACAACTGATAGTGGACTTAAGTTCGACAAACACCCTGCATAAACAATTAAAAAGGTTCATGTCAAACTACGTTCACTCTATAGGACTAAAATGTATCTTACTGACCATGCCAGACTCGCAACAGCCAGAACCCATCTACTATCTTCTCTCTTTACTGCTCACAAATATTTACCAATCTTTGCAAATCTGACCTAAATAATCTTGACTCGTTATATAACAAAATTGCCAAATTTGTCACTAATCAATCTCAAAGATCTCATCATTGCACTGCCCTTCTCCAACTGAATTGGTTAGAGCTGCCTCACCTTCTAACTCTGAATCAGATGCTAACTGCCCATACAATCTTATACAAACCTGAAAACTGCCCAGGCCTATCTGACCTTGTCCAACCCTACAGAAACCTAACATCTCTTAGGCCTGCTGATAGAGTATTGTTGAAAGTTAATAAAGCACAAAACTCTCACGGCGTTTCCTTCTAGTCTCATATCATTGCCAAACACTGGAAAACTCTACCTCAGCAAATTCTGTCCAACAATGATACACATTCACTTAAACATTCCCTAAAGGAATATTTCACCAAACATAGGGTTTGCTCCTGTTCTCCCCCAGGCCAACTACTTTAACCCCTTAATGTCTAACACCACCCATTCTCAATATGTCCTGGCTATTAGCAATTAAGACTTCTTACCCTCAGTTTGTGATAGTTTATCCTAAATTAAACAAAAAAATGTAGATATATATATATATATATACACACATACACACACACATATATATGTATATATATATATATATATATATATATATATATATATATATATATATATATATATATAGATATATATATATATATACATATATATATATATATATATATATATATATATATATATATATATATATATATATATATATATATACACACACATCATATATATATATATATATATATATATATATATATATATATATATATATGGTGCAGTGTTAAGAGGTACATGCATGGAAGAGCTGGGAATGAAGTGGGTAGATGTAGACCTATCACTTCTTTGCCCAGGCATACAGCAACCTACGGGAAGGAGTTAGGAGGAATGGAGAAGGGACCACCATGTGACTAGTACACTGGCCCATTCCTTAATGCCAGACTCTTACCTTCAGGGAGATAAAAATGGGGCGATCATACCTCAAAAGAGGAAGAAAAGTGCCAGAGGATGACTCTTGCTCAATATGGAGATGTATGGCTCTAGTCCTCTTGAGGGGCAATGAGTACACATGGCTGAGGGCGTCAATGGAAAAGATCTCGGGGGTACTAAAACAATACTGCATTAATTCTTCTTTTGACTTACTTATTTGTAAACGAGTATGCAAGTATTTTTCAGTGTGGAGGGGATGAGGTTAGGCACCCCTGCTGCTCTGAAAGATATGCCTGCACAGCAAACTTTGGGGCAAACTGCCAATCTGAGATACTACTGATCTAAGTTTAGGAATAACCCTGGTTTTCTAGTAGGCTTGCCTATGGAACAAACAAGTTTTTCTATAAATAAAAGGTAAATACTCACTGTATCAGCTGATCAATGAGAGGGCCTTCTGCAGTGATTAACTACTGGGATTTCCTCTTGTAGCATCCTTAGCTAAATATGCTTCAGAATTTTTTTGTTGCTCCTGCACTCCAGAGAATACGCCACTCTGGCTGGTACACACCTTGACATCATGAGTTGCGCTAGAAAGGTGGACACAGCCTTACTTACCCTCCCAAATCAACTAACACACAATTAAATACAAAATGAAACAGACAGAAAAAAATAATATAAAATGATATACTTATCTTACAGAAACTCCTTCCTCAGATGTGGATTGAGGAAAGCCCAGGAACAGAATGGAAATAAGTGCATACTGCTCAAGGCCTCCTTGAAGATTAACCAAGATGATGAATACAATTTTTTTTAATAAATGAATATTTTTAAGGCCTTCTGTAGTGGATAAATGTTGGAAAGAATCAAGTAATACAAATAATTGACACCTCATAGGAGGCCAAAGCAAAGACAAAAAAGTGAGGGCTCCAGTGGATCAAATCCTCAGCACCAAAGGTCTAAAGGAGACAACTTCTGAAATGACAGTCCAATCAATACTGCTTGGTGAAGGTATGAAGTAATAATAAAATGGCCACGGTGAAATTTTCACAATGCATTCATTTCTTGCAGCAAGCAATGGAAGAAATTGTGTTGAAGGAGTAGCCTCTAAGCATTTATTTAAAGACAAATGAGCCATCCGAAGCAAAGTTATAAATCCACTTTAACACTGTCTGCAAAACTATTACACCTTGTTTTTTAGACGGGCAAAGAAGGCAGCACAACAAATCATCAATTTTCCAAAGGTTATTGTCATTCTTCAGGTAAAACTGGAACCAGCACTGAACGGCCAAATAGCAGTGTGTATTCCTCCTGGATTCTCCATCAGAAAGACAACAAAAGATGACTGTCTAAAAGAACAGCTCTGACAACACTTTTAAAAGGAATCATTGGCCATTCCTAATAGGCACCTAATCCTCATGAAAGATCAAACAGTATTTTTTGCAGGTAAATGTTTACAGCTCAGACATCCAAGTAGTAATGCCCACCAAGAAAATAAAATTGAAAAGGTCTTAAAAAAACAGAAGTGCAGAGAAAGAGAAATAAGCTTGTTAATCATAAAGTTCAAGTCCCAAAAAGAAATGCTCTTCAAAAGTGAGTGAAAATGCAAACTAACTTTCAGGAAATACTTGAATACTAGAGTTGAGTTACAATTCTGCCCTCCATAAGGACATGATGCATGGATATGCCACATATTTGCAAACCCAGGTCAGCCACTGCCCACAAATAAGGGGGCTTCCCTGACTTGCTCTGGAATAACATCCTACACTGCCAAGGACCCAACAGAATGTAACCACAACAAGACAATGATGATGAGTTCTGGTCTTTACAGGTTCATAGGTGTTTTCTAGGCTAACAAACACAAAGTCCAAGCCTAGTCATGTATCCACAATCCAAGACAAGTTCTCACACCCTTGATAAGTGTAAGCAGGTGCTTGGGAGATGAACCCTTTTACGAGCAGAGGCCAAGGAAATAGACCATTTACCGGCTGCCTGTAGCTATTAGAAACATAGGTGCCAAACCAGGGATGAACTTTATGTTCCCCATTTAATTGCCCAAGTTACATTTGAATTGTGTTAGGAAAAACTCTGCTTCACATGGATGGGGATCCCGTTCCAGAGAAGGGGGTGGTCTCTGGGATACATACCTGTCTTTTCAGCAGGTCCTATTTATATCACAGGCAAGGTTTAAGTCTTTAGAACAGATAATTCTGGTACTGTTTGTTTTGTGGATATGCAGGAAGTCCATCAAAGTGAGGTCTGACAATGCCTTGTATACCAGGCATAGATCTCCCCTCTACAGCTTGTGGGAGACAGAATATGGGAGGTTTGCAAAGGATGTTACTTATACCATATACCACTTTAGTGGGAAACCTCTGTGAACATTCCAACTGCTTGATATGCCTGATTAGGTGTATACTAAAGGGGGCACTGTACTCAATGATAGGTCTGATGAATGCCAAATACAGTGGAACAATGACTTCCTTAGCCCTAGATGCTATACCTTTGTTGATAAGTTGCTCAACATAGGACTTCCTCACCTCTGTAGACATATGATGGTCAAAGGCTAGATTACTGTCTATGTGCATACCCAAGTCCCTGACTACTGGGTCACCCCTTAGGGGTGTGTTGTCAATATGATAGCTACCAGAGATGCATCACTTCCCAAAAAAATGCTATTATGCATTTCTTGGCATGTAGCTTTAGTCCATGGCTCTGACATCAGTTATTTGTCTGTGTCAGCCCTTCCTGAAGAACATCTGTGTCAATGGGCGATCCAATGACAGCTCCTAATTTGCAATCATCTGCAAATTTAGTCAGCCACTGGCCGCTGACATTGGCCTTGATTTCAGAGAAGTAAATGCCAAAAAGGAGCTGTCCAAGGACCGCTCCCCTGAGAGACTCCACTTGTGACTGGCCTATTTGTAGAAGTGGACTCTCAATTCTAACTTCTGGGTCCTGTCTGTGAGCCAGCTAGCTATCCACTGGGTGACATAAGAGTTTGTACCTAACCTCTTCAATTTTATCAGCAATGCCAGAGCATGGTACTGTTTCTTCCTTGAATGTCTCTTTGATGCAATGAATGGATGGAACAAAGGAAAGTTGTACAGGAGAAAAAAAAAACATCCACCCTCTTGCCCTACTCTGTACAGCAAAAGTTTGGAGGATGACATTCTTCTTAGTGGTAAAATTAACCTTTGGGGATGCTCCACTTATAGAAGATCTTGTGCACACAGGATTCCCTTATCCATGGCTCCAGGAAATTACTGAGGGAGCTTGTCAAAGCATTAATTTTGCTTGGGATGTGAATGCCTGTTGCAATGATGCTTTGGTCTTAGGACAATTGACAGGTCTGTATGTGTACTATTGCACAAGGGGTAAGATGAACTGTTGCCTAACTATAGCCTTTTGATCTCAAGCAGAAGAGCTGTGATCTAATTTCTCCCTCCACAGCTTTTATACCAAGGAAGAGTGCTTGTAGCTCCAGACTGATTTATGTAAAATCCCTGCTCCAGGGAGTTCATTTTTCCTGAACACAAGAGCAGCCAATAAGCTCCAGAAGATAAAAATGATAATAATGGCAGATTTGTAGTGCTAAGGGACTACTGGAAAGGGGAGGAGGACTACACTAACATGTATATCTACTTCACCTAAAACTGCTATAATGGAGCTTAAGAAAATTCTGGGAGGCAATCAGTTTTCAGCAAGGAATTTTACTTCTAGGTGGAGACTGGAATTTGACTTGCAGTGTGTTGCAAATCAAATTCCAGTCTCCACCTATAAGTAAAATTCCTTGCTGAAAACTGATGGTCTCCCAGAATTTTCTTCAGCTCCATTGTAGCAGTTTTAGGTGGAAAATAAATACATGCCACTGTAATCCTACTGAAGATGTGTGGGCTGCCATGGTGGTGCAGCGGTTAGCATTGCCACCTTACAGCAAGAGGTTCTCCGGTTCGATTCTTGGCTGGAGTGGCTTCTGTGTGTAGTCTGCATGTCCTCCCTGTGGTCGTGTGGGTTTCCTCCGGGTGCTCCGGTCTCCTCCCACATCCCAAACACATGCTGTAAATGGACTGGACATTTTAAATTGGCCCTAGGTGTGAATGTGTGCATGTGTGGGCCTTCTGTGGAAGGTTGGGCACCGGGCTGGCAACTCGACACCATAAAACTCCACTGCCAATCATGAGCGGACAGGTGATCCGCTGTGGCAATCCATAACCAGGAAAAGCTGAAAGAAGAAGTACTGAAGATGTGTCTGGGGGCCCAGAAGGGGAAACATAACAATGGAGGGTAACATTTTTGAAGAAATATATGAAAATATTTGGCATGGAAGATGTGAATTCAGTACTAGGAGTTCTTAGTGAATTTGCATATTATTCCCCAAGATATAAAAACTGGGCTACGCTAGGCAGAACTTACATTTCACAGGAATGTGTGCATTTAATTAAAGGTCTTGATACCCACCCAATAAGTACTTCAGAACATGCGTCAATAATATCTAAAATAAAAACACAGGGCAATGGAATAAAAATGAGACATTGGCACTTTCCCACCTATCTGTTGACAAGACAGGAATTTAAGGTAGTAGAGATTATTCAGGAGCTGTTAGGACAGAACTTTCTTCTAAAAATATAGATAGGGAGTGGGATAAAATTACAGTGGAGTTTAAAACCAGGGTGGAAATAAAAGAAAGGGAGCCATGATAAAGAACTAACAAGAATTATTTAGAGGGACTGACAAATGTTAAAAGTATTGCAAAATGGGGGAATCTCACAGAAGAGGATCAACTGCAGAATGTTAGGCAGAAAATAAGGGATTACCTTGATAAGTAACAAGCTTAGAAAGCCTGATGTTAAGCAACTGTTTTTGATAACAACACTAGAGCACAAAAACTTTTGGCACAACGATTCAGGCAACAGAAAGTAGAAAGGGCTGTCACCAAACTTAGGGAGCCTATAACAAAGCTTGCAACAAGAGATCCTGTAGAGGTATTAGAAATATTTCAGAAATTATATGAGAGTCTCTATAAAGCAGAGAAATATGAAAATCCAGAAAAGATACAAATGGAAAATGTTTATGGAAGAATTAAATATGCCAAGGCTAGCGGTAGATGAGGCTCAATTACTAACAGTAAGGATAGGAGGAGTTGAGATAAAAATTGAGATGTATAACCAATCTACAGGATAGTCCCCAGGAATAGATGGTATTCCTGTGGAAGTTTGGAAGCTAAAAGGAAAAAAAACAAAAAATGATAAAGCTCTGGAAAGTTTTGTTTAACAGTATCTTAAGAAGAGGAGAAGTACCACCATCCTGGAAAAAAGCGGTGGCAGCTGTAATACCTAAAGAGGGTAAGGGTCCATCAGATCCAGCATCATACAGGCCCATTTCAATACTAAACCTTGATTATAAAGTGCTCATGTCTTTAATGGCAAAAGTAATGCCAAAACTCATTGATATGGATCAATGTGGTTTTGTGGATGGGAAACAAACATTTTACAACATTAACAGAACACTGATGACCCAGAGGGAAGCAGAATGTAAAAAAATACCACTGTTGTTGGGTCTTGATGCAGAGAAAACATTTGACAGAGTAAGCTGGGACTTTACAAGCAGGGCAATGGAAGCATTTGCATTCCGTGACAAAAATTATAAGGTTGCTTAGGAAAACATATGAGGGATCAGATGTGAAAATTAAAGTGGGTGGGATCCTCTTTGATAATTTCTGCTTGAGCAGAGGATCCAGGCAGTGGTGTGCTCATTCCCCTTTATTATATGCATTACATTTAGAACCACTTGCTAAGAAAATAAGGGACTAACAAATTCAACGATATAATTGGCATGATAGTCAAGAAAAGCTGGCTTTGTTTACAGATATTATTTTGTATAAGACAAAACCAGAAAAAGACATTACAGCATTGTGGAACATTTTGAGACAGTTTCTATCTTTTCGGGATATAAAATTAAGGAAGGTAAAACAAAGGCAATAGTGGTAAATTATGCACCTACACATGAACTGGTTCAGGAATACTCATATTTATAGAGACATAATAAAATGAAACAGAAGTATGAATTAAAAATGATCCTAGTGTGGTAGCTAAGGATATGTGGGAAGAGACTAAACAAAAGACGATACAAAAACTGAAAAAATGGAAGCTTTTATATATATGGTTATGGATAGTACGGTACAAGCAGTTAAAATGTTTTTAGTCCCTTTAGTCTTATACACAGGTCAGGCATATTTTTATCAATCAGAGCAGAAGTTGTGGGTAGCAATTAATGCTGAAGATGGCAAGAGTTAGGTGGGATAACCTGATTCTTCCAGAAGAACAAGCCGGATTGGGATTACCCAATATGAAGGGGTATTTCAGAGCTGCACAGCTAAGACTCCTATACATAGCACAAGCAGAAAACGACAATTCAAAATGTAAAGGGATGATAATGAAACAGGGGAAGCTCAAGAAACACGGTGAGACTGGGATTTTGGATGCAGGCCTTTAAGGAGAATAACAATAAGCATACAGAATATTACACTCAAAGTAGCAGAAAGTATTCTAAAAACTAAACCAACACATGAATGGAGAAAGGAGATTCTGCCGAAACGGATGACTGCAATTAGGGATACAGACAATAGGCAAGAGGGGCCAGAATTTATTGGAGAAAGCTGGCAAAGGAACCAAGGTATTGGGAGCAAATAACTAGACAGGGAAAGATGATAGAATGGGAAGACATCAAGAATTTATTTGGACTGCATGCTAGAGATTGCCTTCCCTATCAGAGCTTGACATCACAGTATAAGCAAAGAGAAAGAAATAGGGGGGTCCTAAATAAAAGACCAGCACTGGTAGAGTTTTTAATAGAATCTAGAACAGAAGCTGCCATTAAAAAAGGAATAATTAGTTCAGCATATTTATATTGCATGACAACTATAAGAATCAATCAGATGAGGTTAGAAAGGCTTGGGAACAGAGACTGGATATGCAATTTACAAAGAAACAATGGAAGGATATATGTATGTCTCCCAAATATGTAACAAAATCCGGAAGATTTAGGATTTTTGCCTGGAAATGTTTACACAGATATTTTTATACCCCAAGTAGACTCCAGAGCATTTTTCCTCTGGCAGACAGTAAATTTTGGAGGTGTGAAGGAGAAGAAAAGTAATTGGGAACATATTTTCTGGGAGTGCAATGAGATGGAGTCTTTAAGGATTTCCTGTGGGATGCACTGCCAAGATTGGTCTGATGAGGGAGATGATTTTTCTGAGCTATGATACAGATTCAGAATTGCCTAGACATGGTTAAGGCCTTGCTGTGTGTCTAATAATGGTGGGGCCCAAAAAAGCAATTACTAGAAAATGGAAATCAAAATCTAAATCAACTATAGTGGAAGTAGTGAATATAGTAACAGAGATAAACAACTGGAATTGAGATCTTTAGAAAAGGTAGGAGCAAACTACATAGGAAAAATGGGAACTGTGGGAACAATACATACAAGGGAGGAATGACATCTAAAAGGTGGCAGGACTTAAATGGGTGAAGTAATGTTTGAGTGAGAAAGATTGGGTAGATTATAAGTAATGTATAATGTTTGCAACTGGGACTGTGTTAGTATGGTTTGTAATGTAAAATGTGTGCGACTAGGACAGTGCCGGTGTGGTTTGTTTTCATTTATAAATGTATGACTGCGTATGTAGTAAGTGATGGTTTAATGCAGATGTTTCTTGTTATAAAAAAAGCAGGAATTGAATAATTTATGTAATATTGCTTAGGTTATATGACATACAGCAATATATGTGACCTATAATGTTTGTTATGTTATGATTACTTCTATATGAATGTAAATTTGCCTATGTCACAAGTAACAATTCAATAAAGGTGTTTGAAAAAAAAATTAACAAAACATCTACCATAAGGAACTGTATTGGATTCTGCTGCAAGACAGAAAGCCTGCTTTAGCGCTCAGTGCCAAGGGTCTGACGTCAACACACAATTATTAAGGCCATGCTGGTTTTATAGCCATCAATACCTCACAATCAGTTCCAACATCCGCATCCTCAGGCATGCAAATGAAACTATGTAGACTGGGGTAAACACCAAGTCCACCAGATGCAGGGGATTCTAAAAAGTACAGTTTTGTACCTACCATAAATGTAGATGTTCGAGTGTATACCCTGCTGCCGTCATCACACTTGGGTTATCCTGCCATCAGGCAGTCCTGCAGTCGGCACAAATTCCAAAGTCTTGGTCCGGCGTCGGTTGCTGTCGCTTCTTCCCTGATGTCAGAGCGCCAGGGGTATATCAGAGGCATCCAACGCCATTTTCTTCAGTTTTTCTTGCCCCAGATGTCAGGTGCCCCTAATAGGTAGGCAAAAGATATATATATATATATATATATATATATATATATATATATATACATATACATATAGCTATATGGAAAAAATAAAACAAAACCCTTAGGCACAAGCAAATACACCACAGAGGTAGTATAGAATAGAGTGGTAGAGATAAGTTCAGCTAGTTTAGAGGGGATGGAGGGAGGGCAACCTGGACTGCAGCAGAGTATACACTCGAACATCTACATTTATGGTAGGTACAAAACTGTACTATGTTCATCATGTTACCCTGCTGCAGTCATCACACTTGGGTAGAATCCCAAAGCTAAGGATGGGCAGTGGAGTCAAACAGGGTTAGAGGAGACTAGAAGGCCCTGCAAAACTGCAGTGGCGAAGCCAGCTCTAGTCTTAGAGTAAAGTGGTAAGTGGTAATGTTTGGTGAAGGTGTGTACTGAACTCCAAGTTGCAGCTTCCAGAATATCCTTGGTTGGCACCCCCCTGAGGAAGGCTGTAGATGTAGCTGCTGCCCTGATAGAGTGGGGCCTTATGGTAGCAGGAACTGGTTTTCCATGGTGGGTGTAGCAAAAACGTATGCAATGTCCTAGCCATTTGGAAATGGTTTGTTTTGAGATAGCCTTTCCTTGTGATGCTGTAGCACAGGATACAAAAAGCTGGTCAGATTTTCTGAAAACCTTAGTTTTATCCAAGTAGTAACGTAGCTGCCTGTGAATGTCCAAGAATGGAGGAGTCTTTCTCCTTTGTTCTGTGGATTTGGAAAGAAGGTGGGTAAATGGATGGTTTGATTTAGAGCCACACTGGATACCACCTTAGGCATAAAGGAGGGGTTAGTTCGTAGAGAAACTCTGTCTTGATGAAAAATGAGGAAAGGCTCTACTGCCATTAGTGCCTGAAGCTCTGAAACTCTTCTCGCTGAAGTAATTGCTAGCAGCAGGGCAGTCTTCCATGATATAAACTTTAAGTCAGCTGAGAAAGCTGGCTCAAAAGGAGGTAGCGTGAGTTTTTCCAGAACAAAGTTGTGGTCCCAAGTAGGTGTTGGTGCTCTCCTGGGAGGCCTAATGTTCTTGGCCCCTCTGAGAAACTGCCTTAAAAGTGGATGTGAAAATAAGCGAGGATCCTTGTTGTAGTGAGCAGAAATGGCTGAGGCGTGGATTTTAATAGATGAAAAAGTTTTCATCTAACATCTCAAGTTAGATATTGCAGAATCTGAGGTATGTCAGGTTGAAGGGTATTTTGGCCTTTAGCTTGGTTCCAGGTGCAAAACCTTTTCCATTTGTCTGAGTAGGCTTTCCTGGTGCTGGGTCTCCTGGCCTCCAGAATAACTTCCATAACAGCTTGTGAGAGAGGAGCTGCCTGGTTGCTTAGGTGATTTGCCATGCATCCAAGTTTAAGGTTTTGAGCTGGCTGTGTAGAATCTGATTGTCTTGCTGTGTGAGCAGGTGGGTAATTTGTGGTAGAATCCATGGTGGGCCCTGGGCCATATTCCTTAACAATGGGTACCAGTGCTGGCGTGGCCAGTCTAGAGCAATGAGTATCATTCGGGGTCTCTCCATCCTGACTTTCAGTAGCAGCTTTGTGAGAAGGGGTAGTGGAGGAAAGGCATATACTGTTAGCATTTTCCAACTGAATGAGAGTGCGTCCACTTTCCAAGCTTGATGGTGAAAAGTTCTTGTGCAAAACTTTGTTAGCTGATAGTTTTGAGGGCTGGCAAACAGGTCTATGTCTGGGAGCCCCCATTTTTGAGTTATCATTGCGAATACTTGTGGATCCAGTTTCCACTTGTGGGGATCCATGATGTTTCTGCTTAGGTCGTCTGCCAATGTGTTCTTTTTTCCTGGCAGGAATTGAGCTTGTAATTGAACTTGGTAAGCCAGTGCTGTGTTCCACAAGGTCATTGCTTGCCTGCATAGAGGGTAGGAGTGTGTACCCCCTTGTTTGTTTATGTACCACATTACTGTGGTGTTGTCTGTCCTTATGATAAGCTGTCATGGATGCAAGAGGTCCTTAAAGGCTGTCAGAGCATTTTGTACAGCTAGCATTTCTTTTTGATTGATGTGCAGATTCCTTTGATCTGCTGTCCATAAGCCTTGAACGCACCGTCCTGCCATGTGTGCCCCCCAGGCATAGTCCGATGCATCTGTTGTCATAGTTTGCCTGGCTGGGGGTAGGGTGAAAG
This sequence comes from Protopterus annectens, assembly GCF_019279795.1. Lineage (NCBI taxonomy): Eukaryota > Metazoa > Chordata > Ceratodontiformes > Protopteridae > Protopterus > Protopterus annectens. The sequence goes on along the minus strand of NC_056734.1, from coordinate 995,138,820 downwards.
GTTGACCCTTGTTTAGGTGACAAGCCTGTGACCACCATAGAAACTCCTGTTGAAGGCAGGGAATGAGATTTATCATTGTTTCCAAACTGTGGCTGTGTTGAGTCCATACGCTTTTTAGGTACCATTGTAATTTCCTCATATGCAGTTTTGCAAATGGTATTAGTAGTATGCAAGATGCCATGAAGCCCAAGGCCTGCAGAATTTTTCTTGCAGGGAGTTGGGTCTTTGTTGCTATTGTTCTTAAGTATTGAGTTAATTGTAGTTGTCTGGCATCAGATAAGCCATCTGGGCCGTTGTAAGCTGGCACCCAGGAATGTCATAATTTGTGAGGGCACTAGTTTTGATTTCTTTTCGTTTACTGTGTACCCTAGGCAACTTAGCAGATGTCTTACAAAAGCCAGGTGTTGTAAGAGAATGTCCTTGCTTTCTGCTTGGATGAGACAGTCGTCCAGGTATGGGTATATTTGAATTCCTCTCTGTCTGCAGTATGCAATTACTGGTGCCAGGCATTTTGTGAAGACCCTGGGCGCAGTAGATAAGCCAAAGGGCAGTGCAGAGAATTGGTAATGGGTTAAACTTGCAATGAAACTGAGGTATCTTCTGCAATTTTGTCCGATAGGGACATGCAGGTATGCCTCCTTGAGGTCCAACGTTACTAGCCAAGCTTTCTTGCCCAACATGGGAAGAAGCTGCTGTAGTGTTAGCATCTTGAATTTGGGTACTTGCAAGAAGATGTTTAAGATTAAAAGGTCCAGAATGGGTCTCCAAGCATTGTCCTTTCTGGGGACTAGAAAGAGCCTTGAGTAAAATCCTTGGCCTTGCTCCTGTGTAGGTACCAGTTGAATGGCTCTCATGTCCATGAGAGCTGTAAATTGTTTTTGTGCCTCTGCCCATTGATTTTGTGGCAGGTTTGGCATTCCTTTTATCCTTGGCAAGGTGTGGAAATGGAATCTGTATCCATGTGAGATAATGTCTAGGACCCATTTGTCCTCTGTGACTATGCGCCAGTTGTCTGCAAAAAGTGATAATTTTCCTCCCAAGGGAGCTGCCAAGAGGGTTTTGCTTGGCAGTTTGAGGTTTGAGTCATTGTGTTTGCCTTCTAGTGGTTTGGGACCTGTCTTCTCCTCCCTTCTGTGTTGTAGTGCCCCATTGGCGAGGTTTGTAAGGGATTTGTGCTTGTCCTCTGCCCCTTGGACGCCTGTACTTACCCCTCTGTGGTCTGTCAGAAGCTGGAAAAGACCAATTTTTTGTTGGCCAATTTCTGCTGAAGCGTGGTGGCTGTATCTGTAAGAAATCTTTGACCATTTGCATAGATTTTGCCTTATCCTCCATTTTCTTTAAAACCTCCTCTGCTTTAAGCCCAAATAAAACATCCTGCGGTAAGGGTGCATCCAGTAACTTTGCTTTAACATGATCAAGCAGAGATTGTTCCTTTAACCAAGCATGCCTACGTATAACAGACCCAGTAACAGCTGCTCTAGAGGAAGCTTCCAAGGCATCAAAACCACAATGTAAAGTATGTTTGCCCACCTGTTCAGCTGCATGCAGCAGATCTTGCATTTCCTTGAATTCAGACTGTTGAGGGTACGTGCCCATCTTTTGTTTTATTTGAGACATTAGGAATTGCTGGTATTTAAGCGTGTGAAATTGACAATTTAGTGCTCTCATAGTTAGAGTAGTTGAGGTGTAAACCTTCATCCCCCACCTATCTAGTGCTCTGGAGTCCCTTTCTGAAGGTACATTATTTTTAGCCATAGAAGCCTTAGCCCCATTGGGACCCTGGGAGATTGTCTCTGGATCAGCAGCAGGGCTTTTGTAAAGGAATTTGTGAAAGTCAGGCACTCTATAGTATCTATCTGGTTTGGCTGGAGCAGGAGGCAGAGAATCTGGATTTAGACTAGATTCTAAGAAGACATCATCCACTATGTCCAAAACTGGGGGGATAGCAAGTGGTCTGTGCTGGGGGAGTAAAAGAAACTCTCGGAGCCTTTTCTTTGAGTCAGAGTAGTCCTGACCTTCCCAGTGGAAATGTTCCCTCATGGTGTGTAAGGTTTCCCCAAAGGAGTAGTCTTCAGGGGGAGAAGCAGAGGGAATGGCGTCTTCAGCATCAGAATCTTCATAAGGGGGAAAGGAGTAATCCTGTTCCTCAGAGAAGCCTCAGGAAACAGACACCTGATCAGAGGAGGCATAATCCTCCTCTTGTCTAGGCCTTTTGTGTGTGTGTGTGTGTGTGGGGGGGGGGTTGGGAACCCCTGATCAAATAAATCAAATCTTCAGCCATTTTAAGCATCTGTTTCTTAGGCATAGGGCCTTGACCTGGAGACTGAAGTGTAGGCTTTTTTGGATTTAGAGGAGTCTATAGCGGAGCATAAGATTTTATGGTGAGGGTAGTCGGTCTGAAGACACCTTCAGAAACCGAAGGTGTTTCTGCAGCACTGGCTTCTCCTACTGCAATGTCGTCGGTAGGGCCTAAGGAAAATGGCTGCATCAGCCTAGAAATCTCTGCTGGGGGATTCGATGAGGTCTGGGGATCCAATTCAGCGGTAGCCAGGGGCTGCGTAGGCACCTCACTGAAAACCAGAGAACCGGCGGCCGGGCCAGCCGAGGCCTCGCAGTCTGGCTTGGATCTGGGCTGCCGGTCCTTATCCTTGCGTTTTTTATGCATGCCGGTAGTCGGTTGCTCCGACAGCATAGTGTAATTAAATTTCCTACCGAAGTAGTGTCGTGTGAAATCAAAGTGACGTTTTATAGTTCGCTTATTGAACCTAGCACAAAACCGACAACCAGTGACGTCGTGGTCTGGGCCTAGGCAAGGTATACAAAAAGAATGAAAGTCCTTATGAGGTATTTGCTTCCCACAAGAAATGCAATTGTTAACTTTTTCTGACATCGGACTGAGGCAAGAAAAGGGTCCCCAACGGGGTACTTAGCTTTGAAGACCTCAGATAAACTCGATTCGAAAATCTCAGGTGTCGGCCGATCGGCACTTGCGAACTGCTTCTGCTTCGGGACCCGCGCGGCAAGAAAGACCGAAGAAAATGGCGTCGGATACCTCTGATATACCCCTGGAGCTCTGACGTCAGGGAAGAAGCGACAGCAACCGACGCCGGACCAATTCGCGCCGACTGCGGGACCGCCTGACGGCAGGATAACATGATGAACATCTAGACATTCCACTGTAATATTATCCAAGTTGCCAAACTATGACTTTTGAGCCTTTCTTTATGTCAGGAGCCACAAACACTGAATTGTGTCCAAGTATACAATCCTCTATGCTGCACACAGTACAGGGAGACCTCCTCCATATGCTGCAGCCACTGAAGTACCTAAGCCAAGCCTGCAAGAACAGGATCCCTTAACAGGTGAAAATAATCCATGCAAGGAAACATACGTTCCCTTGCCTGCAAGCATGCTGCCACCTCAGCTTGCACCTTGATACACACACTGGGAGTCCAAAAAAGACAACAACAACAACAGATCAGGCAAAAGCAAGTAAAAGAATGTCATGTGTGGACACCTCTTTAGACAGTCACCATCTGGACCCTATTGTGCCCAGTAAAGCCACTAACACCTCGATCTGGGAAGATTCCATCACTTGAGAATAAGAGAAAAGCAGCAGAACCCCCCTTCTGCTTTTATTCTAAACATGAAACATATTTTATGGCCTCTTTACTGGGCCTGTTCCCAAAGCTCTGTAGCAAACGTTGCTTCTAGGGCAGAACTCTTGCTGAAAAATATCTAAAATGCTAAGAAGCAACAATCTATGAGAATGCCTAGAACACACCCATTGTTATTAATGGCTCTCCAGGTCAGGACAAAGTAGGATACCTGGCCATCTACAGATGGTGGTACAAGACAGCAAGAACTGTCATACACTAGTGTATCCATCTTTCGATGAGATTTTCTCAGCATAGCAAAAAAAGGAAATATTGCCTGTGTTAAGGACCCTCATCTTACAAGTTGTTTTCTTCTTTGAGAACTGGGTGAGCAGGGGAAGCCGAAAGGCAATGCACAGACCTATTTCTCTGGTCAAGCCATCTCATCTTTTGAAGGTCTTGAAGCTGTTCCTGGTTAACATGCCAAAAGCGGGCAGGAAGCATCCAGAATGGTCTATGCTCACTCCTAAAGAAGGAAAGCTTTAGTCATGCCATCCACTGCAAGTATATTCCTGAACCTTCTGTCCTTGTCACAGATTTAGAAAGTACAGTTGTGTGCACTTACCATAAATGTAGATGTTCGAGTGTATTCACTGTTGCAGTCATTACATTTGGGTTATCCTGCTGGCAGGTTGCCCTCAGTCGGCCTGAATTCCAAAGTTTTGGGTCCTGCGTCGGTTGCTGTCACCTCCTCCCTGAGGTCAGGTCGTCAGGGGTATAAAAGATGCAGCCGACGCCATTTTATTCAGTTGTTCTTGCCCCAGATGTCAGGTGCCCCCAAAAGGGTAGGCTAAAATTATGTAAATAAAACATACATGCACCAAAATAAGCTTTACCTTCATCTATAAGCAAATACACCAGCTAGGTTGTATAGATTAGAAACGTAAAGATAAGTTCCAGCAAAAATAAGGGGGATGGCGGGTGGGTAACCTGGACTGCAACAATGAATACACTCGAACATCTACATTTATGGTAAGTGTACACAACTGTACTATGTTCTTCGTGTTTCACTGTTGTAGTCATTACATTTGAGTCGAGTCCCAAAGCTATGGTTGGGGGGCTGGAGCTAAACAGCATTAGGAGCAGCTATGAGGCCCTGCAGAACTGCAGTGGCAAAGCCTGCCCTGGATTTAGAGTAAAGAGGCAGATTGTAATGTTTTGTAAAGCTATGCACTGAACTCAAAGTAGCAGCCTCTAAAATGTCTTTGGTTGGTACTCCCCTGAGAAAGGCTGCAGAAGTGGCTGCAGCACTGGCTGAATGTGGCCTAATGCCCTTAGGCACTGGCTAGCCATGCTGTGAGTAGCAGAAACAAATGCAGTGACCTATCCACTTTTAAATAGTCTGCTTGGAGATAGCCTTTCCTTGTGATGCTGTGGCATATGCCACTAGTAATTGCTCTGTCTTTCTGAAAACTTTAGTTTTGTCCAAGTAGAATCTAAGTTGTCTGTGTACATCCAAATAATGCAGAATTTTCTCCCCCTTGTTCTGTGGATTTGGATAAAAAGTTGGCAAATTAATTGCTTGGTTAAGGGCTACACTGTATACCACCTTAGGCATAAATGTAGGGTTTGTTCTCAGAGAGACCCTGTCTGGATAGAAAATGATAAAGGGTTCCACAGCCATGAGAGCCTGTAGCTCTGAAACTCGTCTTGCAGAAGTTATTGCTAGGAGCAGAGCTGTTTTCCAAGACAAGAACTTTATGTCCGCAGTAGCAGCTGGCTCAAAAGGAGGTAAGGTGAGTTTTACCAAGACATAATTGAGATCCCATGCAGGTATTGGCGTTCTTCTTGGAGGCCTTAAGTTTTTGGCTCCTCTGAGGTACTGCCTTAATAAAGGACGAGAAAAGAGTGGTGGCTCTGTATTGTAATGAGCCGAAATGGCAGAGGCATGGATTTTAATTCATGAAAAAGATAGGCCTTTGTCCAGCATCTCAGTTAAGTATTGCAAAATCTGAGGAATATTTGGGACAGCTGTATCAGTTCCCTGAACTTGGTTCCAAGCGCAAAATCTTTTCCATTTCCCAGCATAGGATTTTCTAGTACTAGGCCTTCTGGCTTCTAAAATGACATCCATCACAGCTTTACTGAGAGGTGTGGTTTGTATGGCTACATTATCCGCCATGCTGCCAGGTTTAGGGTCCTGAGTTGGCTGTGCAGAATCTGATTGTTTTGCTGGGACAGTAGATGAGGTATTTGAGGTGAGGTCCAGGCTGGGCATTGGGACAAGTTCCTTAAGATCGGATACCAGTACTGGCGTGGCCAGTCTGGGGCAATCAGAATAATTTTTGGTTTCTCCTGCCTGACCTTTAGGAGTACTTTGTGGAGGAAAATCAGTGGAGGAAAGGCATATACTGATAGGTTTGTCCAGTTGAAAGATAAGGCATCCACTTTCCAAGCTTGTCTGTGATAAGTCCTTCTGCAGAATCTTTCTAGTTGATTGTTTTGAGGGGAGGCAAATAGATCTATGTCCGGGCATCCCCATTTTTTTGTTATCATGCTAAAGACTTGTGGATCCAGGTGCCACTCATGGGGATCCATGAGGTTTCTGCTTAGTTCGTCTGCCAGAGTATTTTCCTTTCCTGGCAGGAATTGTGCCTGCAGATGAACTTGGTAAGTCAATGCTGTGTCCCATAAAGCAATGGCTAGTCTGCACAGGGGATAAGAATGAGTGCCCTCCTGCTTGTTTATGTACCACATGACTGTGGTGTTGTCTGTCTTTATCAGTAGTTGTCCCGGATGAAGTAGGTCCTTGAAGGCTGTCAGGGCATTTTGAACAGCTAGCATCTCTTTTTGATTGATATGTAGATGCTTTTGGTTTGTGGACCAGGTGCCCTGAATGCCTCTTCCTGCCATGTGTGCCCCCCAGGCATAATCTGATGCATCTGTCGTTAGGCTCTGCCTGGCTGGGGGTAGTGAGAATGGCTGTCACTTGTTTTGGTGACAAGCCATTGCCCACCATCGAAATTCCTGTTGCAGGCAGGGAATTAGAGTAATCATTGTTTCCAGACTGTGGCAATGTTGTGTCCAGACACTTTTTAGGTACCACTGAATTTTCCTCATATGCAGTCTTGCATATGGAATTAGAAAGATGCAGGATGCCATGAAGCCCAAAGCCTGCAGAATTTTTCTTGCAGATAACTGGGCCTTTGTTGCCATTTCCTTGAAATAGGTAGTCAGTTGCCTTTGTTTGTCGCCTTTGTTTGTCTGGAGTGAGATAAGCCATCTGGGCAGTTGTATTTAAGCTTGCACCCAGGAATATTATCTCTTGAGAAGGTACTAGTTTTGATTTCTTTTTGTTGACTGTGTACCCTAGGGCTGTTAAAAGTCTTCTCACAAACGTCAGATGCTGCAGTAGAATAAAACTCAAAAGACAGGCACAGCAAATCAGCAAGAGATGTTTATTTTCACTCCACGAACAAACCTCACAGAACAGAAACCAAAACAATAACGCTGCTACAGTTCTCGACGCGTTTTCGTCGACATGCACTTCATCAGAAAAGCTAAACAGTGCTTAGTGTGCTAAATTTATAAGTCAGATGTTATTTGAATCTACCAATGGTGTCTCCTAACTAATTAAAATGTTAATACATTCAATTAACATCCTTGTTGCTGAAATTGCAGATTTCTTAACAAAAATCAAAGAAACAATATCACTATCTAGTGGTGAAACAAAAACTTTACAGGCAGGAATACATAGTAAAAATGTATATAAATATTGTATGATCTAAAAACCATTTTAATTAATACATAAAAAATGTACCTGTGTGCAAAATGTTTGAAAAACATATAAAAATGTATGTATGAAAAATATTAAAATGTGTATAAAAATATATTTAAATATCTATCTATCTATATATATATATATATATATATATATATATATATATATATATATATATATATATATACATATATAAGTACAACTGATATATGGGTGAGTGGTTATAACTTGGCTGATCTCAACTTTAACACAGGTTTTAGACAGATCATTTCATTTAAACCTGTGTGACTGCTAGCCTTAAGCATTAATTGCCAAAATAACTCTTTGTATTCTAAACTTTCTCTTTACTCAGGCTCCACCCAACCTTAATATAATTATAATTATGTTCGATGATGATACTCTGCAACTTGAGGCTGCCAAAACTCACCAGTCCCTACAAAACAAGTTCTAATCTAGTTTCACTGAGCTGCACAACTGGTTTCCAACAAACAAACTGTTTATTAACAATATAAAAACAAATACTATGACCTCTGCACAAAAAGACTCTTCACTACTTCCCACATAAACAATTAACAACAATAAAGGGAATGTAATGTCAAATGTTACTCAGCAAAAATAACAAACACTTAACCCTCTACTCAACCTCAACTTTCATACACAATATCATCACAGATGTAACAGCTGAGACTATGTTATCATACCTCACAACTTCTGTGCACAGCTGCATTTATACTATGGCCAAAAAACTGTACCAATCCCTAAAGCTGAGTACTCTTCACTGCTCGCATAACACCCAAAGCATTCAAAATTTGAAAACAAAATATTTCGATTTGCACTTCTGGCCAACCTGAACTGTCATTGTGGCATCATACTAGAAAAGGTAAACTAGCTCCCTATTACTTACAGGGACACTTTTCTTCAGGATAACCTTATATATAAAGTTTGTAAGCCTTGGTTATGACTCCTCCCACCAACTTTTAAACTTTAAATAAGGTACAAACAAAACTACTGTCATAGGAACAGCCAGGATTACACACACACACACACACACACACACACACACACACACACACACACACACACACACACACACACACTCTCACTCTCACTCTCACTCTCACTCTCACTCTCACTCTCACTCTCACTCTCACTCTCACTCTCACTCTCACTCTCACTCTCACTCTCACTCTCACTCTCACTCTCACTCTCACTCTGCACTGTTTAGGACACTGTTTCTCATAAATTATACATTTTCGGCAGCTTTTTTTTCCTGCATGCTTTACTAATAGTTGATTTTGCTTACTCCTGAAACATTAAACTGAAAATGGTATGCAGAAATGGAACACTTAACGAGATACTTAAAAATGCACCTCACTTCTGATGAACTAACTGTAGGAGTTCTCTGGGATGTTAAAACTTGTTACAAACAGAGAAAGTGGACAATTTTACTTGTGCAGACCACTTATTTTGTCCACACTGCTTGCAGACAGTGTATGCTTTCTAAACATTTCTGATGAAGCAAACATTTTACAAACTAAGGGAATAAAGAATTATTTCATTGACCAGTTATAAAGTAAACTGATTTGTTCATGTTATATGAGTAATAGTTGCAGACCTGAAACTTTAAACCACATGAAAAAAATGTATAATTCATATCACAGAGTGCCTGTGTCGATGCCTGGCTTGCAAAAGAATGCTTTTCTTAGCTGACTTCTTTCAGCATTACAGCACTGATTTATTACTGAGTACAGAAAAAATATTTAAACGCTCAATACAAATAAATAGATTTTAACCCTTTTTTTTTTTTTCAAAAAACTTTTTATTGAATTTTTAACAAAACAGAACTATATCAACAACAACAAATTTAGAATACATATGAAAAATGAAAAATGAAACATTAAGAGATATTTATGAAGATACAATTTGTAAAATGAATGTTTTGTCACAATGCATTTTGAGAATATACATTTAACTATTTACATTATATACAAATGTTAACCAAGGAATATATCTAGGTAAGTATTAGTCTAAAATAAAAATAAGTATAAAAATATAAATGAGACTGAGGTCTACAAATCCCAAAAAGAAGGTGGCCATCTATACGCTATTAATAATATGTAACACCTTTTCTATAGCTTTGCTAATAAATGTTAACTTCTTGGGACTTTGCACTATCATTTTCTGCGCACTGATGTATGTGTGAACCAAAATTTTAAAATTATTCCAATTCAATTTGGTACGATCCAACCAATTTTGAGTGATATATAATTTCATAAGTGAACATATGTATATTAACACATGCATATCCAATTTAGAGAGATAAGTATTTGGTAAGTGTAGTAGTGCAGTTTCCCAAGATAAGGTAGATTTATGATATCCCATTTTTTGTAAACGAACTTTTAGGGAGGTCCAAAGTTTGTGTGAATGATGACAAGACCAAAAAATGTGTAAAAGATCTGCATTAGGATGTGAACAACAAGAACATGAGGGTGATTTATTAGAATCAAATTTATTAAGTTTAGAAGGAGTAAAATATGCATTATTGTTAATCATTAGTTGAGTGTAGAAGAGTTTTTGAAGGGTGAGTATTCTAATGTAATTTTGATAGCTGAGAGTTTCTGATTTATAGATATGTGAGAGTTGTATTTGTCCCAATAAGTGGAAAAGAGACACACTGCGTTATGAATTATTTGATTTATAAGATTATAAGATTTAGATAACATTTTCTCTGGTAGCATGAGGACTTTTAAAAACACTTTATAGTTATTAATATCTGTGCTATCTACAATGATGTGTATAAATTTAGCATTAATAACATCTCTCAATTGACGAGAATGGTTAGATAATTAATATTAACTTTGAGAGTTTTACGATATTTGAGAGAGTTTCGTTCCTGTATTGTATCAGATCCCACACAGTAAGATCCTTAATCAGAGGAAAATTTGAAAGATTAAAAGAAATACTATCTAAACTAATATTAGGATTTAAATGGAGAGGTTGCATTAATTGAAATGTATTTTCTAAATTTACAAGTTTTAACAGTTCTTGAAAAGCAATAATTTTTTGTTTTAAAGAATTAGGAATTTTTAACTTATTCATGACACCTAATGAAAAGAAAGGAAGAGCTAGAGGATTGATGTTTTTAGTTAAAATATATTGATACCATAATTTTGTCCAAATAGGGTATTGACTATACTTCTCAGTCTTTATATTTAAGATAGTTAATAATTTATTGGCCGAGATAATCAAATAATAAAGATGAAAATTGGGAAGACCAAGTCCTCCCTATTTTTAGGTGAGATTAGCTTAATGTAAGAAATTCTTACTGATTTAGGAAACCATAAGAAGTTAGCCAAAGTTTTATTAATTTTTGAGAAAAAGGATTTTGGAATCAACTGATCCACAGCATTGAATTGAAATAACAATCTGGGAAGAATATTCATTTTTATTATAGCTGCTTTTGATAAAAGTGATAGATTTAGTAGTTTCCATCTATTCAAGTCAAGTATAATCAATGACCACACTTTAGCTAGATTATTTTGAAATGTGGAGAGACCATTATGGTTTATATGAATACCTAAATATTTGAAATTTTGAACTATCCGGAAAGTGAGGTCAGGAAACAAATATGACTTGTGAGCAAGTGGATTTATAGGAAGAATATGTGTTTTTTGAGTGTTAGTCTGATATCCAGAGACCTTTGAGAATTTTTCAATGGAACCAATTAGTTTAGAAAAATCTGAGCTGGGTGTTTGAAAATATAATATAAGATCATCTGCAAAAGCGGACAAACAAACATTAGTGTTAAAAATTCTAGGAATATTATGGAAGGTATTTTGTGTTATATATAATAATAGAGGTTCTATATATAAATTAAATAGGAAAGGAGATAATGGGCATCCTTGCTTTGTGCCATTAATGATCTTTATATTTTTGGATATTTTCCTATTGATGTAAAGAAAAGTATAAGAGTTTTTATATAGTATTTTAATAGTGTCTATATAAGTAGATGGTATATTGAAACAAGACATAATGTGAAACAAAAAGTCCCAATTAACCCTATCAAAAGCCTTAGCGTCAAGAATTAATGCATACATAGGATTTGAATTATTTTTGGTAAAATGGATAAGAGCATCAATTGTCAAGGTATTATCCCATGAATGTCTATGTGACATAAAGCCCGCTTGTTCCGTAGAAATTAAAGATGATAAAACATTTTTTAATCTATAAGCAAGTAAAGAAGCTAAAATTTTAATATCAATGTTAATCAAGGAAATAGGCCTATAATTATTAGGATCAGTTTTTTCTTTGTCTCTTTTCAGAATTAAAATGGTTTTTGAGGTATTCCAATACAAATCAGATATACCATGAATCATTATATAATTAAAAATTTCAAAGAGAAGGGGTGAAAGTTCAGATGAGTAAATTTTAAAAATTCGGTGTGAAGCCATCTGGTCCCGTGATTTACTAGTCTTAAGTCTACTAATAGCTTCCGATATTTCTTTAACAGTCAGTGTGGCAGACAGTGTGTTTTTTTGTCGATCATTTAATCTAGGAAATTTAATAGAAGACGCAAAGTCCACTATCTGTTGTTTATCCCTAGAATTATTTTCCTTTGAGTATATCTCTGAGAACAATGATGTAAAAAGCTGCAAAATTTCCTGATCAGTGTTGTAACTCTTGTTATTATATTTTAGTGACGAAATTCTAGGAAGAGATTGATTACCTTTTATTATTCTGGCTAACACTTTAGAAGGAACCTGTGCCCATTCGGAGTATGTAGCTAATAACCTTTGCTCTGAAATGGTAAGGTTATGTTGATGTAGAAGTAATAATTCTTTTTGGGAACTCAATAATATTTCATATGTAGAGGAATCGGGGCATGTTCTATATTGATTTTCCAAATTTTGAATTTTTAATTTTAACTGTAATTCTTTATTTTTGTATTGTTTTTTAACATATGATGCTTTGTTAATTAATATACCTCTAAGAGTTGCCTTGCATGCTGCCCATTGTATATCTAAAGGGATATCTGTTTTGTCTAAATTAAGATATGTTTCTTTTATTGTTTCAGTTATTAATTTATGTGTGTTTTCATTTGAAAGTAAATTATTATTCAATGTCCAACTATTATATGAGAATAATTTTGGTGCATGTGAGTCCAAACTAATTTCAAGAGATATTCTGGAGTGATCAGAAAAATATCTAGGTTCTAGAGAGTAATTAATCTTCCTATGAGTAAGACAGTTAGAAATAAGAAAGAAATCTAATCTTGACCATGATTTATAACATTTTGAATAATATGTGAAAAGTCTTTTTATCATATTGTGTTATGAGAGAGATAGGGTCTGTAAGATTTAAATCTATTATAATTTCTTCCAAAGCAATGGATGCTTGAAAGTTGTAGGAGGAAGATCTACTAGTACGATCAGTTTCAGGATTAATGATAGCATTCCAATCCCCCCCCAGAACTAAATAATGATCTTTGTAAGAAGATAAAATATTATATATTTGTATAAAGAAGATATGTTGTTGTTCACAAGGGCCATAAAGATTAAAAAGTATAACTGGCTTGTCAATGTTATGAAAACTGGAGATAATGTAACACCATCTTCCATTCACATCATGTTTCACATCTGAAATAGTTCCCTGAAATGTGTTTTTAATTATAATGGCTACCCGCTTGATTTTGTGCTATTACCAGTTGCAACTATCATTTTAATCCATTTCTTGTTTTTTCCTTATCGAAATCTTCTTTAGTTAGGTGTGTCTCTTGTAAAAGCAAATATTAGCCTTTGATTTGAATAACAAATGAAATAGTAGGGATCTCTTTTTTATTTTGCAATCCTCTCACATTCCATGAGTCAATATTTAATGTCATAATATTAATTAAAGATAGATATATTACGTATAACTAAGACTTGACAAAATGTAATATTAATTTTAGACCTCAGTATCTTATACCAGTTATATTGAATCATAATGTCTCCCTAAAAAAGTTGTTTTAAAGATTCTATAAAATTTCTTCCCAAGTACCCCAGTGCCTATCCACCCGACCCCTACTAGAGAAGAAAAATAAAATGAATTATATAAGTGAATTTGGTTAACATTTTCAATGTCAATTGCAATGTATGAACATAATAAACTTTGTATATTTGCTTAACTAAACAAAAAAACCTTATTACAATATCAAACATATTTACATATATAACTGAAATCAAGATGTCCAACATGCACAATCCCTACTCACTTATTCCTTGTATAAGCTCCAATTTTGAGTAGAGTATATAGCAAATTAAAGAAATTCCTCAACATTGTATTTCAGATATTAATAAATCAGATTTATGTATATATTACTACATAAGAAAAGTATAAGGAAAAATAGGTTTGATGTTACCCCATATATATAATGCTTGCTGAACTAACTAATATTGATTGTGTCGAAGATAAATTACTGTTATAACCAAGCATAAGATAAACATATATATAGCATAAACAAAATGTATTGACTTCAAACAAATACTTAAACTGTAAAAACATTGTGATTCATTCTGATGATATTTGTGAACAGTAATAACCATAATGACTAACTCAGAGTGCAAACATATGAAACTTAGTTTTGAAAAAACATTCATGACTGTACCCCCTTAAGCACCTTTCAACTTTCATCCCTAGAGCGAATGAATGCATTGTTATAAAATTATATAGTTGAGAGATATTTCTTAAATTAAATAAAACAGTAAACTGTTAATATATGCTCTCTGTCATTCTTCTGTATGTACCCTTAAAATAGTTTAAACAGAACAATTACCCTTAGCGTATACATGTTTTTAACTGTGACTGTTGTTTTTTGAGGTGTATGTCTTCATTTAGACTTGCCATTCCATGACTATAATTCACTTAGTACAGTATAGTTTTTGTATGATTTCTTATATATATTTTATATAATAGCTATATATAAAGCTTTTCTCCCAATGCAATCGCTAAAGGTGAGATCCAACCCATTCAGACTTTCCTGATTAACAAATATAAAATAGGTAAAGTAAGTATGTCTGAATACCATTTATGATTTCCTTGTTACTGGGTATTTGGGTTGTATGTTTTATATGTATTCAAAAACCTGCACACTTAATACATATTACTTTCAAGGAGTTTCCCTTCAACAAACATTGTCTCTCTCCTTTTGGGAAGCTGAGGTGACAAATATCTTGTGAGACTGATGCATTTATGTCCGTACCCATCATTCAGTATCCAAGCCAACAATGTCCCTCTGCAGAATCATCTAGTACAGATCACTCTGCATGGAACGGCATCCTCACAAGCGCACCAGTCATTTAATCTCTGGGCTTCAGGACATCCAGCACACCTTGTCTTAAGGAAAATGACAAGACTGAATCCTGTATCATTCTCCGATAACCCCTACAGTGATGTCTAAAGAGATTCCCCCCCTCAGGTCCTGTATAAAGGCCCCTCATTTCTCTTATACACCCGAGAATCACACCATTCACCTTTCAAGACTCTGTCTATTCAGCTCGACAAAGCCACTAGGATATGACTTCCTTGCACACCCCCAACTCACTCTCTTCAAATTTGTCATGAGGTGTTCCATTAGATTATTTAATTAGTATCATATCGCACTAACACAAACAGTCTACACAAAACCCTCTGTTTTTGATGAGACCCAATCAACTGGTCCCAAGGCCGCGATCAATACCCGACCAGCTGTCAACAGATGTAGAACCTTCCCCTCCGAACTTCCATCTGTACATAAATGCCTTTTATTTCTGAAACACTGAGCACCCACTGTGCTTTCCGTGATATGGCCTCAGAATATGTTATACATTTCAGATCATACAAAATGTGTTAATTATATATAAGCGAATCGCTCTCTGAAGCGATTCATCCAAAGGGACAACAGAAACAAGTGAAAGATTCAGTGTACGTGAATTAGTGCATTTTTCATTTCAAAAGCTATCTCTACCTTAACACTGCGAGTCTCCGCTACAATGGTGACGTCACCGCCGAGCTCCGTATCTTCATGAAGGTGCGTGGCTTAGAGCTAGCATCTGTTGATGAGGTAAATAGAAGATTTTCTCTCAGGTTAGTCTCGAGAGTCTTAATAACTCCTCCAAAATGCTTATGACTAAACTAAGGCATTGTAGAAGCCTAAACTAAGAAAAAGAAAAAAAAACACTTGCGCTATTTGGGGAGACACAAAATAAAAAATATTTACAATGCTAAATCAACTTTAAATGCCTGCACCTGCTTGTGAAAAAGCATACAAGCACATAACAAATTAGCGTTTTTCCCTTTCTTCAAGAAAAGAAATATATTTGTGTTTATATATTTAGGCACTGTACATATTCTTGACAGAAGCAAATATTAATGGATTTATATCTCTTATTTTCTGTAATAGCCTATCATTTATGAAAAAATTGTCATAGTAGCATTTAACATGTTGTAATTAAACTATGCATAAAAACTGAATCTCAGACAGTGAGGAACCACAAGACTTATTTAAGGGCTGAAAGCTGAGTTTAAATTTCTGACTTCACCATAAAGAAAGCAAAAACACTTCCTGTTTTCTAAAGAGAAAAAGGAATGAATAAACATATTTGTGTATATATAAACATTCTGAATACCCTTGATAAGAATATATTTCACAATAAAATAAACTTATTAACTGTATGTAAATATCCTGTATAAGAAAGAAATATATATATATATTTTCAACACATCTGTACCCAAACAGATATATAAAATGTTAGGAAATTGAATCCGGAAGCTTTTGAATGCTTTAAAAACATCTTTTGCTCCCTTAGGATCAGAACAGATAAACTTTTTCATTAAATGTAAAAGACAAAGTATTTGGATAAGACATGCAAATCTTATCCCTCTTTTGATTAATTCTGCACAATAGGGAGAAAGCTTTTGCCTGTTTAGTTTTATTTGAGGAGGAAAATCCTGTGAGAATGATAACTTATGCGATTTCCATACAAACTGTTTTTACTTTTAGCTGCTTGCAAGATTTGAAAAGCGTCTTGAAAATTTAACAATTTTGTATATATTATCCTTGGTGAAGAAGCATCTTGGCTTGCACGTAGAGCTCTGTGTGCTCTCTCAACAGTTATGTTTTTTGAGGATGCTTCACAGTTTAGTAATGCTTCAAAAATACACTTGGATTCAGACAACAGATTATTATTATCAAAAGATTCTGGCAGACCACGAATAATAATGTTGTTTCTGCGGCTCCTGGCTTCTAAGTCTATCAATTTAGATTGTATT
The DNA here is from genome assembly GCF_019279795.1 of Protopterus annectens. NCBI lineage: Eukaryota > Metazoa > Chordata > Ceratodontiformes > Protopteridae > Protopterus > Protopterus annectens. The sequence goes on along the minus strand of NC_056734.1, from coordinate 995,122,158 downwards.
TCAGAAATAGTTTTATCTTTGGATTTTAAATCGCTTTCCAATGACTCAATTTTTATCTCCAAAGCTGAGTTACTGTTTTCAATAGTACTCATTCTGTCATTTATTTGTTTTAATGTATCACCAAAGTCAGTAAATTTTTCTGAAAAGTTCTGAATGGCACTATGTATAGGCTTTAATGCTAGCTTTAGCTCATCTAAATAAAAGTTTGAGTCATTTAATTCTTTGTTACTTACTTTGGCTGGTTCAGAAGAATTTTTGGATGTTCTCAATCTTTTGGAAGTATTATCTTTTTCAGGTGAGTGAACTGAAGAGAATTTGGCCTTCGTGGCCTGAGCATCCATAGACTCCGATTTAGTAGCCATGCCCAGAGATTAGATGTTGTAACCAGGGTGACAAGTTCCAGGAGAATTCTGAAGCAGCAGGTGCCCAAGTCAGATAGCTCCACAAACTGTTCTGAGGTAAAATGCGTCTCAAAATAAAAATTCCAAAGACAAAAACATTCCAAATATATATAGAATGCTTTGTATAATCCTTTTATGGAAAAAACTGAGGAAAAATATTAATCCCAAGTTGTAAAAAAATAAAGGTGATTCTAGTCTGTGAGGAGCTCAAAGAATAGGGACTAGTCTAGTCGGCAGCCATCTTGGAATCGTGATTTTAACCCTTTTACTTTTTCCCAGATCCAGGGCCATCCCATGTGTGTATCAACAGTATTTACCATAAGGTGCTACCCCAACATAATTCAGGGCTTTTCAAGCTGCAAACCTGCCTGTATACAAATGATCTGATATTGTGATGTCTGAACACTGCTGTCAACTGTTCATATTGTGTGCAGCAGATAATTACCCTTGTCACTACGTATGTTTCTAAACAACTAATGTATGCACACTTGATTTTATTTAAATTACAGTGTTTCAATGAAGATTTGTTTTGCAAACTGAAAGGCAAAATATTTTGTTTGAAGCAGGAGGACAGAAACAAACAATTTTCTCCCACCTGTGTTTCAAAATTAATGTAGCCTTTCAGCAAAGCCTGGAAATAATAGCAGATAACATTTGCAGAAGTACATGTTCCAAATTACTCGACAAAGACAGTTAGAATTGGCTTTGCTATAAGCTATGATCAAAATAACGTGAAATATATACTTGTTGCTTACCTAATTCCAAGTGCCTTCCATTCCGTTCTCGCAGCAAAGTAAAGTCCTGCTGCAACGGAGTGCCTTCCATTCTCGCAGCAAAGTAAAGTCCTGCAACTGAGTGCCTAAGCCTTCCATTCCGTTCTTGCAGCAGCAAAGTAAAGTCCTACAACTGATCCCAAGAGCTCTTCTCGCCCGGTTGTTTAAGTCTGGAGCCCGCCCATTATAATTCCTACCCTGCTGTTTAAAAGCAGAGCCAGTCGAGCCCGTTCTTGGCAGAAAAGCAGCTGTTTAATGCCCGCCAGCCAGAAATGATGATGTGAGCTGCTTGAGCTCAATTCCGACTGGCTGGTAGCCCTGGCGGAGCTGACGTCATCGCGCATGTGATGACGTCAGCTCCGACAGCGCGAAAATTGAAAAAAATCAAACAAAAAAAAGCAAACAATTCGGAAATGAAGGGGTGCCATTTGGGAATCGTAGCACCCCTTCAACTGGACCCCAAAACTCAGTAAAAATCGAGTAAATCGGTATGGTTGGGAGGTATGGACAATATATATATATCTGAAACATTGTATTCAATCCAAAAGAGTCCCTAAGGGGCTTCGAGAGTGTAAATACCCCAATAATGTTAGGGAAGACACACAGTTTCATAAAGATTTAATTACTGCATTTGATAGGTGCGGTTTAGATATTATGCGAGCTATCATTGTCAACAATGAAGTAGAAATAGAGAAGTTATATGTTACAATTGATGAAATTTATCAGAAAATTGTGAATGACTTGCTATTTGGTATTGAAACTGAGAAAAACAAACATCATGACATGTTGAAGGATGCTGAGTTAAAATGCATTAAAGTATTTGAAAGAAAAGCTAAGAAAATTGATAGAGACATGTTTGAATATGGTAATAACGCACATTACCCTTCACCAAAGACAGGGTGGGGGTACTAACAATAAATATTCCAATCACGAATCTGTGGCATACGAGGTTTTTGACAACCATGACATGTGCAATGACCAAGGTCCATTTCATAATGAAACTGACCCTTTAGAATACCCCTCCCCTCGGAGATCCGAAAGGTTGAAGAACGAACGAACCCATAAACTACAACAGGAATTTTTACCAAAATCGAAGGAACAGGCAGTGGAAATAAAAACTGAAGAAGACATAATTATCAATGAATGTGTATACAGTTATAAAGGTTTTAAAATATTTAACTACACTAATCTTACTGTCACTAAAACACATTTTAAATTTGTTTTCCATAGGTTTTACTTACATTCCCAGGGTCAAAGCCAACATGGTTGATTTATTGGTGGATGTTAAAATGTTTGAGAGACAAAAGAACTTTGAGATACTTTTTAATGGTTTAGATAAAAGAGAGAGTACTAGTATTTTAAAGAAAAAGAGTACTTTTAACCCACCGTTACATCCACAGCTCAAACATTTTGAAAATGTTTTAGAGAAGCGTCTTAGAGATGAGCTTAAATTTAATAAAGTATCCCCCAATCTCACAAAGGATGAATTCAACATCCTTGATTCTTGTAGAACAGACAAGAATCTCAGAGTCATGAAGCCTGATAAAGGAGGAGGGGTGGTTCTGATGGACAAAATAGACTATGAAGTCAAAATGCTAAACATGTTGAATGATGAAAATACATATGAGAGTGTCCTTGAATGAGTTTAACATTGCGAAAAGGAAAGTTTCAATATGTCTTAATGACTTACTTCTTGAGGGGCTTATTGACTTAGAAACTTACAACTACCTACATGTTGAGAAACCAAAAATTCCTTCTATTTTTGGTATATCCAAGGTCCACAAGAACCATTTGGACCCACGTGTTAGACCCATTGTTACAGCAGAGGGCTCTTTGACAGCCCCCCCCCCCTAGCCAAATATATTGACTTCCATTTGAAGCCATTTATATTGGAACATTCCAACATTTTAAGACTCGTGGGATTTTTTGAAACACATTGATGCCCTACAGAAAACAAATACCCCATTTTTTATTTCTTTGGATGTGGTGGACCTATTTACTTGTATTCCCCATGAAACAGGTCTTTTATGGTTTGAGCAATTTTTGGAGAGTCAAATTTCCATTTCTTTTAACAAGTTTCGTACCTGTTTGATTCTTATGGACTTAATTTTGAAAAACAATTTTATATACTTTTAGGGTGAGTATTACAGACAATTAAAGGGTGTAGCCATGGGTGCACATTGTGCCCCCTTATATGCCAACATTATATTACTCAGTTGGGAAAATAAATTTGTTTTCAATTCCCATTTCAAAATTTTGTGGAATTACTATGGTCATTTTGGACGACATTTGTCTTTTTTGGAATGGCACTGCTGACCAGTTTCTTGAGTTTTATGAATATGTCTCACATACCACCGATTTTCTAAAATTTACTTACAAAATAGACAGTTCCCAACTTAGTTTTTTAGATGTGAGCATACAGAGAACAAATCAGGGGTTGAAATCTAAAATATATAGGAAGGAGACCTTATCTAACACATACTTGCATTTTTCTAGTTCTCACCCCCCCTTATCAAAAGAAGGCAATTGTCAAGGGTCAGCTAGTAAGAGCTAGTAGGATGACCTCAGATGAGACAGATTTCCAGATAGAATGTGAATTTATAGCAAGTATGTTTCGGGAAAGAGATTACCCCAATGATTTGTTAAAAAGACTGATACAAGAAGTTAAAACAGCAAGGACCACAAGGTTTTTGCCTATCTTGGGGAATTCAACAAAAATTTTTGGCAACACCAATACTAAAAACAATTCTCCAGTAGATATAAAACACTACAATTCAGCTTTGACTATTACTTTCAATAGCGAAACCAACATAGTTAAAAATATCATTAATGACGAGTGGAATAGGTTTGCCAGTTTTTCAGATTTGAATCTGAACTCTGAAGAACCCTTAAAAGTAGTATTTAAAAAAGGAACATACTTGAGGATGGAAAATGGGTCACACATCTCTCAAACAAGTTGGGTACACATAAATGTGGAATCTGTCATTATTGAGTCAACATCAAGGAAGGTGAGAAAATATATTTGAAAAGTAGAGGCAACATTATCACCACTAAAGGACTTGCAAATTGCAATACTTGTGGTTTGGTATACATGGTGACCTGTGAGGCATGTGATTCCTTTTATATAGGGAAAACCGAGAGAAGGCTGAGACAAAGGGTGTATGAGCACCTATATGACCGTAAGGAAGGAAAACATTAACAATGCTTTGTTTAAACATACTTTAACATGTAAATATGCAAAATTCCTTTTCTTCGTCATAGAGGTATTACCTCCTGATCCCAGGGGTGGTCTTTGGGAGGCCTCTTTAGAATACAGAGAGTTATTTTGGCAATTAAAGCCTGAGGCTAGCAGTCACCCAGGTTTAAATGAAATGATCTCTCTAAAACCTGTATTAAAGTTGAGATCAGCCAAGTTATAACCACTCACCCATGTATCAGCTGTACTTTATATATATATATATATATATATATTATATATATTTTATATATATATTTTTTATACACATTTTAATATTTTTCATACATACATTTTTATATGTTTTTCAAACATTTTCAACACAGGTACATTTGTTATGTATTAATTAAAATGGTTTTTAGATCATACAATATTTATATACATTTTTACTATGTATTCCTGCCTGTAAAGTTTTTGTTTCACCACTAGATGGTGATATTGTTTCTTTGATTTTTGTTAAGAAATCTGCAATTTCAACAACAAGGATGTTAATTGAATGTACTAACATTTTAATTAGTTAGGAGACACCATTGGTAGATTCAAATAACATCTGACTTATAAATTTAGCACACTGAGCACTGTTTAGCTTTTCTGATTAAGTGCATGTTGATGAAATTGCGCTGAAAACTGTAGCAGCGTTATTGTGTTTCTGTTCTGTGAGGTTTGTTCGTGGAGTGAAAATAAACATATCTTGCTGATTTACTGTACCTGTCTTTTGAGTTTACCAGTATGAGTTTGGGCACATTGACTACTTATTTTTATTTATTTGCTGTAGTAGAATGTCCTTGTTCTCTGCTTGTATGAGGCAGTCATCCAAGTAAGGATATATTTGTATTCCTCTTTGCAGTAAGCAATTACTGGTGCCAGGCACTTTGTGAAGACCCTGGGTGCAGTAGATAAGCCAAAGGGCAGTGCAGAGAATTGGTAATGCTTCGAGCCAGCCTTGAATCTAAGGTATCTTCTGCATGATTGTCTGATTGGGACATGCAGGTATGCCTCTTTTAGGTCTACAGTCACGAGCCAAGTCTTGCTGCCCAACATGGGCAGAAGCTGCTGTAAGGTCAACATCTTGAATTTTGGTATATCCAGGAAAGTGTTTAGAATAGATAGGTCCAGTATTGGTCTCCATGCTTTGTCCTTTCTGGGTACTAAGAACAGTCTTGAGTAAAATCCTTATCCCTGCTCTTGCTGTGGCACTTGCTGAATAGCTCTCATGTCCATGAGAGCTGCGACTTGTTTTTGAGCCTCTGCCCATTGATTCTTTGGCAGGTCTGGCCAACCGTTTGCCCATGGCAGGGTATGGAAATGAAACTTGTAGCCTTGTGACACTATGTCTAGAACCCATTTGTCCTGAGTTATAATGTGCCATTTTTGAGAAAAAAGTGCTAGTTTTCCCCCTAAGGGTGCTGCCAGGAGATAAGTGCTTGGTGCAGGCAGGGGAAAGTCATTGGTACTGTTTCCTGTATGGTTGTGATTTGTCTTCTCCACCTTTGGAGGTAGAAGCACTCCACTACTTAGACCTGTAGGAACCTTGCGGCTGTGATCTGCCTCTAGGGCGTCTGTTTCTGCCCCTTCGAGGTCTGTCTGAGATTGGAAAGGACCAATTCTTTGTAGGCCAGTGTCTGCTAAATGTAGGTGGCTGTACCTGTAAGAAATCCTTGACCGTTTGCATAGATTTAGCTTTATCCTCCATTTTCTTTAACACCTCTTCTGCCTTAACACCACACAAGGTATCATGTCGTAAAGGAGCATCTAATAATTTTGCTTTAACAATGTCAGGCAGATTTTGTTCCTTTAACCAAGCATGCCTCCTAATGACAGAAACCGTAACAGCAGCCCTGCAGCAGGCCTCCAGAGAATCAAACTCACATTGCAAAGTATGCTTTCCAACTTGTTCAGCTGTATGCAATAAATCCTGCATTTGTTTTCTGCACATTCAGAATTTGCCATCATTTTCTGTTTAAGCAGTGTCATGATATATTGCTGATATTTGAGCATATGAAACTGGCAATTTAAGGCCCTTATAGCCAAAGTAGCAGATGTGCAAATCTTTTTTCCCCATCTATCCAGTGCCCTAGAATACCATTCAGAGGGGGTAGGGTTTTTAGCAGTAAAAGCCTTGACCCCTTTGGGACCCTGAGAAATAGTTTCTGGGTCTGCAGTAGGGTTTTTGAAAAGGAATTTATGAGAGTCAGGGACCCTGTAGTATCTGTCCTACTTAACAGGAGCTGGAGGTAAAGAGTCAGGGGTCAGACTAGACTCCGAGAACACATCATCTACAATGTCTAACACAGGTGGAATAGCTAGAGGCCTGTGTTGAGGTAGTAAAAGGAAGACTGAGGCTTTTCTTAGATTCTGAAAAGTCTTGGCTCTCCCAGTGGAAGTGCTCCCTCAAGGTATGCAAGGTTTCCCCAAAAGAGTAGTCCTCGGGAGGAGAAGCTGAAGGAATTGATTCTTCAGCATCAGAATCCTCATAGGGGGGGAAGAGAATATTCCTGATTAGAAGAGGAATCAGAAGAAATGGAAACTTGATCTGAAGATTCATAGTCTGTCTCTTGCCTAGGCCTCTTATCAGGAGGGAGATGGGAACCCCTGATCAAGGTAATTAAGTCTTCGGACATTTTCAGCATCTGTTTTTTGGGCATGGAGGCCTGTCCTTGTGGCTGGAGAACTTGTTTCTTTGCCTTTAAAGGTGTTTTAGCCTTTGTCTTTGAAGTTGGTTTAATATATAATTGTTTAAGTCTGAATACACCCTCAGAAGCCGATGCCTGCTCAGAGGCTCCGGACCCATCTGAGGGAATAATCTCCGAGGCTCCTATACCTTGAGTTTCCAAACCCTTGCCGACTCCATGAGGGAGTCGGTAGCGGCCTGCGATTCTAAAGTAGCGGGCGTCAGGGGCTGCAAAAGCACCTCACTGAGGACCGGCGACTTGCATAGGAGAAGCTTCGTCGTCGGTTTTGGACCTCGGTTGCCTGTCTTTTTTCTTTTTCTTTGCATTTTTTGTGAACTCCGGTAGTCGGATGGCTATCCGACGACATTGTATAATTAATTCTTTGCCCAAAATAGCTTAATGCAAAGTCGTACTGACGCTTAATAGTGCATTGGTTAAATCTAGCACAAAACCGACAACTAGCAACACTGTGGTCAGGGCCTAGGCAATAAATACAGTAAGAATGAAAGTCCTTAAGAGGTATTTGCTTCCCACAAGAAATACAATTATTAACTTTTTCTGACATCGGTCTGGAGCAAGAAAAAAGTTTCCCCAATGGGGTACTTAGCTTTTAATGAAGACTTTGGATCTGAAACCCCAACACAAAAATCTCAGGAGTTGGCCGACCAGCACTTGCGAACTGCTTCTGCTTCGGGCACCGTGCGGCAAGAAAGACTGAATAAAATGGCGTCGGCTGCATCTTTTTTTACCCCTGACGTCAGGTAAGAGGCGACAGCAACTGACGCAGGACCCAAGACTTTGGAATTCAGGCCGGCTGATGGCAACCTGCCAGCAGAATAACCCAAATGTAATGACTGCAACAGTGAAACACAAAGAACATCAGCAAAATTAAAGCAGGCATAACGAATCCCACTGTAGGCGCTATTGGAAGGTCCTTCCTAGATCCTCCTTGACTCCAAACACAGAAGTCTCCCAACTTTTCTATAGCTTTGTTCACGAACAATGACAAACTGGGACAGCTGACAGATAATGAAGTGGCTACAGCAACAGTGAAGTAACCTCCACCCTCTTGCTTACCCTTTTCCAAAACCTTGGTTGCCTTATATGACAAACTGGAAAGGTAGTGTAGTCTCTGGGATTTATGTTGAACCAAACAGCTCAGATAGAAACCTGACCAGGGATACTCAATCACATCACACCATTTCTTCAGGGATTTACTAAAGGCATCACCCTCCATCATGGCAAAGGAAGCTGAATAAGGATGTTTCCAGGTTGCATAATGACATCTTTTAGGAAGATTCCTTAAAAGAAATCCTGCTTCCTCTTCAAGAAGTTACCTATAAAGTCTGCTGAAATACAAGCAAATACAACTCCTCCCCTTGAAATAGGCCTCTAGGATTGACTTTTCCTTAAAGGAAAATAGCTCAGCCAGAACATTCTGTGCAGGCATGCTTTAGTCTACAGTCCTAGCAATAGTGTTAGCATAATTTGAAGGGGATACAGAAGCTCATTCTGGATGCTGCACAATCAAAACATCCTCCTCCTTGTTCACAGATTCATGAAGGGAGGAAAGCCTTTTCAGTATGTGGCCGATTAGAAATAAGTAAAATTTGACACAAGGGAAAGAATGGAAAGACTCCAAGCAACAGTGAGGCATCTTGCTAAAATGTTTACATTTTTAAATTCCTGCTCTGACAGTAAGGTGGCAAAATACTGTAGTCTATGGGTTTAACCAAAGGATGCTAGTCAGGATCTTACATGTAACAGGTGAAATGGGATACTTTAAACTCGCCGTAGTTGTGAGTATGCAAGTCATTGGTAGGAAAGACAACTGTAGCAGGACTATCCACTGAGCTGTGTGAACCTTGGCTCCAGATAATTGTTATGGTTAAAGCGACACCCCAACCACATGAGCCAAAATGGGAAAAGGGGTTATGAAATGATGGAAGTACAGTCAGGGTACTTCAATCTGAATGCTCTGCATCCTTAAAGATGGACTCTGGGCGCAGAGAAGGTACCTTACCCTTCTTTCAGATAAAGATTTCTTCTTTAGAAAACAGACGATCTTAAAAAAATACATGAAGCCAGTCACCCATGGACGTTCTGAGCCTGAGAGTTTCCAGACATAAAGGCTCATCTGGAAAGAGGAAAACTGTAGTAAGAGGACAGAACATAAACCTTGTCCAACTCGAATACCTTGACACCTGGATCTTCAGCTCCTTCTTCAGGAGGAACGTAGAGACCAAAATGTCTTACCTCCAAGCAGGGATGATATGGGTTCATCCAAAAGGCAAGGGGAGGAGCAAACAATAGAAGGGTGTCAAGTGCCATGGCACTGGTGTACATGATAGCACTGCTGGAGGCAGCAGTGGATTACAAACAGTCTGGAATGGGCATAAAGGAAGCAAAAACTGTGTTCACTGTGAGAGCTTTCCTGTACTCAAAAGGGCAGGTCCCATGTGATACTAAATGCTGCATGCATGTCCAATATTCAGGGCAGCCCTGAGGGATAAATTAGCACAAAGGGGTCCTGCAGGAGTCTAATTAACCCTAGCTGCTGAGTTTCATCTAATATGAAGGATGTTCAGCCACTGAATCTTTGCTGAGGAGAAAAGGAACTGCTTCACTTGAGCTGGCTGGGTACAATGGTGGACCCTTGTTACTGTGGCACTAATGTTTCCTGAAGTGGTGTCTGAGTTGAAGTGATAGCATGTTAAATGAAGATGTAAGGTGTACCAAAGCTGTACAGTCCACTGGGAGCACTTAGGATCACACTTACTTTGTCTTCAACCTCAAGACTTTCTGAATGATGATGATCCACAGGGAGGAAGAATGCAAGAAAACAACATTAATGTAAGTGGTTGGGTATTGACGAAGAGAAAGCATTCAAGACAGTCAGTGGGATTTTATGAGTAGGCCAAAGGCAACATTTACATTCCATGACAGGATAACAGGGTAAATAGGAGGATATACAAAGAGTGACAGACAAAAAAAAGGTAGGAGGGATCCTTTCCAACAAACTGTGTTTGAACAGAGGAACAAGGCAGGAATGTCCTCTATCCCCTTTATTTACTTTACATTTAGAGCCACTTGCAAAGAAAATAGAGAAGTAACAAATTCAAGGATATAAATAATATGGTAATCAAGAAGAGTTAGCATTATTTGCAGATTATTTTACTTTGTAATTGAAACATCCAGAAAAGATCATTTCAGTGTTGTGGGACATCTTGGGACAGTTTCATGTCTTTTCAAGATATAAAATTAACACAGATAAAACAAAGGCTATAGCAGTAAAGTATGTACCCACACATGAATTGGTCCAGAAATGCCCACATTTATGGGGAATGGGATACAAGGTGAAGTATTTAGGTGCATGGATTACAACAGATTCTGTTATGGAAGCCAAGGAAATGTGGGAAGAAACTAAAAAGATAACTCAAAAACTGTGAAACTGGATATGCTTGATTATTGATATGGGCAGTAAGTTATAAGTAATGAAAATGTTTTCAGTGCCTTTAATTTTATACACAGGTTGGATATCTTTTATTAACCAGGGGAGAATTTCTGGATGATAACTTAAAAAAGTTGAAGGAATTTTTTTTTCCATAATAAATCTTTATTGTTATATTCTTTTCATACACAAGTAAAAACAAACACAACATTTTAAAAGAAAAAATATAAAAACAAAGGATTACTAACTAATATCACTATCACACCAAACAAATATACAATATTTAAAAGAATGCTTCCATGTAAAACATTTAGAATAGAGAAAAAACAAAAACTAGTTAATAACATTCCCAGTAATATACAGTTTAAATACAAAATTCTCTCCAAGCAAGTATATAAATGTGAGTATTATGCTAATATAATATTAAATATCTGTTCCCAAACTTTTTGGGTTATTAATGTTTTTATTATTCACACTTAAGAGTAGTTTATGAGCTAATATATGCCTTGTTGCCAAAACTCTAAAGTTTTTCCAAGATGTTTTAGATGGGTCTAACCAATTAGTGGCTACATAAAGTTTCATTAACAGAAAAATATTAATATATATGGTACTTTGTGATCTAGGGAGTTCTTTCGGAGGAATGTGTAAAATCGTAAATTTCCATGACAACGTTGTACTTTGGTAACCCATCTTCTGAAGTTGAATCTTAAGGGAATTCCAAAGCTTATATATGCATTTACAGCTCCAGAACATATGAAGAAGATCAGCCAGTTATTTTTTACAGTACGGACAGGTTGGAGAGGTTTTAGCATTAAATTTATGTAGGGTAAGGCGTGTATAATATGCATTATTCCATATCATCAACTAGGTATACATCAATTTTTGAAGAGAAGTAGATTTGATAGTCAGGTCAATTGCTTTTAACATATTACTTTTGTCTGTCACTAAAATTTTCTCTTCCCAATAGTTGGATAACAGAATTTTATCATGAAATTTAAAGTCTTTAATTAATTTATTTGTTGTTGTTATATATTTAATATCCTGTTGGAGGGCTTGCCACAACTCAAAGCATTTATTAACATTTTCATCTTCAGGTTTAAAATTTAAAAAGTAGCTCATAGCAAGTTCTCTAATTTGTCTCAAAATAACAAGATAATTTTTGGGTAAGTTAAATTCTTGTCTTATTTGATTGGCCGAGCGGTCCAGATATTTGTATATATCAAAGTTAAATTAACTATTAGTGGAAACTGTTTAAGATCAATTAATTGATTGTTCAATTTTAAATTAGGATTCCTATGAAATGGTTGAAAAAACATCATATATTGACCCAGATCCAAAGATTGAAATAAATCTTGTATAGATAATATGTTAGTTTTAATATGTTCAATAATCCCATACATTTTCAAAGTATCTTTACCTAAAAAGGGTATTGCTTTAGGATTAATGTTTAACTTTAAAATAGATCTATAATACAAAATCACTCAAGTTGGTGTCCACTTAGTAGTAGTTGTATCATAGTTGGCAATTCTTAGAATTCTCTTAGAGTTCACGATTAGGTAGTACAATTCGAAGTTAGGCAACTCCAGTCCTCCTTTATTTTTTGGGGTCATTAATTTATCATAAGATATCCTGGTTTTTTTTTGGTTCCCAAATGAATTTAGCCAATTCTTTATGAATTTTTTTAAAAAATGTCTTCGAAAGTATTAATTGGGCTGATCTAAAATTATAAAGTAATTGTGGTAACACATTCATTTTGACAATTGAAACTTTTGCTAGTAGAGGCAATCGTAAATTTTTCCGCCTCCCGAAATCAGAAATTATTTGGTCCCAAATTGTTCTAATGTTATTATTGTAGAAGTCTTTATTGTCTGTAGAAAACTCAATACCTAAATATTTATTTTTTTCTTTAAATGTTACCTGCCCAACCAAAGACAATAACAAAAATGGTTTAAGTGTCTTTAAAGGAAAAATATTGTTTTTTTCCAAGTTAATTTTGTAGTTAGAGACTTCTGAAAAATCATTAACAGCCTTCAATAATTTGTCAGTAGCAGATATTGGAGATGCACAATAAATATTAAGATCATCCGCAAAAGCTGCCATTAAAATTTTAGTTCTATAAATTACTGGGACATTATGATAGACATTCTGCTTAATATATAAGAACAGAGGCTCAAGATAAAGATTAAATAGTAAAGGGGACAAAGGGCAGCCCTGGCGTATTCCAGTCTTAATCTGTATTCTTTTGAGAGGCTTCTATTAATGCACAGTGTAGTATAGGGATTACTATATAATATTTGCAACATTTGAACAAATTCATGGGATATATTAAAATAAGGTAAAAGAGCAAACAAAAAATTTGTATCAACCCTGTCAAAGGCCTTCTGTGCATCAATTATAAGGGCATAAATATTAAGATTATTTTGTTTAGCATGTGTTATCATAGTATGTAATGTAAGAGTATTATCACTGGTTTGTCAACCTGCCATAAATCCAGCCTGTTCTTTGGATATTATATGAGTCATGATTTTCTTCAGTCTAGATGATATAATGGAGGTTAGAATTTTCATGTCTACATTCATTAATAATATCGGTCTATAATTATCGGGGTTTTGAGGATCTGAATTGGCTTTATGTATAAAAATAGTCTTTGAGGCATTAAGATGAAGGTCATTAATAGTATTCCTAATTATGTAGTTAAATATAACTGAAAGTATCTTACCAAAAATATCCACAAACCTTTTATAAAACTCTACTGTCATCCCATCAGGACCTGGTGATTTGTGTGATTTCATATGTTGAATTGTATATACTATGTCTTCTTCAGATATTGATTTAACTAAATCATTTTGAATATCCTCTCCTATTTCTGGAAACTTAATTGATTGCAAAAATTGTTCATAGATTCTATGCAAAGACATATCCTTTTGCCCATCATAAATTTTTGTATATATTTTCTCAAAAATATTAATAATATCCTCTGTTTTAGAATATATTTTATTATTAAATTGTATTTCCGAAATTTGTAGTGTTGTTTTTGATTGATTAATGATCCTAGCCAACGCTCTCGATGGTGTTTGAATGTGATTAGCATATCTCGCTAACATCTTATATTCTTGAAATGTTAATCTACTACTTTGTATTAAGAAGAGATCCTTCTGACATTTAAATAGTTCTTTCTCTGTTTGTTCATTAAAATTCTGAATCAGTTGTTGATCCAATAATTTAATTTTCATTTCCAAGTTTTGAATATCTTTTAGTATTTTTTTATAATAAGAGGCTTTTTGCAAAAAGATCCCTCTTATTTGTGTTTTAACTGTTGCCCATTCAATATCTGGGGCATGTTGTTGTTCCTTTAGACTAACCAGTAAGTCTTTAAGGTACTTCGTAATTTCCTGTATTATTTTTTCCTTATTCAGCAGATTTGGATTAAGAGACCAATTGCAGCCTCTTTGCTGTAAGGTATCTTATCTCCTTAGCAAAACTCTGCGAAATTTTTGAATGATCTGATAAATATCGTGCATGTATAACAACTATAGGTTCTAAACAAATCAATGTTCTTGAAATCAGGAAGAAATCTATTCTGGACCACATTTTATGACATGGGGAATAAAATGTAAAATTATTTGTACTATTAGCATTGTTTAAATAGTGAAAAGGGTCATATAGTTGAAAGTCTTCTTTAATATCATCCAGTGCCAATACTGCATGCTTATTAAATGCTTTGTGTGGACAAGATCTATCCAGCTTCGGATTTTGATAAGCATTCCAATCACCTCCAACAATTTCGTAGTATCTATCAAATTGTGTTAAATTGAATACAGTGATGTTATGAATATTTGTTGATCATTACAAAGTGCATATATGTTTAAAAGTAAAATAGGTTTATCAAATTATGTAGATGCCAGAATAAAAAAAAAAAAAAAAACCAACAACAAGTGAAAAGCACCAATAAAGCAAAGCAGATCCACAACCTGGAAGCTGGCTCTGGAAGCCCAGAATAAAAAGTTGATAAAATGCTGATGTTCCTTCTTCCGCTGAAGCAGAAAATAAAAGGCTGCAACTTACATGAAACTTTCTTGCTTTAATAACAAACAACAATCTCCTCAAGCGCTTTCACTCAGCCTGGTGCTGAGCTTTTTCAAGATACAATAAAATCAAGCTGGTTGCTCTTTATATACATAGTCAAAACTTAACCAATAATTCAATTAGTAAAAGAGAAGGTGTAATTAACCGTTCAAATTACTTGCTGGTACAAAACGTGCTTGTAGGCAAACCATTACTAAGCACAACTCACTGCAATGTCCAACAAAGTATATGCATAAACTCAATAATCAATTGTTGGTGTGTGCACAGATTACCATAAAAATATACAATGTTAAAAATATGCAATATTAAAACTATGCAATGTTAAAACAATGTTCAAAAGCCAATACTATACACATGCTAGTATGCTAAAAATATTAAAATGTGCTGTTTATTCAGCAAAATTTTATTTCTATATGTAAACCCTGAAAACACTGGAAAACCGAAAATTCATAATTTAGCCTTCCTTAACCTCAGGACGCTGCTGATGCTACAAGCGTCATTGAGCCCTGGTCGCCTTCCCGCATCTAGCTTCAGCTGCCATAACTCTTTATATTCTAAAAGAGACCCCCAAGTCCCCCCCACTTTGTAGATGCCAGAATAACATAGCACCATCGTCCATCTTTATCTGTATTAGAATCTAATCTAAAATTTTGTC
The DNA here is from genome assembly GCF_019279795.1 of Protopterus annectens. NCBI lineage: Eukaryota > Metazoa > Chordata > Ceratodontiformes > Protopteridae > Protopterus > Protopterus annectens. Next base: position 995,106,885 of record NC_056734.1, on the reverse strand, counting down.
CTTATATTGGTCTTTAATAATTATAGCTACCCCAGCACTATTTGACTTACCTTCCAATGCTATTACTTCTCTGATCCATTTCTTTTTTTTTATATCAACCCATTGATCATTCATTAAATGCGTTTCTTGCAGTAAAATAAACCACGCCTTAGCCTGCAACAATATATGTAACAATAGTTTCCACTTCTTTAAATTCTGGAGCCCTTTACCATTCCATGAATCTAATTCCCACATTACCAAAGTTGACTGTACAATAAATGTTTTGGAGAGAAAAGATAAAAAAAAAATGCAGTATATTCAAAACCATACATGATCTGGAAGCAATTCATATATCCCGTCCTAAACCAGTGCTTACCCACTCTAACCCCGGACCAGGACATATATAGGTCTTGTGTAATATAGAATAACAGAAGGTTTAAGAAAAGAAACAAACAGGAAAACATCACATTATAAAATTTCAAACATGTTCCATAGTTGAGACCTATATAATCTAACTTAACTATGACAAAGCCTAAACTAAACATTCCCCAACAAGCACTGCATTGAGCTACATCTCCCCAATCAAGTATATTTAAGCAAATCAAATTAAAATACAATATTACAGTATATATGAAAATAAATTGAAAAAAGGAAGTATTAATATTTGGATTAGCTATCTATAGATAAACCGCATGCATAGAGACACACACACACACACACACACACACACACACAAAAAAAAAACATTAAAATATAACCCTATGTTAAAATAAATATATAGTTAAATACAGGTATCCCTGGATATAAACCCACACTAACATAGTTTTATACTAAAGCAAACTACTAACTAACTAATATAAAATGCATTATCACTTTAACACAGTACATTATGAGCTATAATGAGAGGCATATTTATACAAACATTACTAAATCCCTGCACCCTCTCTAAATAATATAACCACAAAAGTCTACATAAACATGTATAAGAGAAACAAATAAAATATTCCTATGTGCTTACTTTACCATACAACAGTGTTATTTTGAAGTTAAATGAATAAAAATATATTAAAACAGTTTCCTTTGGTTTCCCAAGCCTGGAAACCCTGTGAAATATTTGCAATGGGGGACTGCTTTTACAGACGGACTCCCAGAAGTGTCACAGCGAAATCTGCACCCACTACAGCATTTTAGGCACTTCCTGTCTTCCTCCTCGTCGAAAACACTTCGTAGAAGCCATAAAACGATGGGAAACGAACACAGGTAATCAAGATAAGCAAAAAACAAACAGTTTTATTACTCTGGAAGAGGTCTAGAGCTTTTTAAACGCAAACAAAGGATTATCCAGTCCTGGGAACACAGTAAACAATGGATCCGACCTCAGCAGCATGCCAGTCTCAACGAAAGTTCAATTCAAGTCTCTGATACAGGTAAAGCCTTGAAAACTTTAAGAAACAGATTTTTTGCCTCATTTTTAGTGGAAATAACATGTTTAATCCCATCCATTGTAAATATAAGCATATGTGGGTATTTCATTTGAAACTTAATTTGTTTGTCAATAAGAAATTTACAGTATGGAGACAAAGACTGTCTAACTTGTCTTACCTGTATGGGTAAATCCTGTGACAGATATTTTATTATTTTTCCACATGATATAGCATCCAGTTTGTTTTACAGTAGTAAGTATTCTGCTTACATCCTGATAGTTAAGTATTTTAACATATACAGGTCTAGGAAAGTTAGATGCTTGTGACTCTCTCAAAGCTCTGTGCGCTCTTTCAATAATAAATTGTTTCACCCCATCAGAGTCATTTAACAGCACTTCAAATATTTGTAATATGGATGGAATTAATTCATTATACTGAATAGATTCTGGAATCCCCCTGAGAATAATATTGTTTCCCCTGGATCTTGCTTCTAAGTCCGTAAGCTTGTTTTGCATAGCCTGTATATCCACATCATGTAGATTAGTTTTCTTTTCAAGTAAAGTTAATTTATCCTCATTTTCAGAAATTCGAGTTTCTGTCTTGTCCATTCTCTCCAGCAACTGAGTACATGAGTTCCCAAATGTTTGTATTTGACAAGTCAGTTCTTTCAGAGCTTCTTGTATGGGTAGCAGAGCATTTCTGATATCTTCCATGTTAAATGGTTGTTCAGGTTTAGATTTGGTCCCTGATTTCTGTTGTTCCTGTATTTTAGTAATTTTTTGTCTTTTAGAAATCACATCCTTTTTCAGGTGACTGCAATTCCGAAAGTTTTGTTTTAGTAGTGGTTGTATCCATGTTTTTTTCCTCTTTTGACATCTTATTTGAACACAAAGACTTGCAGTATAGAAAGCACATGGTTCCTTTGTTTACTTCTCTCTGCAGAGCCAGCTAATCTGTTGTAATCCAGTGAAATATATTCCTTTTTTCCAGTTTTTCTTCTTAGTAATAGATAGTTAAGTGTAGTTGAAGTTATTTTATCGAAGATTTGATGTTAAAAGCTTTATATTATCCACTCAGGGTTTAGATTTCCTCAGGTTAATTAGAGAGCTGCAGTTCAGCAGTGCTTACAGAACGGCAGCCATCTTTGAATCACCAAAAGAGTTGAAGGAATTTATTTGGGAGGGAGAGAGATGGAAATTGTTAAGTGGGATAAGATGATCTTCCCCAAAAGAACAAGGCTGTTTTTGACTACCTTTGAAGGGACACTTTACAGCTATACAGTTAAGGCTCATATATACATCACACAAGCAGACTATTATAAATCAATGTGTAAAGGTATGATGATGAAGAAAAGGGGTGGAGTTTGACAAACAAGGAGAGAGAGTAGGATTTTGGATGCATGTCTTTAATGACAATAAAAACAATCATACAAAAAATTATATTCATAAAGCAGCAGAAAATATTCTAAGAACTAAGCCACCACGGGAAATGAGATTTTACCAATAGGGTTGACTGCTAGAGATATAGAATACAGTCAAGAGGGGGCTAGAATTTACTGGAGAAAACTGAAAAAAGGAACCAAGATACTGGGGGCAAACAACTAGAGACAGAAAAGTAACTGAGTGGGGTGAGGACAAGCAGACATCTGGACTGTAGTTTAGAGACTGCTTCTCTTCCACAGACTGATATGAGAGTGTAGGCAAAGAGAAAGGAATGTGGAAATGTTAAGTGAAAGACAGATCTGGTAGGGTTTTGAGCTGAATCTAGAACAGAAGCTGCTGTTAAGTATGTGACAAAGTCCAGCAGGTTTAGAATTTGCTTGGAAGTGTTTGCATACCTATTTTTAAACTCCAAGCAGACTACAGAGAAATCTTCCTCAGGTAGAAATCAGATGCTGGAGGTATGATTGGAGTGAGAGAATTGAAAACATTTTTGCCATTTTAACAACTGGCAGATTTTAATAACTCATTACAGGCACTTTGTCACAAATGATGAGGGGAACAAATGGTTCTTCTAAACTAGGAAAAAGGATCTCAAGTGCCTAGACATAGCAAGGTCTTACTAAGTTTAAATTTACAGGCTGGAAAAACAATTACAAAAAAAATGAAAATCAACATTTAAACCAACTTAACTGAAGTACTTTACATTTTAAAGGTGATAAAACAACTGGACATGGCATCTTTAGAAAAGGGAGCAAGCAAATTATATAGAAATAATTGGAATTCATGGGAATGACACATGCAGTATAGAAATAAATGGAATTCGTTGGAACAATACATGCAGGAGTGAGGATTTAAAAATGTCAGTAATTGAGCAATTTATAGAATACAAGAACAAACAATTGTTAAAAAAATATACATTAACACATGAGAAATATTGCTATGTATATGCAACTATGTCACCTTTGAAGTTTAAAGATGTTTTTTAAAAAAAGACTTTATAGATAAAATAAAATAGCAAAGTGGTACACAGAAAGGGACAAAGGCATATTTTTTGTTCCCTTTGGAAACAAATGAATGAATCCAACAGCTAAACCTAACAGAGAATACCAAAATGTCTGCAATCATAGTATAACTACATTTGATCTGATACAAATAATACCAACCACTTAAAATAGAAACAGTACATACATTTCATCATTACAGTTCAACAAGCCTAGCAACAAAAATCTCAAACCATCTTCCCAACCCACTTACTAATGCCCTTTACATTTTGTACAAACTACATAGCTTTAAACTATTCACTACCTATCACAAAACAAGGAAAATTTCATAGCATATAATTAGAAGTTATGTACCTACCATAACGTTCCATGTTAGTTGTCTTCTCTCGCCTTCATTCTTGCTGGATGGGACCGCGTCCCTAGCACCTCTATCCTGGGTGGCTCAATGGAACAGACTCTTGAGAACAGTGGAACCAAAGCTTGCTCTGTCCCTGGAGGCCAAATCCAATTTGTAATGAGAAACGAAGGTATGAGGAGTGGCCCAAGTGGCTGCTGCAAAAATAGTATCTAAGGGTAGTCTAGCCTGAAAAGCTGTAGAAGTGGCTAGACCTCTTGTGGAATGAGCTTTAGGTTTTGAGTTCAACTGTCTGCCCCTAAGCTGATAAATGTCAGAAATGGTGGAAGATAGCCATCTGGATAAGGTCACTTTAGAAACAGGGAGACCCTTTTTATTTTCAGCATAAGACAGGAAGAGCTGATCGGACTTCCTAAATTGCTTTGTTCTGTCCAAGTAATATCTAAGTTGGCGATGAACATCTAGGTAATGCAATTTTTGATCCGCCCTGTTAGAATAATTTGGAAAAAATACAGGGAGATCAATGGATTGGTTTAAATTCGTCTTAGAAGCAACCTTGGGCAAAAAGGATGGATTGGTTCTCAAGGATACTCTGTGTTTGTAGAAGACCAAATAAGGGGGACGAACGCAGAGGGCATGAAGTTCAGACACTCTTCTAGCCGAGGTAATAGCGACTAGAAAAAGTGTCTTCCAAGAAAGAAACTTTAATGAACATGAAACAGCCGGTTCGAAAGGGGGAAGTATCAAGGATGCCAGCACTAAATTTAAGTCCCACTGTGGTGGAGGATCTCTAACAGGGGGTTTAAGAAGGAACACTCCTTTGAGAAAGGCTTTACAAAGTTTGTGGGGCATAATGTTGTGGTCTGCAAACCCGACATGGAAGTTCGAGATTGCAGCCAACTGAACTTTGACTGTGGAAGACGAAGAACCTGAGTGAAAAACTGCCGCAAGGAAATCCAAGACCAACTGAATAGGGGCAGTAAAGGGGTCTATGTTCTTAGACTTTGCCCAAAAAGAGAAGCGTTTCCACTTGCTAGAATAAATCCTCCTGGTAGAGGACTTAAGAGAAGCTACTATGATATCTCTAATGGGGTTAGAGATCATAGGAAGTCTGGCTAAGGAAGGAAGTGGAGCAACCAAGCTGTGAGGATGAGGGAAGGAACGGACCAGTGCAGTTGACCCGACTGGTGGGTCAGAAGATCTGGAACTGGGTCCAGATGCCAAGGCTGCACCAAAAGATGGCAATGAAGGAACGGGAACCAAATTTGTCGAGGCCAGTAAGGGGCAATGAGAATCATTTTGGCTCTCAAGACGGTAGCTTTCTGGAGTACTTGTGGTATCAAAGGAAAGGGAGGAAAGGCATAAAGGAGTCCCCGGGGCCAATCTTGGGTGAGAGCGTCTCTGAGGGGGATGGCCCGGAAGTGGGAAGAGAGAGAAGAAGTCTGGGCATTTGCTGTTTTGGGGTGTAGCAAAAAGATCGCAGCATGGGTGGCCCCACTTCTGAAAAATCTCCTCCACAATGGATTGTTTGAGAGACCACCCGTGAGGCATGAGAATAGCTCTGCTCAATCTGTCCGCTATTATGTTGGTTTTCCCGGGGATATGCATTGCTACCAGAAACCGATGAGAGGAGATCGCCCATTGCCAAAGTCTGAGAGCTTCTCGACACAAGGGATAGGACTTGGTTCCGCCCTGCTTGTTGATGTACCACACGACGGACATGTTGTCTGTGTGAACTGCAATAGTCCCTAAAGGAAGAAAGTCGTTGAGGGCTTGCAACGTTAAAAGCACTGCTCTCATCTCTAGGACATTTATGTGCAGGTGGTATTCGAACGGTTGCCACGTGCCATGAACCATCCTGCCCTGATAATGCCCCCCCCACCCGATCAGGGAGGCATCCGAAGTGACCGTGGCTACCGGGGCCGGGGGAACAAATGGTCTGCCCTGATGGACTAGAGGAGAGGAAATCCACCAGGATAGATGGTTCTTGCAGGTTTGTGTCACCAGAATCTTGTGACGCATGGGAAGCTGCTGGAAGGACCATTGGGTGAACAACATCCATTGTAGGAGACGCATGTAAAAGCGGGCCAGAGGAAGTGTTATGGCAGCTGCCATGAGGCCCAATACTTTCAGGACCAACCTGGCTTGTGCCCTTTTGCTGGATAGGATGATCCGAACATGGTTTTGGATATCTAGGATTCTCTGACTTGTTAGGTTTGCTGACATCCGAGTAGTGTCTAGATTTGCGCCTATAAAAGTAATAGATTGGCAGGGCAACAAGGAAGACTTTTCGAAGTTGACTGAAATTCCTAAGTGACCACAGAGACGTAGAGTGTAATCTCTGGCTTGGAGAAGTTGATGCCTGGTGTTGGCTGAGAGGAGCCAGTCGTCGAGATACGGAAACACCTGGAATCCTTGACGTCTCAGGTGAGCCGTGACCACTGCCATGCATTTGGTGAACACTCTGGGGGCTGTAGTGAGGCCAAAGGGCAGGGCTCTGAATTGAAAATGACTGGTCCCCAGCCGAAAGCGGAGCAAATTTCTGGAGCGTCTGTGAATCTTTATATGACAGTACGCATCCTGAAGGTCTATGGAGCACATCCAGTTGTCTTTGCCCAGAAAGGGCAAAATCGATTGAAGTGTGACCATCCGAAATCTTGTCTTTTTGACAGACTTGTTGAGCCTGTTGAGGTCTAATATTGGTCTCCAGTCTCCCGTCTTTTTGGGGACCAAAAAGAACCTTGAGTAGATTCCGGACTCTAAATGATCTTTTGGTACTGGCTGGATGGCCCTTTTCTTTAGAAGCTTTGACACCTCTAATTTTGCAGTTTCCCTTAGACCGGGTGGTACGTCTGGAAGGGAACCTCTTTGAGGGAAGGGGCTTTCCTCAAAAGGAATCTTGTAACCCTCGGATATGATCGACTGTACCCATTTGTCTTGAGAGAGGGAAAGCCAGGCTTCTGGGTACAGCAACAATCTTCCCCCGACTGCCTCCAAGGGTGGGCAGTCAGGCAACACCTCAGGGATGCTGGAAGGGCTTGTCAGAGAGGCTCTCTGGAGCCCTGGTTCTCTGGACCTCTGCCCCTAGGGTGGCGTCTGTTATTATTACCCCCTCTGCCTCTGGGGGTAAACTGACCACGTGCATCAGGCGTGACTCCTTGTGATTTCCGGAACCACATTTTCCCTCCCTTCTGACCTTTGGGGTAAGGTCTAGAAGGAGTGGAGAAATGGACTCCTACGGCAGAAAGAGTCTTGCCGTCCTGCTCGCACCTGGTCAAAGTGTCCTTCACCTGAGGGCCAAACAACGTTGTCCCATCAAAGGGAGAGTTTGTGAAGGACACCTTAAAGGGGTCTGCAAAATTACAGAGCCGCATCCAGGACTGACGTCTGAGGGCCACTCCTGTGCCTGCAGCTCTACTCGCCCCATCAGCTGCATAAGAAATGAGCCGCATGGAGGAGTTGGTTAAGGAATTTAGGATTCCCAGCTGAGAGGCGATCTTTTCTTGAGCCCCTGCTGCTGACGGATCCTGTACTACTTCACCTAGCTCTTTGAGGATGTCTCTCTGAAGTCTGGTGAAGTGACACAAATAATTCAGCGAATGCATAGCAAAGGTCGCTGAGGAAAACATCCGCTTGCCATACCTGTCCATGGTCCTAGACTCCTTGTTAGGAGGATGGACTGGCACGGAAGGATCTGCAAGTTCCTTCTTGGTGGCCGCCACCACCATGGCATCAACCGGGACACCCTTAGTAAGAAACTGCTTTTCAGCAGGGGCCGTGATAAACTTTGAAGGTCTCCTAGGGACTGGTTCCACGGAATCAGGAGATGCCCACGCCTTTCGAGCTATGACTTCCATAAGGGGGTCGAAAGGCGGAGGCACCCAGGAGGTGGAGGGTCGAGATCCAGAAGCCTCCAGGTATACCGATTCATCCTCGGAGGGATTAATGGAGGGCCAGTTCCCCCTCTGTTTCAGGAGTTCAAGGATGTCTGAAAAGGAGACATCCTCAGAGGGAGATCTTGGGGACCCCTCCGACTCATCTAAATCGGTATCTGATGTTGTAGACTCAGGGGAGTCTAAATGCTTCCTCTTGCAGGTCCTCTTGCGGGGTTCACCTGAAGGATCAGGAGAAACCTCGGAAGAGGAAGTCCTTCCCAATGGGGAAACCTGGGGCGATGGATCTCTGGGTCCGGGAGCAAGAGAGCGGGAAGAGGCATCTACAGGCACCATAGAGGGAGGAGCTAAAGGAACAAACTGCTGGCTAAGCTCTGGGGCTAGCACACTCCTCATCACCTCGAAGGCTCCCCTTCCAGGGAGGGCCGAGATCCCGTCGAAGAAACAGGGATCCCTGGTCCCACTGAAAGGGAAGGCTCCGAAGCAGATGTCGGGGCCGAGCTCACCAAGGCCGAAGCTCCGAGAGGGAGAACGGGGTCGGACAAGGGTCTGATGCCACTCGCCCCCTTGGAACCGACCAGGGAAGCCCGATGCCCGGATCCCTCCAAGGAAGGTCTCAAGGAGGAGATAGGAGTCGAGGACGACGGAGCCGAAAGGTGTGGTATCGGCCAAGCAGCAACAGTCAAGGTACCACATCTCGGCTCCGAACTCTGTAGGAGAGTGCAAGGAGGAATCTCAGGGGGGTGCAGAATAGCTGACGTCTGATGAGACGGGCTATGGAGCATCTGGGCTAGTGCCTGTGATTTTAATAGCCTACTCACCACTCTCTCTAAGTCGTGGTCTGAGAGCCTGGAAGACCTCAATGATCGGCTCCGATGGCTCCACTCCGAAAGCAAGGGAGAGGCTGGAGCCGAGTGTATAGATTCCAAAGAAGGAGATCTAGACCTCTTCTTGGATGGAGCCATCGGAGCCGAAGAACGTTCGGCTCCAGGCGGAGCAGACAACTTGTCGGCTCTGACAGGAGACAAAGATATCTCGGCTCCAGCCGGAGCCGAGACATGCTTTGACGCTAGGGTGTCGGCTCCAGACGGAGCCGACACAGGTGCCGAAGCCAGGGTATCGGCGCCGACCGGCGCCGGTACTGAAACTTCCAACAAGGAAGGATCGGCTCCAGACGGAGCCGATGTAGACTCCGGCGGAGTCGGAACCAAGATCACAGACTTGGACACCGAAGCCTGGGTCTTGGGAGGCTTGGAGGGCTTCCCAGAGCCGACCTTAGCCAGGGAGCTCTCTGGTTTAAGAAAAACCCTGAGGATCAACTTATTTCTACATTCCTGCAGGACTCTCTGGCTGAAAGAATGACATATAGCACAGGAGTCCTGCAGGTGTAGGGGTCCCAGGCAATAAATACAAGAAGTGTGACCGTCTGTCAGAGACATCTTCTGACAGCACGAGTCACACTTCTTGAAACCTGAGACCCTAGTATCTTTGGACATGTCTCAGTCCTAAAACACTCACACACACCAATCAGCCCAAAGAAGACACTAACTAATAAAAAATTCTTAATAACTAATAAGTTAGTTATTATTGTAACAGTGACACAACACACACACACCTGAGGGAAATCCTGACAGGAACTGTGAGGGTGGGAAAGGCCTAAGGCCCGAAACACTGAAACTAAGTGAACTAAGAGGAATGGGTATGGAGCTAAGTGAATAAAGTACACTGAAGGGATATCAAGACTAAAAGACTAAAATTTAGAGTTTTGAGACACCTAAAACCTTACAAATAGCAAGAAAAATATCACTTACCAGGAGCTGGTAAAAAGGATGACCTCATTAGCGAGCGCAAACGAGATCTGGGTATTACCGCCTTGCATCATGGGATATGGGGCTGCCTCGAGCTGGTAAAAGTGACTCTCGATCTTAGCAAGTGCCGAGTCGGAGCCGAGGATCGGCTCCGAACCCATCCAGCAAGAATGAAGGCGAGATTGACAACTTAACATCTGAAGTTTTACAAACTTCAGGGTCCCTCAACTGCAAATTATCACTCAGTTTAATAACAATTGTATAAACACCCCACAATAAAAAAAAATATTAAAACTAGCCATAAGAGCCAGTGTTGGTGGAGGGACAAAACTTTGACTATGTCACTAGGTGAACATAGATTAATTAGTAACTTGGGCACTTGGTGGATCTTGCTGGGGGGTGCAGCATGGACAGAAACAGCTACAATCTCTTGGAAGAGGGGGTGGCATTGCAAAGAACATCCCTAGGGATTTCAGCTCACCAAACCACTGCATCGTGGAAGCCTTCATTAGTGATTGCACAAAGTGTGTACTCACAAGAGGGATGGCATATGGGGCCTGCTGTGACTTACAGCTTGTCCCCTACCCATGTGGTAAGGTGAAGACTACACACAATGTACTCATTTTCCAGAATGCAAGCAAGAGCACCAGCAATGCACATGGCTTCTCAAGATAACTCCTGCTCCATACAGTTCTTCCTGAGCTTTTGTACTCTCCCTATCATAATGAATACTACAACAGTGATATGGAAAGACACGGTACAGTTGTGTAAAGTCTTACCATAACAGCAGAAGCTCTTCAATTCACTGTTGCAGTATTCATTCCCTCGCCCCTCCCCCACTCCTTTTTCCTTCTGACACAAACCCCCAGTATTATCCCAATAGACAAGACACGTGTTATTACAGAACATTACTACAACCAATAACCCCAAAATATGCATAACAACACTGGCCTACTGCAGTACTAGGCCCCATACGTCTCAGTCACTGGAAAATAATTGCACAACCAGCTATCGCACTACATCTCCAAATATGGTCTACTTGCCAAAATGCAACAAGGATTTAGAAAACGATACAATACTCAAAAACCAACATATGTAGCAACTAACCATGTATACCAAACAGTGAAGAAAGGAAATCTTGTACGAGGCATCTTTACAGACTGGAAGCACTCTTTTGAATAAGGAAAGCACTATCTTACAGAAATTTTTAAACAACTTTGACATAGCTCAGTCAGCCCTGAAAGGGTTCTTTTCTTATCTTTAAAACAGATCCTTTAAAATTCAGAACAGTAATAAGATGGAGACCCACGAGGATCCATACTGGGCCCTCCATCAATCTATTTGTTCATTATGAACTGCACATGGTTTGCAGCGGACACCATTTACAGACCAAATACCACTTTATCCAGACTTCTACTTTCACAAAATTTACAAAAGGACTAATACATGTGACTGCTTGCTCAAAATAGACATGGTCATACTCATTAACTGTAGAAAAACTACTACAGTGTTGCTTGGTAACCCATCAAATACTCAAAAATAACCCAGCACTGAACATCTTGGACCCACAAAGAAGACTGTTAACTGGAAAACAGGAGAGCTTATTTGAACAGCATCTTTTGTTCACCATTCATCAAGTTCTAGCACAAATCAAAGTGACCTGTAAGCATTCTAATCTATTCACCTAGTATGACAAAAGATTTACAAAACTCAAAATGGCATTTACCTGTGGCTGAATACTGCTAATAACTCGGTGCAGAGCACACACAAAAAAGAAGTTATGTCCTTACCATAACGTTCCATGTAGAGTGTTCATCTCACCTTTGTTCTTACACACGGGTTCGGAGCCGATCCTCAGCTCCGAGTCGGCCGAATTGCAAAGCTCTGAATCTCAGAGAAGCTCGAGACCAGCCCATATCCCACAATCCTCCCTGCCATTACTCAGATCTAGTTTGCAAGCAAACCAGACGAAAGGATCCAACACCTGCGTTGCTAGAAGCATACACTCTCTTCAGCCATTCAGAGACACTCTCTCACCATAGCAATAACTAATGGTCTAAGCATATATCCCATGACAAACAGGACCATATACACCGCAAAGGGTCAAGACACGTCGATCAGACTCTAATCCTACCAGTTCTTCCAAACACATGGAATGTAAGAACAAAGGCGAGATGAACACACTACATGGAACGTTATGGTAAGGACATAACTTCTTTATGTAAGAGTGTTCAATCACGCCGTTTGTTCTTACACATGGGTAGCATCCCTAGCTCCGTGACCCCGAGTGACTCATGGAAGAACATTCCTAAGCACAGTGGAACCAAATGATGTCCTATCCTTGGAGACCTTGTCCACTCTATAATGAGTGATGAAAGTATGTGGTTTAGACCACGTGGCTGCTGCACAAATAGTGTCCAAAGGCAAGCGAGCCGCATGAGCTAAGGAGGTGGAAACGGATCTGGTAGAATGGGCCTTAGGTTTGTTTGGTAAGAATTGGTTTGATTTAGAGTATGCAAATGTTATACAGTCAGCAAGCCATTTAGATAGTGTACGTTTAGTAATTGCCATGCCCTTTTCATTGTCTGCAAAAGCGACGAAGAGTTGATCCGTTTTTCTGAAAGCTTTGGTCCTGTCTAAATAAAATCTTAGCTGCCTGTGAACATCCAACTTGTGCAACATGTACTCCAGTTTGTTAGTATGGTTTTTGAAAAAGGTAGGGAGTTCTATAGACTGGTTAATATTCGTAACTGAACATACTTTTGGAAGGAAAGATGGATTTGTACGCAAAGAAACCCTGTCTGGGTGGAATATCAGGTAAGGTGGTCTAACCGATAATGCCTGCAGCTCTGAGACTCTACGAGCTGAGGTCACGGCGACGAGAAACAGCGTCTTCCACGACAAGAACTTTAGGAGGCATGACGAAACAGGTTCAAAAGGTGGCAACATGAGTTGCGAGAGCAGCAAATTCAGGCTCCATGGAAAAAAAGGTTTTCTGACAGGCAGTCTAAGATGGAAGGTTCCTTTCAAAAAGGCTTTACAAAGCCTGTGAGACATAATGGAAGAACCTCCCTCACCAATATGGACGTTTGATATGGCCGCCAACTGTACTCTTAGAGTGGAAGTAGAAGCTCCTTCGTGAAAAAGGATGGATAAGAATTCTAACATTTTACGTAAAGGAGCTACCAAGGGATCTAAGTTTTGACTAGATGCCCAATATACAAAGCGTTTCCACTTACTCGTACAGAGCTTAGTAGTAGAGGCTTTATGAGAAGCAACTAGGATGTGTTGAACTGACGGAAGGAGTAGATGAGACCTGGCTAGGCAGGGAAGTGGAGCAGCCAAGCTGCTAGTTTGAGGGACTGTAGAGACGGGTGAGAAACGCCCGACGAGTGTGTCAGCAGGTCTGGCACTGGGTCCAGAATCCACGGTTCCTCTATTTGATGAGCTCGAAGAAAGGGAAACCATATTTGACGAGGCCAGAATGGGGCTATGAGTACAATAGTCCTTTCCAGGTACCTGGCTTTCTGTAGAAATCTGGGAATCAATGGAGTCGGTGGGAATGCATATAGGAGACCCAGGGGCCAATCGTGTATCAGTGCGTCCCTGGGGACATCCCCCGGAGGGGGTAGAAGGGCAAAGTAGCTTCTGCATTTTGCATTCAATGGGGAAGCAAACAGATCACAGCAAGGCTGGCCCCATTTGCGGAAGATCTTTTCCGCCGTCTGTGAATTCAGGGACCACTCGTGAGGTAACAGGATGGCTCTGCTCAACCTGTCCGCAATGACGTTGGATGACCCTGGGATGTGCGTTGCTATCAGAAAGCGACCCGTGGACTCTGCCCATTGCCAAATTCTCATGGCCTCTCTGCATAACGGGTAAGACCTGGTTCCCCCTTGCTTGTTTATGTACCAGACTACAGACATGTTTGTCTGCCTGAACTGCTACTGTCCCTAGAGGTAAGAGGGCTTGGAAGTGTTGCAACGCTAGGAACACCGCCCTCAACTCCAGAACATTTATATGTAGGGTGTACTCAATGCTGGACCATTCTCCTTGGACTGTTCTTCCCTGAAAAAGGCCCCCCCCCCCACCCTATCAGGGAAGCGTCCGTGGTTATTGTGGCTGTTGGAATGGGTAGAACGAACGGACGACCCACAGTGAGGTTCTGGTTGCGCACCCACCATGAGAGGTCTCGTCTGCAAGATTCTGTTATCCTGATCTTGTGTGTTAGGAGTAGGTGTTGGAACGACCACTGCGCAAAGAGCAGCCATTGAAGAATCCTCATGTGTAACCTTCCCATAGGGACTGCAATTAATGCGACTGCCATCAGTCCCAACACTTTTAACACCAGTTTGGCCGGGGCTTTCTTGCTGACTAGAAGTAGTAGGACCTGCTGTTTGAGCGTTGAAGCTCTTACTGGGGGGAGTTTTAGTAGTGTTGATCGTGTATTTAGATTTCCTCCGATGAAGGAAATACACTGTGAGGGCGATAAGCAAGACTTTTCGAAGTTTATGGATATCCCTAAGTGGGAACAAAGGCTGATTGTATAGTCTCTGGCTTGCAATAGTCGATGCTCGGTGGTGGCGGTGAGGAGCCAGTCGTCCAGATAGGGAAACACCCAGAATCCTTGTCGTCTCAAGTGAGCCGCAACTACTGCCATGCATTTGGTGAATACCCTGGGGGCTGAGGTGAGTCCAAAGGGCAGAGCTCGAAACTGAAAGTGACTGGCCCCCAGCCGGAAGCGCAGGTGATCTCTGGACAGTCTGTCCATTTGATGTGGTAGTACGCGTCTTTGAGATCTATAGAGCACATCCAATCGTCCTTCTGTAAGAATGGAAGGATCGATTGAAGCGTGACCATCCGGAACTTTTCCTTCTTCACGAAGTTGTTGAGATGGCTGAGATCTAAGATCGGTCTCCAGTCCCCTGTCTTTTTTGGAACTAAAAAGAACCTTGAGTAAGTTCCGAATCCTCTTTGGTCCGCTGGGACTGGTTGGATGACTCTGTTTTCGAGCAGCTTTGAAATTTCTACAGCTGCTAGTTTTCGCAGATGGGGTGGCACGTCTGGAAATTTTCTTTGTAGAGGTGGTGTTGAAATGAAGGGGATTTTGTATCCTCTGGTTATAATGCTTTTTAAAGCACACAAACAAGAAAAGCCAGCAAACAATGACCAGATGCATGAAATATTGTATTGTGTGTTAACAATACATAAGTACAAACAGCACACAGACTGGTTTCGGCTGGAAACCAAGTACACAGCCTTCTTCAGTGTATAATGCTTTTTACCCAAGAATCTGAAGTAATGTTTAGCCAGGCCAGTGGGTATAAAGCTAAGCGACCCCCGACTGCCTCCAGAGCAGGACAGCCGGGCCTCCGTTCAGGAGTGCTGGAAAGGTTTCCCAGGGACGGAATCCCTGTCGCCTTGGTTATGCGGACCCCCACTGCCGCCGGGTGGCGTCTTCCATTTCTACCCCCTCCTCTGCCTATGGAGGGGGTATCACTCTGTGTGGTCTGGAAAGATCCCCGATTCTTATGGAACCACATTTTTCCGCCTCGTTGCCCTTTGGGGTATGGTCTAGTAGGAGCGGAAAAACGGACCCGACAGCAGACAGGGTCTTTCCCTCTTGCTCGCACCGAGTGAGAGTCTCCTTAACCTTGGGCCCGAAATTTGTGGCGCCATCAAAAGGGGCACTGGCAAAGGAAGACTTGAAGGCTTCCGCAAAGGAGCACAGCCGCATCCATGATTGTCTTTGAAGAGCAATCGCTGAAGCTGCAGCTCTACTCGATCCCACGGCTGCATAAGAGATGAGCCTCATGGATGAGTTTACTATGGATGTGAGGGTGTTAAGTTGTGCTGTTACCTTATCTAAAACAGCAGCATCTGTGTTACCCTGGAGGGTATCTGTCAGCTCCTTGATGAGATCCCTCTGCAAACGTGTGAAATGGGTCAGGTAGTTTAGCGAACGCATGGAAAAAGTCGCTGAACTAAAAATGCGCTTCCCATATCTGTCCATAGTTCTAGAATCCTTATTAGGAGGATGAACAGATGAGGAAGACTCAGACATCTCCTTTTTCGTGGCTGCCGCCACCACCATAGCGTCGACAGGGACTCCCTTGGCGAGATAAGATTTATCTTGGGGGGCAGTGATGAATTTGTTTGGTTTCCTAGGTACTGGTTCCACTGTGTCAGGTGTCTCCCACGCCCTTCGAGCAATCAAATCCATTAATTCATCAAAGTGCGGGGTCACCCAGGAGGTAGAAGGTTGAGCCCCAAAAGCCTTCAGCAGCACCGACTCATCCTCAGAGGGGGCTAGGGACTGCCAATCACCCCTCTGTTTCAAGATATCTAGGATGTCTGCAAATGACACATCCTCCGAGGGTG
This sequence comes from Protopterus annectens, assembly GCF_019279795.1. Classification (NCBI taxonomy): domain Eukaryota; kingdom Metazoa; phylum Chordata; order Ceratodontiformes; family Protopteridae; genus Protopterus; species Protopterus annectens. The sequence goes on along the minus strand of NC_056734.1, from coordinate 995,090,602 downwards.
ATTTGGGGGACCCCTCTGCCTCATCCAAGTTGGTGTCAGACGTTAGAGATTCCTGTGGGGAATCTATGTGCCTCCTCTTGCACAACCGTTTCCTTGGGACCTCATCAGAGGGGGCTTCTGGTGAGGCCTCCAAGGAACAGGGGGAACCCTCTGTGGGTGGCTGCGGCAATTGGGCTCGACGCTTGGGATGGATCGTGGGAGCAGAAACAGAAAGTGGCCCTTTTGGGCAAGGAGAAGATTCCCCTGATGATGTGGTTGTCTGAGCAGACAATACTGTCCTCATAAGGTCAAAGGCCCCCGAACCCCTGGCTAAGGGCTCCCCCGGTTCCGAAGAACATGGAAGCATCCCAGAACCAGGTACCGTGGGCTCCGACCCCGAGGACGGAGCCGAACCAGTCTGTGCCGAGGCCCCGAGAGGGAGAGTCGGCACCGAAAGGTCAGTACAACTCTCGGTCCCGGAACCAAGCAAAGACCGTCGGCTCCGCGACACCCCTAACGGTTCCGAAGGAGTCGATCGTGCAATGGACGGTTTGGGCACCGAGGGCTCCACTATCATCAGGTCATCTTCTCCCGGCTCCGAGATCTGGATGGGTCTCGAAGGAGGAACCGTTGGAGATATGGGGAGGCCTTCTACTTTCAACACCAACTGGGAGGAAACTGCAATTAACTTGGAAAGGGCTGTGTTCTCCATGAGTTTCTGCACGACATGATCCACATCTGTGTCAGACAAGGGTCTGGAAGAACGGGTCGAAGAAGCCAAAGATGGCACCGACCGAAGAATGGACGGTGGTGGCAGTTCCGACACCGGTTCCAAGATCTGGGGCTCAGTAAAAGATAAATGTTCGATGCTCGGCCCCAAGATCTGTGGAACCGGAGAATGAACCCGAGAAGATGAACTCGGAGCCGATGACATGGGCTCCGACATCTTCGACCCCTTCGAGGATTTAGAAGCCTGATCCGACTTGTCCAAAGCCTCTTGAAAGGCCGGCTTCAACAATCCTCTGTCAATAAGCTTCCTGTGTCTATCTGTCATGACCCTCCCGCTAAAGGAATGACAAATAGAGTAATCCTCTTGGAGATGGAGAGGGCCAAGACAGTAGACACAGGAAGCATGATTGTCAGTAATGGACATTTTCTGCCCACACTGACATCTTTTAAAGCCAGATTTGGCTTTTTCTGACATTGTACAGTTACAATGACAATAACTATAACAACAGGAAAAAAATTACTAATCCTAGCAATATATGTATACTAAACAGGTTATATATATAAAACTCTCACAAAAAACCATACCCAAGAAAAAAGGTTAGGCCACAAGGGTGCCTGAAGAAGAAAAATGGGTATATATATATATATATATATATATATATATATATATATATATATATATATATATATATATATATATATATCACACACACACAGCACTTCCACAATAACTACTAACTATAAGGAAGTATCAACAAGAAAAAAAAATTTGAATTCTTATCTGAAGAAATCAACAACAACAAGTTTCTATCTGGTCCGAGCTCTCCTCGATCCAATCTGTTGCAGCAGCAAACTAGATCTGAGTAATGGCAGGGAGGATTGTGGGATATGGGCTGGTCTCGAGCTTCTCTGAGATTCAGAGCTTTGCAATTGGCCGACTCGAGCTGAGGATCGCTCCAACCGTGTAAGAACAAAGGCGAGATGAACACTCTACATGGAACGTTATGGTAAGGACATAACTTCTTTTTTGTGTGTGCTCTGCACCGAGTTATTAGCAGTATTCAGCCACAGGTAAATGCCATTTTGAGTTTTGTAAATCTTTTGTCATACTAGGTGAATAGATTAGAATGCTTACAGGTCACTTTGATTTGTGCTAGAACTTGATGAATGGTGAACAAAAGATGCTGTTCAAATAAGCTCTCCTGTTTTCCAGTTAACAGTCTTCTTTGTGATCGTCTCCAAACCCGTGTGTAAGAACAAACGGCGAGAATGAACACTCTTACATCTGTAGTTAGCAGGTAACAAAATTTATCAATTCATAACACAAGCTACCCAGAGACAGCATTACTGCTCCTTTCTACAGACAGCAAAATGGTTGCCAGTAATTGCAAGAACACTTCTGTTAACTGTACAACACTGCTCTTTCTACCCTCCCCTGACTTCAATACACAGGAACAGAGATGCAAATTGCTCACTCAGCTCAAATGCAGATGACATCATCATGGCTCCCTATTGAAATCATGTCATTTTTAATGCAGAGTGCCAACACATTGAAACACCACCACCCCAAACCAAAAATACAGAAGAGAAAATATCGAACATCACTCTTCTCCTTTAAGCCCTCCATTCACCCAAAATTTATATATACCAACTCTGAGATCACCATACCTCAGAGAAAAGGGAATATGTTGACAAATGGCCATCTCAGATTTATTACATTCAAGTACACTTTTCTGTCCATTCTGTCTCAGCATTACAGGACGCAGTAAAGTGGGTCTTGACATTTCAAACGGTTACCCACTGCTCACACTTGTAAGACCTAGACTCATCAAAAATATAGGTAACAAGAAATCCTACAACCTCATGGACCTCCCTGCCACAAAAAAATCAAGACAAATTAGTGAATTGTTCTGGTATCTATCCATCTATGTCTTACCAACTAAGATGGACGGATATACAAGACTTGTGGTTAAGGTCCAACATTAGGTATCTATGTAAAGTGATTGGCTACAGTATGTAACAATATGGCTACAGATAACAGAACATTTCTTCTCCTAATATTGACCAAAGATTTGTGTCTCAAATACATACAAGAAATAACAGTTTTAAGCCACAGACAATAACAAAGAATACCTATCCTTTCTACATTGCAGGATTAAGCCTCCCTGGTGGAAGGCTTCCTAACCAGCCCTGAAGTGTTAATCAGTGCTAGACAAATTAAGTCAACAGTATGCATGTATAATACAGTCTGGAGAACATTACTTGGGCGGCTATATGTTTAATTTAGAAAGCTGATGAGTTGAGGAAAAGTTTCACTGGGATCATCCTGCCCTGCGCAACTGAAGTAGAAGGGGAAAAAGGAAAGATTGCTACTGTGACAGCTTATCTAACAAGGAACACTAACTGGATGGGTCAACAACTGGAGTCAAGTACAAGTTCTTGTCAGAAGCTAACATACTTTGGGGTCTGCAAGTGCCTAATACTGACATATGTCATGACTTCATACACAGACTATTACAGCACACAAGTTCCTGAGTCAACCAGTCCAAAACAAACAAAGAGCAAGCACACTTCACATAAATTAAGAGACAAAAATGGAGATTTGACACCTATGTTACTAATAAAATAAATGCAAGAATATACTTGCCCAACTTAAAAGGAACTGCCAACAGACAAGTAGATTCATAGGTTGGTACTAGGCTATCGGCCCTAGGGCCTATACAAGCCTAGCCATAACAATTCCCTGGATTTTTCTTCCCACAATATTTACTTCCCTGGACCCCTGTCTAGCAGGGCGATTGACGTGATCCCCGGGGTGAATTTCCTATCTCCCATTCAATCGTCAAGGTTCCTTTTGAAGAGGGCCAAGGTGGTGCTCTGCTTGACATGTATGGGCAGTCTATTCCAGAGTATGGGGAGTCTCTGGGTCAGGAACCTCTCTCTCCAGCATGTTTTCTTCATTGTGATGACAAGGTTTAGATCCCTGGAGCGTGTGGCTCTGAGGGATTGGGATTTCTTTAAGTGGAGCATGTCCAACAGCTCAGGGTTTGGCATGAATTTGTATGTTAAGCAGAGATCGCCCCTGAGTAGATGATATGCCGAAGAGTACATCTGGAGTTTTTTTTTAAACGATCAGCATAGGGCATCTGCTTTAGGCCTGTGATTCTTTTAGTGAGGTATTTCTGCGGCCTTTCCAGCTGTTGCAGATGTCTTGTGAGGTACATACCAAATAAGGTGTTGTACTCTACAATGCGTCTAATGAGGGATGAGTACAGTGGGACAATGACCTCCTTTTTTCTGGATGAAAAGCCCTTAGTGATGAGGTGTGTCACATAGAAGGATTTTCTGACTGTTGTGGCGATGTGGTTATAGAAGGTGAGACCACTGTCCACCTGTGTCCCGAAGTCTCTCATCACACTTTCGGTGTTTAGTGTACTGCCACCTATGTGGTAATGCATGGGTACATGTTTTTTCCCCAAAGGGGATAACTATACATTTCTTGGCATTAAGCTTGAGCCCATGGCTCTGGCACCAAACATCTGTTTCTGTAAGGCCATTTTGTAGAATATCCACATCATTTGGGGATTCAATAATGGCTCCCAGTTTGCAGTCATCTGTGAACTTTGTTAGCCAGAGTCCCTTAGTGTTGGTCTGTACTTCAGAGAAGTAGATGCCAAACAAGAGCGGTCCCAGGACTGAACCTTGAGGTACTCCACTTGTCACTTGTCTGGAGCTGGATTTGGAGATGGCCAGGTCTAGGATATTGGAGCCCCCTGGTGGGACAATGGATTAGATGATCCAGGGCATTGGAATTTATGAATTCCAAGAACTGTTGGGAAAAGGTGTTGGTACCTGAGTAATTTCCCAGTTAATGGCAGGGTAGTTGAAATTACCCAATATTAGGGTGTTTGGTTGTGTCTTAATATTTCCAGTATGTTTAGGAAGGTGTAGTGAAAATCTTGGGGCATGGTGGGTGATCTGTAGCAAGATACAATTTGGATTGCAGTCTTACCCAGTGTTAGCTGCACCTGGAGAATTTCAGATGCAGTGTGTTGGGCAACTAGCCTGGAGGTGTGAATATCCTTGGTGAATATGGACATTCCTCCACCTTTAGTGTTTTGGTCTTGGTTTGGTGGCCAAAAAGTGTGCTAAGAGTTGTAGCCTGGTATTGCAGGGGTGCTCTCTGGAGCCTTGAACCAGGTACAGATTAAAGTGCAGTGCAGGCACAGGAGGGACACTGGGAAGATATCGGCAACCACTCAAATAGGGTTGCATCAATACAACAGTTGCAGTCAAAGTCTGTTAAATCTACTACTTGGTACTTTTCTTTGCTAATAAATGAGTAGGATTAATCAGAAGTAATGAATTCAGAAATGTGGAAGGAGATGGCCAAGCATCAGAAGGCTAAGTTCTGAAGCAGAGATGTACCAAATGAAGGCCAAATTCTTCTGGTAATGGTTAAGACATTAATATTACAATAAGATATAAACTAAGAAATAAGTGATCTTGGCACAAATTTCTAAAATGAAATCTTTCTAATGCATGAATTAGAAGCAGTCAAACGTCCACCTGAGCAGCATTTCACTGCAAGACTTTCCAAAATGGTGGTTGGTCACCTAACAGCAAAAGATAATGCAGCTTGTAAATGACTTGGAACAATTTTGTTTGGGAACAGCAAACCTTTCCTTCTATGGAGTGAAGGACATGATCAGCTATTCAGTCATCCTGCAATCATATACTAGCTTCAAATAAACCTGAACTGATGGTGAACATTCATATTGACGACTGTCTATCCTTTGTTGTCTGCTCCAGCAAAGTAGAGAGAGACATGAATGGACTGCTTCAGAGAACTTGGAAACCACTTTCAAGAGTAAAAGGGGGGCAAACCCTAAGGATCACCTTATCCTGTGAAAAAAACATATATGCCTCAACAGTGGCCTTTAGCTCATAGAAGCGTAGGTGAGGACCACCACAGACAATAATTTCCAAGATATTAACTTTAATACCACTGAACCTGAGGATTCAAACAGGAGATAAGCAAGCCAGCCAAAACAAAAAGTTCATATCTTGCAGAAGTGAGGGATTATTCAAAGCTTTTGTATACAACTGTTTTATTTATTTTTATTTTATTTTACATTTGTTGACCAGATAGTCTGACTGGATATATGTCCATTTTCAGCGGAGGCCCGGGGAAAAAAGCTCCAAAGCAAGTACAACAATTACATAACAATTTAATTATAACATTGACGAGATACAATTATTATCAGACATAAGTAAAAACATTTTAAAAACAGATCCAAATTTTTTTTTTTTTTTTTTTTTACATATTTAGGTTGTGTGCTTTTTCACTAGAACACACAGAGAAGGATCAAAGCAACAGAAGGTTTATTAATATATTGGTTCCATGGGAAGAGAGCTTCTTCCATAGAATACATAGAGATAAAACAAAGCAACAGGAAATAGGTATAATAAACTTTAATGGAGGTCAGGCAAGAGGAGATACTATTGCACCAAACCAGTCTGATACTATCAGTCTGGATTGGTGCAAGGGCATAACCACTGTGACTTTAGGAAGATTCTTAGTTGCTTCTTGAAAAGTGGGGTGGATGAAAAGGATGTTAGTTCACTTAGAAGTTTGTTCCAAGTGTTACCAACAGAGTTAGTAAACAGGCAATCCCCAGATTTGCTGTTGGATTTTAAGATGGATACTAGTACCCTATTGGCTGATCGTAGGGTTGTAAGGTTTTTATACGGGCTGATAAGGTTACAGAGTATGGGAGTATTTGTGGGATGATGCATGATCTTTTGAATATAGTAAGTTGCTGGATAAGAAGCTGACTTTGCAATTCCAGCCATCCTAGTATTTTAAGATTTAGGCAGTGATGGGTTCTAAATGGGGCTCCAGTGGCAAATCTGGCTGTGTTGTTATAAGATGTTGCCAATTTACTGATATTGCTTTTGGAGAGGTTTGTAAAAATTGGGGAGGCATAGAGAAGGGTGGAGATTAAGTGGGTTTGGGTAATAGTAGTCCTAGCTGAAGCTGTGAGAAAGGGTTTAAGTCTATAAAGGAAACCAAGTTTTCTATTAACTGATTTAATAGATTGGTTTATATGTGTGTCAAAGTTGAGATTATGGTCAATTGTTAACCTAAAAGTTTGGCAGTCATGTCCGGAGCTATTTCAGTACCATTATTAAATATAACTGTGAAGTTAATAGCAGGGGACTTCTGAGTGGGAGTGAACAATAATATTTTTTTTTTTTTAGCGTTAAGGAGGAGACAGCGTTGATGGAACCAGTTTTCAACTAAGGTAAATACTTTTTTGGTATTGGTTTGAAGTTCTGCGGGCAAGGAGGCGGTACATATTAATGTTGAGTCATCGGCATATTGTGTACAGGTGGTTTGTGGAAGGGATGTTTTCAGATCATTAATGAAAATATTAAAGAGTAGAGGTCCCAGAATAGAGCCTTGTGGGACCCCAAGAGAGATAGGGAGCTGAGTGGATAACTTATTGACTCAGAGGACTGCTTGTTGTCTATTTCCTAGGTAGAACTTAAACCACTTGACTGTCTGGGTGTCTAAACTGTTTGTAAACGACTACAGTCTAACTTTACTTTTAAATGTTTTCCTCCAAAATTGTCAACATAATGCTTGCAAACACTGTATGGATCTATACACTCTTTTAATTTGCTTTTTTATTTTTCTATTTGTGTATTTTATTGTTTACATAAAAGTGACAGGATGAGGGATGAATCCCAGATATCAAAGATATACATCTCAAAGTTCAAGGATGAAGCACACCCACAACTGTTACAACAGTTGCACTGCAAGAAAGCAGACTTCCAGAGCTGTGACAGTTAAGAGTTGAAGAGTAAAGTTGTAGATCAGAATGAACTTTTTTCTTCTTAGGTGCTTTCCCTGGAACCCACTGACCATCAGGCCTGCAGCTATTGGACTCAAGCCGATTTGTTACGAAGCAGTGGAGATTCTCCAGTTCCACTAAAGTGGGAGCCATCTACAGGGGCCATCATTAAGCCAGTTAATCTGTGCTATTGCTTGTATCCTAGCTAATCCAGGTTCTACATTCTGAAAAAGTACAGCTGCGTCAGCAACACATCATAGCAGTGTATGTTCAAGAAGGATATCACAATGTATTGTTACTGCTTATGCATAACATTTGCATAAGGAAAACATCTGACCTTCCAGAGTAACATCCATTTCTTTCCTTGATGTCCCTTACGATTATAGCTCTTTCTTCATTACACTAATAAGGTATACATCATATAAAGAGGAAGTGCTCAAGCCATTAATCAGTTCTACTTTTTGGAAAAACATCCAGAAGTGTGCCCTGCAGGTGCATCCAGCACCTCATCCACTGCGCACACAGTTCATAAGGACTTTAGCCCTACTATTCTATTTTCCTCATATGCAAGGTTAGGGCGCCACTCAACAGAGTATCCGCTGGATCCAATGGGTGGAAATTTATACTACAGAGGTTATCTACTACTCAAACATCTCCTGTACTGGTGAGTTGCTCATAAAAACTGTACTACCTTTTATGCAAGGATCACTGCTTTGTGCTATTCCATACATTTGAGGGACTACTAAGGCAACAGTAAGCGATTTCCAAGGAGGGATACTATAGCATGTCTTGTAAAACTCACCTGGCTGTCAGACTGAACATCTAGTCTATAATGTTTGGAAAACAGACAATGTCCACTTAGCTGCCTCACAGATGCCCTGAGCTGATAACACTTGGCTGAAGAATGTAGTTGTAGTTTGTTGTCATGGCATGTTGATGGAGTCATAATTAAAAAAAAAATTATATCCTTTCCCACCTACTTGGAAATGGTCTACTTAGAGACCAGTCTACCCATTTTGCCTGCCTTAATAGAGATGAAAAGCTGAATTGTATGTTTAATATTTCTGTTTCTTGTGAAAATACTGGAACTGCCTGCGGAACTCGAAACTACACAAAATTCATTCCTCTCTGTCTTGAGGGTTAGTGAAAAAGGTAGGCAACTGACATGTCTTTTGGCAAAAAAGACAGGATGACCCTACAGCTTACTCTGCCTTAACGGAAGATTATATAGGACTCATTGCGCATGAGTGCTTGTAACTACAACAGCTTCCTGACCACTGTCACAGCCACCAAAAAGAGTTTTCCAGGAAAGGAACTTCAGGTTAACAAATGCATGAGGCTCAAATAGCACCTGTGTCAATCTTTCAGTGATAAATTTAAGCTCCCAAGGACAGCACAATGGTTTTCTGAACATTTTCAGATGCAGTGCCCCCTTCAAAAACTAACTACCCAAGAAATGGACAGACAAATGGAGGCTCCTCAGGGAGGCACAACCCTGACATTGAAAAAACACATAAGGATTGAAATATACAATAGTGTCCTCAATATGAGCTCTACCAGCTAGTCAATGGCCTGTAGTTATGTACTTAGCCAAAATAAGACTAACTAGTGCTTGGTCTTCAGGCTTCTAGCATGATACTAACAACTTCCTCAGAAAGCCTATCCTTGAAAGGTCGGGCAGAAAGGGTCCACACAGACAGTTACAGGGCTTGGGTTTTTGGTGCCTCATTCGAGTGTCCTTTGTCAGGCTCATGTAGTGGTGTGGGAAAAAAAGAAGTTATGTACTTACCATAACATTCCATCCTTGTTGTCCATTTTCATTCTTCCTCAACATATAGGTTCAGATCTGACTCAGTCGTTACACTCTAGCTCGTGGTCACCAACAAACTCACAAGCTACTTTCCTACCTATAATGCACCATCCCCAACTTCCCTCAGATTCCATTTAAATGTTGAGAGAAAGAGACTATAAAATAATTGCCATAACTGGAGTTCAACACAAGGTGCCCTTAAAGGTCTTGTTCCTCCAAAAGTCACCTGTGAGAAATGAAGGGTGGGGAGTTGAGGAAGAATGAACATGGACAACACAGATGGAACGTTATGGTAACTACATAACTTCTTTATCTGATGTTAATTTCATTCTTTCCTCAACATATGGGACAGAGTCCCCAGCTACCTAAATTCCTGGGCAGACTCTAAGGAAGGATATTCCCAAAGTATGGTTGAGCCAAAGGCCGCTCTTCCCCTCGAGATCAGATCTGGTTTGTAATGAGTGATAATGGTATGAGGATTTGACCAAGTAGCAGCCTCACAAGTATCATCCATGGATGCTCTGGACTGGAAAAAGTACAGTTTTGTACCTACCATAAATGTAGATGTCCGATAGGTATGCATCTGCAGTCATAACATATGGGTTGTCCTGCCTCAGGCAGCCCTTCGGTCGGCCGGATTCCAAAGTCTGGGTCTGGCCTCAGCTGATGTCGCACTTTCCCCGACGTCAGAGCATCTGGGGTATAAAAGCATCAGCCGACGCCATTTTCCTCAGTTTTTCTTGCTCCAGATGCCCTCTAGGAAGGCTAAATTTGGAGAAATGCAATAGAATTCCAAACATTTGTAAAATTATATATATATATATATATATATATATATATATATATACACACAAGTATATACAAACAAATACACCATAATAGATTCCCCCAGCTAGCTAAAAGAGGGGTAAACACCCTAAGAATACCACAGAGGGGTAGGAGGGAGGGTAAACCTGACTGCAGATGCATACCTATCGGACATCTACATTTATGGTAGGTACAAAACTGTACTATGTCCTTCAAGGATGCATCTGCAGTCATAACATATGGGTAGAATACCACAGCTAATCTGGGGGAGGAGGCACTAAGAAAAGGATGGTGTAGTTAAGATCCCCTGCAGGACTGCAGTAGCAAAGCCCGCTCTGGATCTGGGGTATAAAGGTAGATTGTAATGTTTGGAAAATGTATGCACGGAGCTCCAAGTAGCAGCTTCTAAAATGTCCTTGGTAGCCACCCCTCGTAGGAAGGCTGTAGTGGTGGCCGTGGCCCTTGTGGAATGAGGCCTGATGTTTGCAGGAACTGACTTTCCATGAAAGGAGTAACAAAATCGAATGCAATTTCCTATCCATTTTGAAATTGTCTGTTTGGAAATTGCTTTTCCTTGCACCCCAGCAGCATATGCTACCAATAATTGGTCAGTTTTTCTGCTACTTTTAGTTCTGTCCAAGTAGTAGCGTAGTTGTCTGTGTATATCCAGGGTGTGCAGAAGTTTTTCCCATCTATTCTGTGGATTTGGGAAGAACGTAGGCAAGTGAATAGCTTGGTTCAAGGATACCCTAGATACCACCTTTGGCATAAAAGTAGGATTAGTTCTTAGTGTAACTCTGCCCTGATGGAAGATAAGAAATGGCTGTACTGCCATTAATGCTTGTAACTCAGATACTCTTCTTGCTGAAGTTATTGCCAGAAGGAATGCAGTTTTCCAAGACAGAAACTGGAGATCCGCTGATGCTGCTGGTTCAAAGGGAGGAAATGTTAGTTTCTCCAAGACAAAGTTGAGATCCCAAGCAGGTAAAGGAGGTTTTCTTGGAGGTTTGATATTTTTGATCCCTCTCAGAAAATGCTTGAGTAGAGGGTGCGAGAAGATAGGTGGATCCAAACTGTATTCTGCTGAAATTGCTGAGGCATGAATCTTAATGGAAGAATAGGAAAGACCATTGTGGAACAGTTCTGCTAAGTATTCCAGAGTATGTGTCATGTTTGCTACTGTCACATCTAAGCCTTTTGATGTGTTCCAGATGAAAAATCTTTTCCATTTAGCTGAGTATGTCTTCCTTGTGGGAGGCCGGCGAGCTTCCATGATAATGTCCTTCATTGTCTGTGATAAAACATTTTGTTTTGGTTTTAAGGGATTTTCCAGGCAGTTAGCTGCAATGTTTTGGGATGCATGATCTTGAAATTGTTCTGCGTCAGAAGAAGAGGCCATAGGGGGAGAGGCCATGGTTTTGCCTGTGACATGCTCCTCAATAGTGGATACCAGTGTTGCCTTGGCCAGTCTGGAGCTATCAGAATCACTCTTGGCTGTTCCTCCCTGATCTTCATTAGAACCTTGTACATTAAAGGGAGAGGTGGGAAGGCATATACTTTTAGAGCTTTCCAGCTGAAAGAAAGAGAGTCCACCCTCCATGCTTGTGAGTGGTATGTCCTTGAGCAGAATATCTTCAGTTGATGGTTGAGGGGGGATGCGAATAGATCTATCTCCGGCGTTCCCCATGCCTTTGTTATGAGTTGGAAGATGTCTGGGTGCAGCATCCATTCGTGCGCATCCATGGTATTCTGCTTAAGCTGTCTGCCAGTGTATTTTCCTTTCCTGGCACGAACTGGGACTGCATTTGGATATTGAGTTTCAGGCATAACTCCCATAGATTCATAGCCAGCCGGCATCCTCCCTGCTTGTTTATGTACCACATGACTGTGGTGTTGTCTGTCCTTATTAACAGGTGGTCTTGATGGAGGAAGGGTTTGAAAGCCTCGATTGCATGCATCACTGCCAGCATTTCCTTTTGGTTTATGTGCATGTGTAGCTGTCTTTGAGACCATAGGCCTTGGATACATTTGTCCTCCATGTGTGCTCCCCATCCTCTGTCTGAAGCGTCCGTGGTGATGGTTCGTTTTGTTTTTGGTTTGTTGAAAGGCAACCCTCTGTTGGACTGGCAGGCCTGAGCCCACCACAGGAATTCCTTTTGAAGGCAAGGAATGATTGGTATCAAAGTTTCCAAACTGTGACTGTGTTGAGACCATACACTCCTTAGATACCATTGTAATTTTCTCATATGCAGCCTGGCCTGTAGTATCAGAATTATGCAGGATGCCATGTAACCCAGGGCCTGCAGGATTTTCCTTGCAGTAAGCTGAGCTTGTCTTGTCAGATTCATGAAGTAATCTGGAAGTTGTTTTTGTTTTTCTTCTGTGAGAAAGGCCATTTGGGTGGTTGTGTCTAGATCTGCACCCAGAAAGGTTATCCTTTGGGATGGAACCAGTCTTGACTTTTGGATGTTGACTGTGTATCCCAATGCCTGTAGTAGGCAGATGGCATAGGCCAAGTCTTTTATCAAATTTACCTTGTTGTCCGCTTGTATAAGGCAGTCGTCCAGATAAGGGTAGATTTGAATCCCCTGAAGTCTGCAGTGAGCAATTACTGATGCCAGGCATTTCGTGAATACTCTGGGCGCAGTAGATAAGCCGAAGGGCAATGCTGAGAACTGATAATGCTCTGATCCTGAAAGAAATCTGAGGTGTCTTCTGCAGTTTGGTCGAATAGGGACGTGCAGGTATGCCTCCAAGAGATCTAGAGTCACCAGCCAAGACTCCTTGCCCAACGTGGGAAGAAGTTGCTGTAGGGTCAGCATCTTGAATTTTGGCACAATGAGGAAAGTATTCAGTGCAGACAGGTCGAGAATTGGCCTCCATTGATTTTCTTTTCTTGGTACAAGGAATAGTCTGGAGTAAAATCCTTGGCCTTGTTCTGAAAGTGGTACTTTTTCTATGGCTTTCATTTGAAGCAAGTTGTTGATCTGCTTTAAAGCCTCTGCCCTCTGATTTGGTGGTAGGTTTGGCATTCCGTTTCTTTTTGGCAAAGTGTGGAAGTGGAACCTGTATCCTTTGTCTATTATTTGCAGTGTCCATGTGTCCCTTGTAATATAATGCCAATTTTTTGAGAATAAAGCAAGCTTTCCACCCAAGGGTGCTTCCAGTTGAGCCCTGGTGGGAAGAATCAGAGTAAAGTCATTGAGCCTGTCCTGGTGTAGTAGTTGTTGTTGCTGCTGTTGCACTACCTCTCTGGTTGGCAGGTTGCCACTGACGGCCTCTGTAAGAGCCCCTAGATTGGCCTCTGCCTCTGGGGTGTCCGTTCCTGCCTCTCTGGGCTCTGTCCGAGTCTGGAAAGGACCAATTCTTAGTAGGCCAGTTTCTGCTAAATCTCGGTGGTTGTACTTGCAGGAAATCCTTAACTGTTTGCACAGATTTTGCCTTTTCTTCATACTTTTTTAAAACCTCCTGAGCAGAGGAGCCAAATAAATTTTGTTTCTCCATTGGAGCATCCAGGAGTTTAGCTTTAACATGGTCTGCCAAAGATTGTTCCTTCAGCCAGGCATGCCTACGAATAACTGCCCCAGTCATAGCTGACCTAAATGAAGCCTCCAATGCATCATAACCACACTTTAAGAAATGATTACTAACCTGCTGTGAGTTGTGTACCAAATCCTGAAGGGATTTATGGTCAAGGGGCTCAGGAGAAGAAAGCTTCTTGTTCAGTTCATCTAACAAATACTCTTGGTACTGTATCATATGAAATTGACAATTTAGAGCCCTGACGGAAAGAGTTGCAGAGGTATATACCTTCTTTCCCCATCTCTAAAGCTCTAGACTCTCTTTCAGAAGGTAGAGGATTTTTGGCAGTGGCAGCCGCAACCCCTTTATGGCCCAGAGTAATAGTTTCTGGGTCGGCAGAATGGGCTTTATATAGATGGAAATGAGAATCCGGGACCCTGTAGAATCTATCAGGTTTGGCAGGGGCCGGGGGGAGAGTATCAGGGGCTGTACTGACATCATTGTACACATCATCAATTACATTCAAAACAGGAGGTATAGCTAAGGGCCTATGCTGAGGCAAATGTAAAAAGGTCCTTAATCTTTTTCTAGAATCAGAGAATTCCTGACCTTGCCATTGAAAATGCTCTCTCATGGAGTGTAGAGTCTCACCAAAGGAAAACTCTTCTGGAGGGGAGGCCGAAGGGATAGATTCTTCAGCATCAGAATCCTCATAGGGTGAATAAGCCTCCTCCTGGTGGTCTGACAACTCAGAACCATCCGTGGACTCATCTGAAGAGTGTGGGTCAGAAGGCTCAGTCCTGGGCCTTTTGTCTGGTGGAGGGTGAGAGGCCCTGTCTGGGTGAGGTTGTGAACCTCTAATTAAAGAAATAAGGTCCTCTTGCAGAGGATCTGAGTACTAGAGGAAGGCCTCTGTGAGGTAGTCTTGGGAGGCAAAGCCTTAGAAAGTTTAGCAGCTTTAGCCCTGGAGAAGGCCTTAATGGACATGGAAGCAGGGGGCCTAGCTGCCCCACGTGCAGGAGTAGATATGTCCAAAGGAATGGTGTCGGACATATCCTGGACACTGGTTTCGGTAGGTAGCTCGGTAGCCGACTCAGCCGGGGCCTCCCGGGCCGCGGTGGTCGGTTGAGTGGATTCGGATGAAGGAATCTCCGAGGAGTCGGTTTCGGCTGAAACCGAGACACTCGCAGTAGGCTTTACCGTGGTTTCAGCCTTGTCCTTCCGTTTTTTCACTAAATGTGATGTCGGTGTCTCCGACGGCACTTTATATGCAAAACTAGCCCCAAAAAATTCCTCTGCAAACTCCGACCGACGTCTAAGAGTTCATCGGTTGAAGGAATCACAGGCTGAACAGGACGATACGTCGTGGTTTGGGCCTAAGCAAGGAAGGCAGTAGGAATGGAAATCCTTATGAGGTACTTGTTTCCCACAAGTTAAACAATTATTTACTTTATCTGACATTGGCTGAGGCAAGAAAGAGTCCCCAACGGGGTACTTAGCTTTTTCGAAGTCTTTGGTAGCTGAAATCACTGGATCTGACCGACCGGCACTTGCAAACAGCTTCTGCTTCGGGCATCGCGCGGCAAGAAAGACTGAGGAAAATGGCGTCGGCTGATGCTTTTATAACCCAGATGCTCTGACGTCGGGGAAAGTGCGACATCAGCCGAGGCCAGACCCAGACTTTGGAATCCGGCCGACCGAAGGGCTGCCTGAGGCAGGACAACCCATATGTTATGACTGCAGATGCATCCTTGAAGGACATCAATGGTTTTGGTTGGGGGAGATTCAATTTGGTGTAGACAAAAAGGATGCAATCTGTCAACCATCTGGCCATAGTTACCTCTGTGACTGATTCACCCATCTCGTGATATGCAAAGGAAACAAAGAACTAGTCTGTCTTTCTAATTTGTTTTGTTCTGTGCATCTAAAAATGAAATTGCCTATGAACATCCAGTAAATGCAGCACATATTCTCCTTTACTTGTAAAGTTTGAGAAGCACCTACATAGCAGCATGGACTCAGCAATACCTGACAGAACCAAATCATCTTCCTCAAGGAAGAGTAAACCTGGCTTGCAGACAGCAACAATAAACAAACTCTACAATAAAAGGAAAGAATTGCTGTCCAGGACCAAAGAGGAGCAGGTGCCAATTTGGAAGCAATCTCTACTTTATCTGAACAAGCAAAAAAGATCACTGGTGAAATCCTCTAAGGCTAACTTAGAGTCCAAATTGGCCACATCCACTAAGGACAATCACAAGGCCTTCTTCACATATGTCCACAATCTCAAAGGTAACACCCAAAACTGTTCTGAACTGGTGGTCAAGAACAGCACATACACAAATGCCATAGATATAGCCAACCTGCTGGTAGGCAGATTCAGTGAAAACTTCACCCCCCCCATCAGTAAACTAGGACTTCCTCAGCACCTGCCCCTCTCCCCTCATCACCAGAGACCAGGTCTTTAATATCCTCTCAAATGCAAAAAATACAGCCTCCATGGGACCCGACAACATCCCGGGCTGCATCCTACATGAACTCAGGCAAGAGCTCTCAGCACCATTAGGCACCGAGCCAGGCAATTATAGGCCCATCAGCCTAACTAGCCTGATCTGCAAGGCCATAGAACACATTATCATGGACCTTATAAACAAGGAGAGTGGCAATCTCTAAACTCTGAAGCCCACACAATTTGGTTTTGTCAAAAGGAACTCATGCCTGTTAAACTTGGTCGACTTCATCAAAACAGTCACCAAAGCCAAGGATGACGGAAAGACAGTGGACACCACCTCCCTTGACCTAGCCAAAGCCTTCGACACTATCCTCCACTCAGGCATAATCGATACACTCTCCTAGCTAGGCATCACTGTATGTTACCAGATGGGTAGCTAACTGGCTCACTGATAGAACCCACTCAGTCAAAATAGGGGAAGTCACCTCTGGTAGTAGACCCATAATGAGCGGCATACCCCAAGATCAGTCTTGGGGCCTCTACTGTTTGGGATATACTTTTCTGATTTGCAAGCCTAAACCAGTGGTCTGTGGCTGACCAAGTTTGCAGATAACTGCAAGTTGGGCACTGTCTTAAATTCCCCTAGTGATGTGAACATCCTCCAAGAGGGCCTTAGCCAAACAAATGACTGGTGCCAGAAGCAAGGCCTCAAACTGAATGCTAAGAAATGCATCATTATCCCGTTTGGGGAAAATAGCGTCCCCACTAATTATCGCATTAATAACAATGTACTAAGCATGCAATCAGTCGTGAGGGACTTGAGCATCCAGGTTGACAGCAATCTGACTTTTGACCACCATGTTGCCTCGGTTGTACAGAAGTCTCTCTACATGGCCCATCTCATAAGTAAGGGTATTTAATCCAGGAACAAGGAAGTCATAACATCCTTGTACTCCTCCCTTATCAGACCCATTATCAAGTACAATGCCCTCTTTGGCAGGCACCTTGCAGCACATGCAGCAGCTGGAGAGACCACAGAGGTTCCTGACCAGGAAAACCCAGGGTATCAAACACCTATCCTATACAGATAGGCTAAAACCCTGTCTCTCTACTCAGTCTCGTACAGCCTGCTCAGAGGTGACCCTGTGTCTGGCATACAAGACCGTCTCAGACCCAGCCTTGATGGATTTTCTGCATATTTGTAAGTCAAACACCACTTGTGCAACCTACATGCAAGGGACTCAACTTGGTCTGTGACATTAATAGAACTTGTTGGAAGGACAGATTTGTGTCCCAAAGCCTCCCCCATCTGTGGAACAGACTCCCTCTTCCTTGTTAAGTAGAGTACCTCACTAGCCCTCTTTAAGAAGTATCTGGAAGACTAGATGGGAAACACAAAAATACACCCCTAAGATCTCGCCTGTGTCCCTGATGGACAGGGGAAACAGGTGCTGACTTTGTGGTAACATAGGCAAAATTCTTGGCTAGGCTTATAAGGACCTCCAGGCCAAAAGCCTAGTATTGTCCTATGAACCTATGGACCTAAGAATACTGGCAGGTTAAAATGGTTTGGTTAATGTTGAATTCTGGCACCACCTTAGGTAGGAAGGAAGCATTGGTACGTAAGGTGACTCAATTCTTGTGGAAAATTAAATATGGGAGTTTCGAAGATAATGCTTGAAGTTCTGAAATTCTTCTAGCAGATGTAACTGCAACTAAAATCAGTCTTACAGGTCAAGAATTTGAAATCACTTTTAGCTGCAGGTTCAAAGGAAGGGAGAGACTGTGTCAATGACTGCAGTACCAAATTTAAATCCCATGGTGGTATAGCATCTCTGTAAGGAGTTCTAAGTAGAAGAATAACTTTCAAAAATGCTTTGCATATTTTGGAGGAAGCCAGGAAAGAATTCTGAAATCTCAAATGAAAATTCAAAATGTCTGTGAGTTGGAGTTTTTTAACAGTCAATGAACTAGCACCTTCAATAAATTAATTTGCTAAAAATTCAAGAACAGAACGTATTGGGACTGAGAATGGTTCTACCTGATTTGGCTTTGCCTAATAAACAAATCCTTTCCATTCACTTTTGTAGAGTTTTCTCATAGAAGGTTTATAGGAAGATAACAGAATGGAATGGACAGGTGAAGAGAGCATAGGTTGCACGGCTATTAATGGAATTGGAGAAACCATGCAGTTAGTTTGACTTTTGAGATGTCCGGATGAATCATGCCTGTTGGGTGAGACAGAAGGTCTGGAGTTGGATCCAGAATCCAAAGTGTGTACCAATAATGAGGCCAAAGGTAGGGGAACAAAATTTGTCAAGGCCAGTAAGGTACAATGAAGATGACTATGCTCTTCAACCTGGCTGCTTTCTGAAGGAATTTGAGAATTAAAGAGTAGGGGGGGGGAGGGTACAGAAGACAGAGGCCAATCATGGTGTGGAGCATCCCTCAGTGATGCCCCAAAGTAATGAGACTAGGGCAAAGAAGCTGCTGCACTTGTTTAGGGGAGATGCAAAGGGATCACAGCAAGATTGGCCCCACTGATGGAAAATCATGTCATCACTTTGTTGTTGAGAGACCGCTTGTGAGGTAGTAAGACAGACCTGCTCAGTTTGTCTGCTATCACGTTGGACTTCCCTGGAATATGCATTGCAATTAGAAAGTGATTGGAGTAAATTGCCCATTGCCACACCCTCAGGGCTTCTCGACAAAGGGGGTAAGATTTGGTTCCACCTTGTTTGCTGATGTACCAAACCACTGACATGTTGTCCGTTTGGATAGCAACTGTTCTGACAGGGAGAGTGTCTTAGAATGCTTGCAATGCCAAAAGTATTGCTCTTATTTCCAAAACAATGATATGCAAAAGTTGGTCTCTTCAGAGGACCAAGTGCCCTTCACTGTCTTCCACAGAAAATGACCCCACCCTCCACCCAATCTGGGAAGCAACCATGGGCACTATGGCCTTGGACTGAGGGAAAATGAAAGGATGACCTTGCAACAGCTGCTGTGACTGCATCCACCAGGAAAGATACCGTTTGCATACCTGAGTTATTCTTATTTTTGTCAACATGGGTTGAGAAAGAATAGACCATTGTGTTTGTAGCATCCATTGCAGAAGTCTTGTGTGATATCTTGAGAAAGAAACTAAGATTACTGCCACTGACAATGATCTGGGGGCTTGCAAAATCAAACGGGCTGAAATTCTGGTACTGCAAATTATTTTTTTTTACCTAATTTCTTATTCTGTGCACTCTTGAAAGGGGAAAAGATGCTACTGTAGATACTATGTTGAACACTGTTTCTATGAATTCCAATGTCTGAGTTAGTTGTAAACTGAGACTTGAAACTGATGCTTATTCCAAGATTTGAAACCAGTAACACTTTGGCTTGTGTTTGTACCAGTTGATGCCTGGTCGGGGTGGTAATAAACCAGTTGTCCAAATATGGAATCATCCAGAATTCCCTGCAGTCTCAAGTGAGCTGCTACTACTGCCGTGCACTTGATGAACACCCTGGTGGCTGTGGTGAAGACTAAGGGCAGTGCTCTGAACTGGTAATAACTTTCTTCCAGCCAGAAGCACAAGTACCTTTTGGATCATCTGTTCATTTCTGTGTGACAGTACGCATCCTGAAGGTTACATCAGATCAAGGATGGTGTTCCCATGGGGACTACTACTTGCAACAGCTGTAATTTCTGTTGCTTTATAGAGTGGAGGAGTGTTTAGGCACCTGGACACAGGTAGAGTGTTTTAAGTTCAAACTGGAGGCTGACTGTAACAGTAGAAGTGTGGTCTATTTAAGCCTGCTGTGTGGCCTGCCCACATTTTTATGTGGATAAGACCAACAGGAGGTTAAGTGAGAGGATACGTGACCATAGTTATTGTACAAAGAAGAAATTAGAATGTAGTGCTTTAGCCAAATGCACTTTGAACACAGGTGATTCTCATACCTTTTGGTTTCAGGTTATAGATATGGTTTACAACCACCTGCAAAAGAGGTGATTTGATCAATTGTACAGAGACTTTGGAGTGCCGATGGATTGCTAGACTTATGGCACATAAGTTGCTGGGGCTCAATGAATTTGCGCCAATCAGACCAGCACTGCAAGCTAGAAGACTAAGGGGGTGAGCGTAGTATGGTGACTAGAATGTTATACCTTAAGTGGGTTTAGTATGCCCAGCCATAGCTAGTCAGGGCACCAGACTTATCTCTATATATTTAAACCTGAAAATGTTGACGGCTGTTTGAGGCCATCTGTATATGTGAACTGGGCAAATTTTCCTTCTAGCAATATCTGTCAGTTTTAAGGCTGAGTTTATATTCCTTGGTATTAGCAGATAAAGCGATATATTGTGATGTTGACAGTAGAAGGTGCTGTGGGTAGTTTATTTAAGGCCAAGCTTAACAGAGCAGTAGTGTTTGCTAGTTTGGACTTGTGGAGTTTGGATTTGCAGTGAAGTTATGGGAGGAGGAGGATCAAATCATCCTTCACATGAAATGTGTCCTGAATGAAAGTTCCATGGATAGTTGATAGATTTAAGCTGCAGTTTAATAGTTTATTACCATCAGCAGCCAAAAGGTATGTGTGTATGAGTGTTCCTGTTTTAGGAATAGGTTAGTTTTATCCACTGTTAAGTTTTATTGTGTCTTTTTTATGTAAATGTTACTGCTAGGTAGTAGACCTGAGCTTCTGTTTGAAATTTCTGAGTTATTTTAACAGCTAAAGTTATGTTTCACTTTAGGGATGGACTAGCATTACATTCACATAGTGCATCTTAGAATTTATGTTTCATATCGAATCCTTTGAGTTAAAGGGAACTCCAATAGAATGCTGTACAGCCTAATGCTGATTATAAAGTGCAGAATAACGACTTAGGTTTCGATGGAGTTAGTTTACATTCCTTACTTGTTTCTTTTTAGGTTGAAGGTTTTTATTCTGCCAATTTAACATGATATGAAGTACAGTGTTGCAACGGTTTATGAATTAACAGATGTGAGGATTTTTATCTAGAAAGAACACGACATAGTGATTTGTGAAGGCTTTTTATATGCATTTAAGACTCACTGACTGTTGTATCCTATTTGAGATTTTACTACATAGGAGATTTTTTTTGTGTTTTTGTTTTATGTCAGTTTAACTTTTTTAGGTTGCTGTTACGGTTTCTTTAAATGCGTGAGCTACAGTATAAATTGGAAGTATCATATTGGCTGGTCAGTTTTTGAATTTTTATTTAAGCACGGTTTTGGATGTGTAACAGTTTTTAGAGTCTGAAGAAGCGAATGGGGTTTGAGAAAATGCTTACTCAAAATAAAGTATATTAAGTTTTATTGGCCGTGGTTTGGTGCAGCTTCCTTTTTTATTAACTCACATATTTGTCACCTTATATCCATTGGGGCTGGTGTATTTGTAAGTTTTAAGAGTATGCAAGTAAATGAAAAGAACATTGAATATTATGAGGCTTTTTTCTAGCAAAAACATATATGCTCAGTAGCAAGTCTGCAGCTGGTCTTCATGTTTCCTTGGAAACAATTGGATAAAGAGAAACTAGTTGCCTGGTTTTCCTGTCTCTGTGGAGACAATCTGATAAAGAAAAACAGGCTACAGGCTCGTGGAGAGTAACTGGTTGAAGGAAATAAAAAAAAAAAAACTGAGAAGAGAAATTGGCTAGAACATAATGTTCTCAAAGTATTCAGGAGTTTTCCCAGCTGGGAGAGCTACAAAGAAATAACAAAACCAATTAGCATTTAGTAGAAGCACAAGCTGCTCCATGTTGTCTTAGCATGTTTAACCTCTCTTTTAGGTTAACTCAAGTCTATGAGTGTGGCCGTCAGTTTGGGACATGTGTTCCTATTAGGAGGGTAAAACTTCAGTGTTTGAAGACGTATATAGTTTTTTGTCTTAGTATTATTTTAATTGGTTTTAGGGGGCTATTAGGTATGTGTGCATGTTTTTTTTTGTTCGAGGACTTTAAATAAAACAAAAAGTTTTGTAAGATGTGACAGCCTCAAATGGATAGGACAAGAAGCAACTGTACACAAGTACAACCTGTCAAACATTGTATGCATGTAACAAAAGCTGGAACTAGACATTTAACAAAACAGGTGTTATACATAAAAAGTGGGAATATTAACTTTTTAATGCCGTGATACTTTCTGTAATGTCTATAAATGTCAATGGTCTCACAGATCAATACAAAAAAGGAAGAGTAGAGAACTGTATTAAAAACGAAGAGTGCAAATAGCCGTGTTACAGGAGACACACTTAGAAAGAACTGAACATGCGAATTTGATTAAGAAAGGCTTTCAGGATGGCTATCCAGTGGAATACCTGGGACAAAGGAAAAGAGGAGTACTTATATTAATTGCAAGAGAAGCTCCAATAGTGATAGAAGAGGATAAAAAATATAATTATAACAGATTTGTAATCCTAATGGGCTACTGGAAAGGGAGGAGGATTACACTATCATGTATTTATATTCCACCTAAAACTGCTATAATGGAGTTTAAGAAAATTCTGGGACAAATGATCAGTTTTCAGCAAAGAATATTACTTATGGGGGAGGACTGGAATGTGATTTGCAACAGTGAAGATGGTCTGGGGGGGGGGGAAGTATAACAAAGGAGGGTAGATTTTTGAAGAGATTTATGAAAATATTTGGCATGGAAGATGTGAATTCGGTACTAGGAATTCAGAGTGAATTGACATATTATTTATTTACATTTGTTGACCGGGAATGTCCGACTGGATTTAGGTCCATTTTCAGTGGAGGCCCAGGGAGAAAAGCTCCACAGATTAAAATATTACAGACATAGTTACAGATGAAGACTCCTAGCAATTAAAATATTACAAACATAGTTACAGATGAAGAACATAGTACATTCAGCAGATAACTAGCATCTGTTCCATCCACGAATTCATAGCAGATATTAACAATTGTTACAATAAGAAGTTACTGCCGTATAATAAGTAGAAAGGCATGGAAGTATCAGAGCTTGCTGTAATCAAAGGTAGTTTTGTAAGGTGGAAGAGAGGTAAAGCGTAGATGGAGTTGGAGAGGTTAGACGGGAGAGTTACACAGCCAGCATGTTTTTAGGTGCTCTAAGTAAAGCTTTGATTAAAACTGGGCTAGGCTGGAGAGAATTTACATTTCATAGGAACATGTGTATTTAATTGAAGGTCTTGACATGCACACAACTGTTATTTCAGACCATGTGCCAATAATAACTAAAATAAAACACAGAGTAATGAAATAAAAATGAGACTCTGGTGCTTGCCCAC
Organism: Protopterus annectens; assembly: GCF_019279795.1. Classification (NCBI taxonomy): domain Eukaryota; kingdom Metazoa; phylum Chordata; order Ceratodontiformes; family Protopteridae; genus Protopterus; species Protopterus annectens. The sequence continues at coordinate 995,067,164 of NC_056734.1, read as the reverse complement.
CCATCTGTTGAAAAGACAGGAATTTAAGGAATGGGGCAATGAAGATTATTCAGGAGCTATTAGAGAGGATAGAAACTTCTGAAAATATAGCTAGGGAGTGGGATAAAATTAAGGTGGAGTGGAAAAATAGGGTGGAATTAAAAGAAAGGGGTCTATGTTTAAGAAGCAACAAGAATTATTTAGAGGGACTGACAAATGTTAAAGTACTGCAGAATAGGATGAATCTCACAGAACACAAGAAGGATCAACTGCAGAATACTAAGCAGAAAATAAGCATGAGTTTGAAAGACTGCTGTTAAGCAACTGTTTTTGATAACAACAGTAGAGCACAAAAACTTTTAGCACAAGAACTCAGGCAACAGAAAGTAGAAAGGGCCATCACCAAGCTTAGGGAGCCTATAACAAAGGAAGATAACAAGAGATCCTGTAGAGGCATTAGAAGTACTTCAGAAATTCTATGAATGTCTATATAAAGCTGAGAAATATGGAAATCAAAAAAAGATAAAAATGGAAATGTTTACGGAAGAATTAAACGTGCCAAGGTTAGAAGCAGACGAGGATCAATAACTAACGGTTAGGATAGGAAGAGATAAGATAAAAATTGTAATGTATAACCAATCTACAGGAAAGTCCCTAGGAATAGATGGTATTCCTGTGGAAGTTTGGAAACTAGGAGGGAAAAGACTGAAAGATCTTGAACGTTTTGTTTAACAGTATATTAAGAGTGGAAGAAGTGCTACTATCTTGGAAGAAAGCAGTCGTAGCTTTAATACCTAAACAGGGTAAAGATCTATTAGACCCAGCTTCATACAGGCCCATTTCAATACTAAACCATGATTATAAAGTGCTCATGTGTATAATGGCTAAAAGAATCACAAAAGTAAAACCAAAACAGATAGACATGTGATTTTGTGGAGGGGAGGGAAACATCTGACAACATTAACAGAACACTGATGATCCAGAGAGAAGCAGAATGTAAGAAGTTACCATTGCTGTTGGTGGGTCTTGATGCACAGAAAGCATCTACCAGAGTAAGCTGGTATTTTATGAGCAGGGCAATGGAAGTATTTGCATTTCCTGAAAAAATTATAAGACTGACTAGGAAGATATATAAGGGATCGGAGGTGAACATTAAAGTTAAGTTCGGGTAGCCCTCTCTGATAATTTCTGACTGAGCAGAGGAACCAGGCAGGGGTGTCCTCTTTCCCCTTTGTTTTTGCATTATACGTAGAACCACTGTTAAAGAAAACAATGGACTGAGACATTTAAGGATATAATTGGTATAGTAGTCAAAAAAAGGTGTCTCTGTTTGCAGATGATATAATTATATACCAAAAAAACCCCAAAAAGAGACATTACAGTGCTGTGGAACATTTTGAAACAGTTTCAAATCTTTTCGGGATACAAAACAAAGTCAATAGCAGTAAATTAGGTACCCAAGCACGAATTGCTTCAGCAATATACGTATTTATGGGGACATAATAAAATGAAATATTTAGGAGTATGGGTTAAAAAAGATTCTGGTGTGGCAGCTAAGGAAATGTGGAAAGAGACTAAAGAAAAGATAATACAAAAACCGAGAAAATGGAAGCTTTGTTATATGGGTATGGACAGTAAGATAGAAGCAGTCAAAATGTTTTTAGTCCCTTTAGTCTTATAATCAGGTCACACACATTTTTATCAACCACAGGAGATGTTGATAGCAATTAATAAAGAGCTGAAGGACTTTACCTGGGAGGGGAAGATGGCAACAGTCAAGTGAAATAAGATGATTGTTCCAGTCGAACATGTCAGCTTGGGATTACCTAATTTGAAGGAGTATTTCAAAGCTATACAGTTAAGGCTCCTATATACAGCAAAAGCAGAAAACTTTTAGTTATGTACTCACCATAACTTCAGATGTTTGGGATCCATCTCGCCTACATTCTGACTGATGGGGTCGGAGCCGATCCTCGCACGCTCCCACTATGCCAAAGAGCGAAGTCTCTTATTGGCTGAGCTTACTATATCCCAGGATGCACCACTACCAGTCCCCCAGATCTAGTTTGTCCGCATACATGCACACACGCATGCACTGTTTATATAACATTGACAGATGATACAAGATAAAAACAGTAGAACTCAAACCGTTCAATCTCTTCTGATCTCCAAGGCAGTTGGAAGGAGAGTGGGTATTAGGTATGTAGGTGAGATGGATCCCAAACATCTGAAGTTATGGTGAGTACATAACTAAAAGATGTTATGTGATCCTATCTCGCCTACATTCTGACTGATGGGACAGCGTCCCTAGCACCTGAATTGTGGGTGGCTCACTGGAAAACACTCCTGAGTACTGTGGAACCAAATGATGCTTTCGCCTTTAGATGCCACATCCAATTTATAGTGGGAAATGAAAGTGTCTGGTCGGACCAAGTAGCAGCACAAATCTCAGAAATAACGAGCTTGGAATGAAATGCAATAGAGGTAGCCATAGCTCTAGTAGAGTGAGCTTTGACAGATGTTGTAAGTTGCTTATTTGAAGAGGAATAAGCCTGAGTTATGCAATCTCTAATCCATTTGGCAATAGTAGCTTTAGTGATGGTTTTACCCAGTTTATTATCTGAAAAGGACACAAACAATTGATCTGTTTTTGAATTTGTTGAGTCCTGTCTAGATAGAAGCGCAATTGCCTGTGAACATCCAATGTATGCAAGGTGTATTCCGCTTTGTTTGAAAATTTTGGAAAGAAAACTGGTAGCTCTAGAGATTGTTGGAGACAGAGATTAGAACAAACTTTTGGAACAAAAGATGGATTAGGCCTAAGTGATACTCTATCCTTGTGAAAAATCAAGTACGGTGGTTTGATAGATAGGGCTTGAAGTTCTGAAACTCTTCTTGCAGAGGTAATTGCAATTAAGAAGGCAGTTTTCCAAGACAGATATTTCAACTCACATGTAGCAGCCGGTTCAAAAGGGGAAGATGTTAAGGCACGAAGTACCAAATAGTACAGTTTTGTACCTACCATAAATGTAGATGTTCGAGGATCCACATTGCTGCAGTCCTAACTATAGGGTAGTCCGCTGTCCAGTCGGCCCGAATACCAGAGTATATGGCTGACGTCGGTCAGGGCGCATTAGACTGACGTCAGAACGTCAGGGTACTAATGCGCATGACCGACGTCATATCCTCAGTCTTTTCTTGCCCCAGATGTCAGAAGACCCTAAAAAGACAAGGCCCAACATACCTGCACCAAAAATATGTACAATATATACACAAATATATACAAAAATATCAGCATATAACCTCACCTACACAACCACCCCTAAACACAGAGGGGAAGGAGGGAGGGTAAATGGCACTGCAGCAATGTGGATCCTCGAACATCTACATTTATGGTAGGTACAAAACTGTACTATGTTCTTCATTCCACATTGCTGCAGTCCTAACTATTGGGTAGAATCCCAAAGCAGAGGTAAGGGAGGCTGGCAAATCATAAAGAAGCAGGAGCTGACAACATGCCTTGCAAAATAGCTGTGGCAAAACCAGCCCTAGACTTAGAGTAGAGAGGAAGGTGATAATGCTTAGAGAAAGTATGCACTGAACTCCAAGTAGCTGCCTCCAAAATATCCTTAGTTGCCACCCCCCTTAGAAATGCTGCAGAAGTGGCAGTAGCCCTAGTGGAATGAGGCCTAATCCCAGCTGGAATCTCCTTGCCATGATGGGAATAACAAAATGCAATGCAAAACCCAATCCACCTAGAAATAGTTTGTTTTGACACAGGTTTGCCCTGCAAACTCAAAGCAAAAGAAACAAACAACTGCTGAGACTGCCTAAAATCCTTAGTCCTGCTTAAATAATAACGCAATTGCCTGTGTACATCTAAAGTGTGCAAAATCTTTTCCCCTTTATTTTGGGGGTCTGCATAAAAAGTAGGCAAATGAATAGTTTGGTTTAAAGCCACACTAGAAACCACCTTAGGCATAAAGGAAGGATTAGTACGTAATGATACCCTGTCCTTATGGAAAATCAAAAGGCTCTACTGCCATAAGGGCCTGCAACTCAGACACCCTTCTTGCAGAAGTAATAGCCAACAGAAAAGCAGTCTTCCATGACAAGTATTTCAATTCAGCAGTAGCCGCAGGCTCAAAGGTTGTAGAGTAAGTTTTTCCAACACAAAATTGAGATCCCAAGCAGGAGTAGGAGCTCATTGGGGGTCTTATATTCTTTGCCCCTCTGAGAAACTGCTTGAACAAAGGATGCGAAAACAATGGTGGGTCACAATCATAGTGAGCTGAAATTGCTGCAGCATGAATCTTAATGGAAGAGAAGGACAAACCTTTGTCCAATAACTCAGTAAGATATTGAAGAGCCACACTCAAATTAGGCTCAAATCTCTAAATTCTTTGCTGTACTCCAAAATAAAAATCTCTTCCATTTTCACACTTTCCTTGTACTAGGTCTTCTAGCTTCCATAATCACATTTAAAACTTGTTGAGGAAGTTGAGACCTGCTGTGTGTCAACATAGAATATGCCAGGCTGTTAGATGAAGAGAGTGAAGCTTGACATTGAGGAGATGACCGTCCTTCTGAGACAACAGATGTGGAATCAAAGGTAAAGGCCATGGAGGCTTCCTTACCAGACTCCTTAGTAGTGGATACCAGTGTTGCGAGGCCAATCTGGAGCTATTAAAATCATCCTTGGCTTGTCTTGTCTGACCTTTAAGAGCACCTTTGGAAGAAGAGGCAGAGGTGGAAAGGCATACACATGAAGATTTTTCCAACTGAAAGACAGAGCATCCACTTTCCAAGCTGTGTGATGAAACCCCTTTGTGCAAAACTTTGGCAGCTGGTGGTTTAGTGGAGAAGCGAACAGATCTATGTCTGGAGTTCCCCATGACACTGTCAATTTCTGAAATACATGAAGATCCAGTTTCCACTCGTGGGGATCCATGATTTGTCTGCTTAACACATCTGCTAAGGAGTTCTGTGCTCCGGCAGAAACCTTGCCTGAAGAGTTAGTTGCAAGCTGCGCGCAGTCTCCCATAAAATCATTGCTTGCCTGCATAGAGGATAAGAATGTGTTCCCCTTGTTTGTTGATGTACCACATGACAGTTGTGTTGTCTGTTAGAATCAACACCTGCCCTGGAAGAAGTAACTCCTTGAAAGCCATTAATGCAAACTGGACTGCTAACATCTCCTTCATGTTGATATGTAGATGCTGTAGTCTGGCAGGCCACTTGTCTTGTATCCACTTTCCATTCAGATGAGCTCCCAAGCAATGTCCGAGGCATCTGTCGTTAAAATCTGACTGCCTCTGGCGGGTCACAGAGAGTCCCTTGTTTAGGTGACATTCCTGAGCCCACCACAAAAATTCTTTTTGAAGGCAAGGTATTATTTGAATGACAGTGTCCAAATCCTGGCAGTGCTGTGTCCATACATTTTTGAGATACCATTGCAGCTTCCTCATATGCAGTTTGGCATTGGGAAGCACCAGAATACAAGATGCCATGAACCCTAATGCTTGAAGGACTGTCCTTGCAGTCAGCGGACTGATGAGATAGTTGATGGAAGTAAAGTGATAGACTCTTTTGTTTGTCCGGGGTTAAAAGGCCATCTGGGCTGCTGTATTCAGTCTCACACCCAGAAAGCACATGTCTTGAGAGGGTACTAGACTGGACTTTATTTCGTTCACAGAATACCCTAGGCATCTTAGCACTGCTATAACATATTCCAGATGCTGTAGAAGTTCTTCCTTTTCTTGAGCCAGAATCAGGCAGTCGTCCAAGTAAGGATAGATTTGAATTCCTTTTAGCCTGAAGTAAGCTATCACTGGAGCCAGAACCTTTGTGAATACTCTGGGCGCAGTAGATAAGCCAAAGGGCAATGCAGAGAACTGATAATGAGAATTTCCATCTCGAAAATGCAGATACTTCCTGCAACTTATTCTTATAGGCACATGAAGGTAAGCTTCCTTGAGATCTAAAGTTACCATCCAGTGATCTTTGCCCAGCAGAGGTAAAAGCTGTTGTAACGTCAACATCTTGAACTTGGGAATGTCCAGATAAGTGTTGAGGATAGATAAATCCAAAATTGGTCTCCACGTGTTCCCCTTCTTTGGTACTAGGAACAGGCGAGAATAAAATCCTAGGCCCCTTTCTGATACAGGGACTGGCTGAATGGCCCCTATTTGGAGCAACAGAGAAATTTGCTTGTGAGCCTCTTTCCTTTGTGGAGGAGGAACGTCTGGCATGCCTTTGAAAGTGGGTAATGTATGGAAATAAAACCTGTAACCGTGGTGAATGATATCCAACACCCATCTGTCTTGAGAAATTAAATCCCAATTTTCTTTGAAAAGAGACAGTCTTCCTCCCAGAGGAGCTGCCAGACGAGAATCTACTGGCAGCTGAAAAGGCAGGTCATTGGGTCTGTTTAAGGACTGACCCCTGCCCTCACCAGAAGTTGGAGCAGGTGAACTCCCTGTCCTAGGCCTAAAAGAACCTTGAGCTCTGCCCCTACCACGTCTAGACCTACCCCTAGACTGGGAATCATAAACAGGATATGTCCATCCCTTAGTAGGCCAATTTCTACTAAACTTGGTGGCTGCACCTGCAAAAAATCTTTAACAGTTTGCATAAACTTAGCTTTGTCCTCCATTTTCTTTAAAACTGCTTCCACAGGCGAACCAAACAACACATCAGACTGTAAAGGAGCATCCAAAATCCTTGTCTTAACATGCTCAGCTAAATTCTGATCCCTCAACCAGGCATGCCTGCGAAGAACAGAACTAGTGGCAGCCACCCTCGAGGAGGCCTGTACAGCATCAAAACCACATTGCAAAGAATGCTTACCCACTTGTTCAGACACATGAACTAAATCCAGCAACTCTTTACACTCAATACCTTCCAAAGCATCCACCTTAGATTTCAGTTGTGAAAGGAGATAATTTTGATATTTTAGCATGTGAAACTGACAATTCAACTCATGGCTAAAGTGGAAGAAGTATACACTTTCTTTCCCCATCTATCCAAAGCCCTTGCCTCTTTATCAGTGGGAACAGGGTTTTTAACCACAGAGGCCTTAACACCTTTAGGTCCCTGAGAAACAGTTTCCGGGTCTGCCCTAGGACTCTTAAAGAGATACTTATGAGCTTCAGGCACCCTATAGTACCTATCAGGTTTAACAGGAGCAGGAGGCAAAGAATCAGGGTTCAAGGAAGCCTCTGCAAAAACATCTTCCACCACATTCAACACAGGAGGTATAGCTAAGGGCTATGCTGGGGTAAAACAAGAATTCCCTAAGCCTTTTCCTGGAATCAGAATAATCCTGGCCTTCCCATTTAAAGTGCTCCCTCATGGAATGCAGTCTCTCTGAAAATGAGAAATCCTCAGGAGGAGAAGCTGTAGGAGTGGAATCATCCACATCAGAATCAGAATAAGGAGGGAACTCCTGCAAATCTTCCGCAGAAGACTCAGAAGCCTCTGAACACTGTTCAAAACTATCAAACTCAGGTTCCACCCTAGGCCTCTTATCAGGGGGGGGCATAGAACCTCTAATCATAGTAATCAAATCTTCTGCCATTTTAAGCATATGTTTCTTAGGCACAGAGCCAGAAGTGCTAGGAGAAGCCCCCACTGAAGCTAAACTTGGCCTACCTCTCAAAGAAGTTTTGGAAACAGAAGGAGAGGCTCTAACTACCTTAGGAAGAGAGGGAAGAACAGTTACCTGAGAAGCCCCCTCAGCCTGGCCTATCTCCTGAGAAGGCACATCCTGTAACAGTAAAGTCTCTGCCTGAGACTCCAAAGAAACTCCTGGCAAAACCTCTGGCTCCACTGAGCCTTCCAAAGAACCGGTCCGGGACTGCGGTTCATCAACCCTAGGCTTCGCTGTTTTGTCCTTGCGCTTTTGGGCTGAAGCAGGGCGGAGCATCCGGCGGCATTTTATAATTACAGCTTCCCAAACACTAACCTGGCACAGTCTAACCTTCTCTTAATAGTGCGTTTGTTAAACCTAGCACAAGGCATCCAACAACGTCGTGCTCAGGCCCTAAACAAGGTATACACAAGGTATGGTAATCCCTATGAGGTATCTGTTTCCCACAAGAAATACAGTTATTCACTTTTTCTGACATCCGGTTAAATACTGAGGCAAGAAAAACCAAAATGTTCTTAGCCAACTCTGATTCGGTCTGAAACTCCGACTTCAGAAAATTTCAGAACGCCAACCTGCACTCGCAAAACTGCTTCTGCATCGGACCATGCGGCAAAAAAGACTGGGGATATGACGTCGGTCATGCGCATTAGTACCCTGACGTTCTGACGTCAGTCTAATGCGCCCTGACCGACGTCAGCCATATACTCTGGTATTCGGGCCGACTGGACAGCGGACTACCCTATAGTTAGGACTGCAGCAATGTGGAATGAAGAACATCAAGATCCCACGGAGGCGCAGGATGAAAAACTGGGGGTCTTAAAAGCACAGCACCTTTCATGAAAGTATTAATTAATCTGCTGCTCATCAACGGTGGGTCTATGGATTCGTGAAATTTGGAGATAGCTGCTAGTTGGACTTTAATAGTAGAGACAGAAGATCCTTGATTAAACAAGGATGTTAAAAATTTCAAGACCTCTGGTATCGGGGCAGTAATAGGGTCTAAGCCTCTGAGTTGAGCCCAGATAGCAAACCTCTTCCACTTACTGTGATACAATTTCTTAGTGGTGGGTTTGTGGGCTGAAGATAAAATGTGAATAACTTCCGGGTCCAAGGTGTGATTTCTGACTAAAGTCGGAAGTGGAGGAGCCAAGCTGTTAATTTCAAAGTGTGAAGGGACTGGTTGTGGTGGCCCGACTGATGAACCATAAGGTCTGGGGTTAGATCCAAAACCAAGGACCGTCCAGAGTATATTTCTGTAGGTAGGGAACCATACCTGGCGAGGCAATTAGAATCATTGTGGACCCCAATTGGGAAGCTTTCTGGATGACTTTGGGAGGAGTGGAACCGGAGGAAAGCATAAAGCAGTCCTGTTGGCCAAGGTTGGACTAGAGCATCCGTAGCTGCCTCCCTTGGCGGGGTCAAGGAAAAGAACCTTGCACTTCGTGTTTTGTGGTGTTGCAAACAGGTCACAGCACGGAATCCCCATCTTTGAAAATCTGAGCTGCTACTGTTTCGTTCAGGGACAACTCGTGAGGAGAGAGAATAGTCCTGCTCAGTCTGTCTGCCAATACATTGGATTTTCCTGGAATGTGGGTCGCTACCAGGAAGCGGTTGGTAGCCACTGCCCATTCCCACACCCTCATGGCCTCTCTGCAAAGGGGTAAGATCTGGTCCCTCCTTGTTTGTTTAGATACCAGACCACCGACATGTTGTCTGTGTGGATAGCGATAATGCCTTGAGGGAGAAACTTGTGGAGGCTTGTAGGGACAGAAGTACAGCCCTCATTTCCAACACATTGATATGGAGAAATGTTTCGTTTGGAAGCCAAGAACCCTGAACTGACCTGCCCAGACAATGCCCCCCACCCGTCTGGGAGGCATCCGTTGTCAAGGTGGCCACGGAGGTATAACAAAAGGTCTTCCCTGATTCAGATTGTATGGCAGAAGCCACCAGCGGAGGTCCCGTTTGCGTTTCTGTAGTCAGTATCTGATGATTGAGGGCAAGATCCTGAAAAGACCATTGTGTCGATAACAGCCACTGAAGAATCCTCATGTGCAATCTTGCCAGAGGAACTAGGAGAACCGTGGCAGACATTGAACCTAAAAGTTGCAGGACCATCCTGGCTGGGGCTTTGGATCTTAGAAGCAGGGCTCGGGCTTGACCTTGTAATGTTTGTATCCTTTCGGTAGGAAGGAAGATTCGCATTAATTTTGAGTCTATCTCTGCTCCTATGAATCTTATGCGCTGAGAAGGCAGCAAGACAGACTTTGACCAGTTGAATGTAATTCCCAGGGAAGCACCCAGGGAGATGGTGGCTTGTAGGTTCTCTAGTAGTAGATGCCTGGTGGTGGCAGTCAGGAGCCAGTCGTCCAGTTAGGGAAACACTTGGAATCCTAGACTCCTCAGGTGAGCAGTCACTACTGCCAAACACTTGGTGAACACCCTGGGGGCTGTGGTGAGACCAAAGGGCAGTGCACAAAATTGGAAATGACCGTCTCCCAGGCTGAAGCGCAGATACCTCCTGGACGCCTGATGTATCGGTATGTGATAATAGGCGTCCTTGAGATCTATGGAGCACATCCAAACATCTTTCTCCAACAATGGGAGAATGGATTGTAAAGTGACCATTGAATTTGGACTTCATGACGGACTGGTTTAGTTTGCTGAGATCCAAAATGGGTCTCAGGTCCCCTGTCTTTTGGCACTAAAAGAACCTTGAGTAATTTCGGATCCGATCTGGTCTGTGGGGACGGTTGGATGACTCCTTTTCTAGCAGCTTTGAAGCTTCTACGGCTGCAATTTCCCTTTGACTGGGTGGTGGGTCCGGGATTTTTTGGGGGGTGAGTGTGTGAAGGGAATGGTGTAACCTCCGGCAATAATCCGGGCACCCATCTGTCCTGAGTAATAGACTCCCAGGCTTTTAGGTGCTTGCACCCGACTGGCTCGAGCAGCACAGCCAGGCAATCCCTCATGGAGTGTGGGAGGCTGAAGAGCCATGAAAGGACTCGCGGTCTCCAGTGTTGCGGGGCCTCTGCCGCCTCTGGGGCGTCTCCCAGAAAAATTTCCCGTCCTCTGCCTCTGGAAGGGGAATCTTCCTGCTGTTGAGGAAAGAATTTCTGTGATTTGCGGAACCACATCTTCCCTCCTCTTTTAGCCTTGGGATAAGGCCGAAGGGAGTGGAATAACGGCTCCCTCGGCAGATAAAGTCTTTCCCTCTTGCTCACAGCGGGTAAAGCGTTTTACCTTGGGTCCAAACAAAGAGGACCCATCAAAGGGAGCGTCAGCAAGGAAGACTTGAAGGCCTAAATGACACAACGGAGCCAGGCTTGTCTCTGTAGAGCCACGCCTGTACCTGCCCGCCTGCCGCCCGCATATGAAATGAGGCTCATGGACGAGTTAGAAACCGAGGTGAGGATAGCCCACTGAGAGCTAACCGACTGGGCTAGCTGCTCAGGTAGGTTACCTGAGAGGGAGTCTGAGCTCCTTGACCAGATCCCTCTGTAGTCTGGTGAAATGTGCCAAATAATTCAGGGACCTCAGAGTAAAGGCCGCTGAAGTCAGGGTGCTTCCATTCGGTCCATGCTCCTAGACTCCTTATTAGGAGGATGGATGGGCGTTGAAGCCTCTGCCACGTCCTGCTGGGTAGCAGATGCCACCACCATGGCATCTACAGCCACGCCTTTCGTTAAGAACTCCTTCTCGGGTGGGGCAGACAAAAATTTGTTAGGGCGAGAAGGCACTGGTTCCACAGTATCTGGATGTTCCCACCTCCGACAAACCAAATCCAGGAGCTCGTCGGGGGCGAGGGGAGACACCCAGGAGGTGGAGGGCTGAGCCCAGGCCTTGAGAAACACCGACTCATCAGCGGAGGGGTTTGGAATTCCAGCCGCCTCGTTGCTTAAGGATCTCTAGAATGTCTGCAAATGAGACATCATCCGAGGGGCGACTTTGGGGACCCCTCCGCATCATCAAGATCAGTGTCCGATGTAAGAGACTCGGGGAGTCCACGTGCTTCCTCTTGCACGATCTCTTCCTTGGGGCTCCTCCGAAGACAACTCAAGAACCCTCAGGAGGAGGAACCCCCAATGGGGTAACCTCAGGCCCCGGCTCCGCTGCCTAGAGACAGGGAACTGCCAAAGTCTCCATGCCCAGGGAAGGTGCGGTAAAGCCGCAGAGATGGCGAAGAAGACTTGGCCAAGGCACTCCTCATAGCTCTGAAGGCGGACCCCAGAATCCTGGGAGGGTCCGGAGCCATGATAGCAGACGGAAGTCCCGCCGTCAAGCACCGAGAGGGAGGCTTGGAACTGACAGCATTGGCCCCGAAACATCACCCGGGTCCGGCCGAAGAAGTCCGTGTGCTAAACGCCGACCCTAGGATCTCCACTGGCTCCATCAGCACCTGCTCCACCGGGCCAAGCGGTCGGAGGAGGAATGGCAATGGAATGGGCTATCGGCTGCCAAGTGGGTCGGAGCGAAACAAATTTCTGAAAGACTGGGGACTGGAACAGTCTTTGGAGCACCCTGTCTATGTCCGAATCTGACATCCTTGATGACCTGGAAGAGACCGAATGAGTCCGAGTAGGCCTCTCCAAGCGGCTCAAGGGACCCGGCTCGAATCGACTCGACAATTATCGGCGCCAAGAAGTGTCCAAACCAATTTCCATCGGTGCGAAGGGCTTGGAAGTGTCTGGCGGACAACCTTCGGCTCGAGATCAGTGGAGCCGATGAAGGTGACCCGCCTCGATGCCCCAGCCGTCGGACAGAGGAGTCGAGGCTGGAGGCGCCCTCGGCTCCAAAGTCCGTGGAGCCGAAGGAGAAGCCTGCCTATGTCTTTTGGCGGTCGGTCCCAGCGGACTGGTCGGAGCCGACGCCTTTTTTTTTTTAGGAGAAGGAGAGGAAGCTAATGCCTCTTCAAATGATGGTTTAATAAGGCCTTTTGAATAAGTTTATTTTTCCTCTCTTGGAGGACCCTCGAGGAAAAGCGTGACACGCTACAGGACTCCTGCAAATGTTTGGCCCAAACAGTACACACAGAGAGTGATCATCTGTGATGACATTTTAAAACTGCACTTAGTGCACTTTTAAACCCTGAAGGCCTAGGAGCCTGTGACATAATGGCAACCAAATCAGTGTATAACCAGTAAAATACAAGACACACTAACTTTCACAGAGAAATTCTTTTCTTTGAATCAAGAACTGTCACAAATAGAAAGGTATGACCAAGGAATACAAGAACCTTTAAAATAAATGGAACTTGACAGACAACGGCTGACAAGGGAAGGCCCTTCAACCCAAATGGAACCTCCAGTCAGACAAACGCAATCACTACACAAAGTTTTTCCACAGAAAACACTTCAATCATACACAAATATACGATATAGCTGTTAAAACAGCTTTTTGTTGAATTTTAAAGGAATTCCTGACAGGAAAGTAAGAGAAAAAACCCTACTTAGCTCAGCCAAGCTCGAGACCACGTCTTTGCTTGTTAGCGGCAAACGAGATCTGGGAGACTGGTAGTGGTGCATCCTGGGATATAGTAAGCTCAGCCAATAAGAGACTTCACTCTTTGGCATAAGCGTGCCGAGTCGGAGCCGAGGATCGGCTCCGAACCCATCAGTCAGAATGTAGGCGAGATAGGATCACATAACATCTATAATTCAAAGTGGAAAGGGATTATGTTGAAACAGAAGGGAAACTCAAGAAACAAGGGGAGACTGGGATTTTGGATGCAGACATTTATGGAGAATAACAATAATCATACAGAATATTATATCCATAAAGAAGCAGAAAGTATTCCAAGAACTAAGCCGACATGGGAATGGAGAAAGGAGATTCTGACAGTACGGATGACTGCAATAAGGGATATAAACAATAGGCAAGAGGGGGCTGAATTTATTGGAGAAAAAGTATAGTTGTGTACACTTACCATAAATGTAGATCTTCGAGTGTATTCACTGTTGCAGTCATCACATTTGGGTTATCTGCTTGCAGAAGCCCTCAGTCGGCCTGATTATCAAAGTCTTGGGTCCTGCGTCGGTTGCTGTCTCATCTTCCATGACGTCAGGTAGTCAGGGGTATAAAGCATGCAGCCGACACCATTACATCAGTTTTTCTTGCCACAGATGTCAGGTGCCCCACTAATGTGAAGCAATTAAATATATATATATATATATATATATATATATATATATATATATATATATATATATATGCAAGGTTATACTTCCAACAAAAAAGTAAATACACCAAAAAGCTTTTAAGCATAGTAAAGGAAAATAGAGGTATAGCCAAAAGAAGTCAATGGGCGGGAGGGAGGGTAACCAAAACTGCAACAGTGAATGCACACGAACATCTACATTTATGTAAGTGTACACAACTTTACTATGTTCTTCGTGTTTCACTGCTGCAGTCATCACATTTGGGTGGATTCCCAAAGCTAAGGATGGGAGGAGGATTTTAGACAGCATTAGGACCAGCTAAAGGCCCTGCAAGACTGCAGTGGCAAAGCCAGCTCTGGATTTAGAGAAAATTGGCAAATGGTAATGCTTGGTGAAAGTATGTACAGAACTCCAGGTAGCAGCTTCTAGGATGTCCCTGGTAGGGACACCTCTGAGAAAGGCAGTAGAGGTAGATGCAGCCCTGGTTGAATGTGGTCTAATCCCCTGTGGGATAGGCTTTCCATGGTGCTTATAGCAGAAATGAATGCAATGGCCTATCCATTTAGAAATGGTTTGCTTTGAAATGGCCTTCCCCTCTTCCCCTGCAGCAAATGCCACCAGCAGTTGTTCAGATTTCCTTTGAGGTTTAGTCCTGTCCAAGTAAAATCTAAGTTATCGGGATGTGCAGGTAGGATTCCTTTAAATCCAGTGGTGCCAACCAGGCATCCTTGCCTAGCATAGAAACAACTGGTGAAGAGCTAGCATCTTGAATTTTGGGATCACCAAAAAGGTGTTTAGGATAGAAAGGTCCAGGATAGGACACCATGAGTACCAGGAAAAGTCTTGAGTAGAAACCTTGGTCCCTTTTCCTCTTCTGGTACAGTCTGAATAGCCCTTATGATTAAGAGAGAGAGCACTTGCTTTTGAGCCTCTGCCCACTGATTTGGGGGTAGATCTGGCCAACCGTTTGGGGTTGGTAACATGTGGAAGTGAAATCTGTATCCTTGGGAAACTATATTTAAACCCATTTGTCCTGGGTAATGAGTTACCATTTTTTTCCTGCAGAGCAATTGTTCCCCCTAAAGGAGCAGTCAGTTGAGAAGTGCTTGGAAGTTATAAAGTTAAGTCATTGAGACAGCTTACCATAAGGGGGAGGTCTTACTACTCCCTGATTTGGAAGTGGAAGCCCCCCACTGCCTAGTCTTGTGTGCACCCTGGGTGTTCTGCTGGTTCTGGGTTTGGACTGCAAAGGCCTGGAAGAGGCAGGAAAGGACCAATTCTTATAGGGCCAATGCCTACTAAATCTTATAGGCTGTACCTGTAGGAAATCTTTAACAGTTTGGATACATTTAGCTTTTTCCTCCATCTTTTTAAGTACTTCTTCTGCTTTGTTGCCAAACATGCAGTCTTGATTTAAGGGAGCATCCAGCAATTTAGCTTTAACACGATCTGGCAAGGATTGATCCTTAAGCCAAGCATGCTTTCTAAGTAGAGACCCAGTGACAGCAGCCCTGCAAGATGCCTCTAGTGAATCAAAACCACATTGCAAAGTATGTTTTCCAACTTGTTCAGCAGAATGCATTAAATCCTGTAAATCCTTATTTTCAGCACAGTCAGGAATCAGCATCATTTTCTGTTTAAGCAATCCAATAATATGCTGCTGATACTTTAACATATGAAACTGGCAGTTTAAGGCCCTAATGGCCAAGGTTGCAAGTGTATACCTTCTTGCCCCATCTATCCAGCACCCTGGAATCTCTGTCAGAGGGGGTAGGATTTTTAGCAGTAGTAGCCTTAATGCCCTTGGTTCCCTGTGAAATGGTCTCAGGATCTGCAGTAGGATTTTTAAAGAGGAACTTGTGAGAGTCAGGGACCCTGTAATATATGTCAGGTTTACTGGGAGCAGGAGGTAAAGAATCAGGGGCCAAGCTAGATTCCGAAAAGGCATCATCAAGAATGTCTAATACAGGAGGTATGGCTAAAGGCCTGTGTTGGGACAGGAGTAAGAAATCCCTAAACCTCTTTTTAGAATCAGAGTAAATCCTGGCTTTCCCAGCGAAAATGCTCACTAAGAGTATGCAAGGTTTCACCAAAAAAGAAATCCTCTGGGGGGGGGGCAGAGGGAATAGAGTCCTCTGCATCAGAATCATCATAGGTAGATAAGGGTAAATCCTGGTCATCAGAGGAAACAGAAATTTCAGAATCCTGATCAGAAGTATCATAAGCAAATTCAGTCCTAGGTCTCTTAGAGGGGGAAGGTTGGCTTCCCCTGATTAAAGTAATAAGGTCTTCAGCCATTCTTATCATTTGTTTTTTGGGCATAGAGGCCTGACCATGCGGTCTGGGCGTCGGTTTTCTAGGCATGGTTCTCGAGTTTTAGGCCTTGAAAAAGATGGCGTCGGTTTAATATGCAAGTCAGTAGGCCTGAATACACCCTCAGAAGCTGGTGCCTGCACAGCAGCTCCAGACCCATCCAAGTTAGAGACATCCACAGGTTCCACAGTTGAAGCATCTCGCGGCATACCGGACTCCGAATGGGTCTCAGTAGAGGCCTGCGAATCTGAAGGAGCGGGTATCAGGGGCTGCGAAAGCGCCTCACTGAGGACCAGGGAATTGGCAACTAGATTAGAAGAAGCATTGTCGGCAGCTGTGGACCTAGGTGGCCTGTCTCTTGTCTTTATCTTTGCGTTTTTTCAGAATGTCGGTAGTCATGTGGCTTACCGAAGACATATCTGGATAATTGAACTGAGTACCAAAATATTCAGAAGCATAAATATACCGATGACGAATAGTTTGTTGTTGAAATAAGGCACAAAACCGACAGCGAGGTACATCGTGGTCAGGGCCTAGGCAAGGAATGCAGTACGAATGAAAATCGTTATGAGGTATTTGCTTTCCACAAGAAATACAATTATTGACTTTTACTGTCATCGGTTTGGAGCAAGAAAAAGTTTCCCCAACAGGGTACTTGGCTTTAGTTGAAGACTTCGGTTCTGAAACTCGAAGACAAAAATTTCAGGAGTCGGCCTACCGGCACTTGCGAACTACTTCTGCCCCAAGCAAACTACACACAGAGTGTGACCGTCGGCTGGTGACAGCTTGTGGCCACACTCTGTGCACTTAAAGAAAGTCACTTTCTGACCTTCTGACATATTAAGGGAACACACACACTCTACGGGTGGGAAGGGGGGCCTACACTAATAGAAAGTTAACTTTCAAACTACAAAAAGCCAATAACTAGCGATGATGGAAACCCGTAGAGAGGGATAAACTAATAATTATTGCTAAAAATATCAAAAGGGGCACACACAGACCAAAGTTTTTGAAAAAACCCTGAAAACATGGCTGGAGCTCAAAAATCCCATGCTGGCGAAGCCGCGGCAAACGAGATCAGAGGATTGGAAGGAGGTTGGAGTGTAGTATGGGTAGGGGTGAGGAGCTTGGAGCTCAGATCTTTTGCTTGGTGTGCTGCCGGCTCGGATCCGTATCAGATCTAAAACCCACAGGTTGCTGATCAAATGAAGTTAACTACTTCAGATCTGAATATTTCTTTGCCTGCAAAATGCAATGACTGGAGCTAGGCACTTTGTGAATACCCTGGGAGCAGTAGATAAGCCAAAGGAAGTGCAGAGAACTGATAGTGCCTGTAGCCTGCTCTGAAGCTTAGGTATTTCCTGCAAGATTCCCTTATTGGAATGTGCTGGTAGGCTTCCTTTAAGTCCAAGGTTGCCAACCAGGCATCTTTGCCTAGCATAGGAAGCAGCTGATGAAGAGTTAGCATTTTGAATTTTGGGATTACCAAAAAGGTGTTCAGAATAGAGAGGTCCAGGATAGGACACCAGGAGCTGTCTTTTCTGGGTACCAGGAAAAGTCTTGAGTAAAAACCTTGTCCCCTTTTCTTCTGCTGGGGCAGGTTGAATGGCCCCGATAATTATAAGAGAGAGAACCTGCTGTTGAGCCTCTGCCCACTGATTTGGGGTAGGTCTGGCCAACCGTTTCGGATTGGTAAGGTGTGGAAGTGGAATCTGTACCCTTAGGAAACTATATTTAAAATCCATTTGTCCTGGGTAATGAGTTCCCAGTTTTTTGCATGCAGGGTGATCTTTCCTCCTAAGGGAGCAGTCAGTTGAGCAGGGCTTGGAAGGTTGAAGGTGAAGTAATTGTGACAGTTTTCCATAGGGGGGGGTCTTACAACTTCCAGCTTTGGAAGTGGGATTCCCCCCACTGCTTAGGCCTGTGAGTATTTTGAGACTGTAGCCTATGTGGTCTGCTGTTCCTGGGTTTGGACTGAGAAGGCCTGAAAGAGACAGGAAAGGACCAATTCTTAGAAGGCCAATGCCTACTAAATCTGGGAGGCTGTACTTGCAGGAAATCTTTAACAGTTTGCATAGCTTTAACTTTTTTCTCCATCTTTTTAAGTAGTACTTCTGCTTTGTTGCCAAACAGGTGGTCTTGGTTTAAGGGGGCATCCAGTAATTTAGCTTTAACATGATCTGGCAAATTTTGCTCCTTAAGCCAAGCATGCCTTTCAAGAACAGACCCAGTGCAGCAGCCCTGCAAGATGCTTCTAAAGAGTCAAAACCACATTGCAAAGTATATTTACCAACTTGTTCAGCAGAATGCATTAAATCCTGTAATTCTTTATTTTCAGCAGTTAGGAATCAACATAATTTTCTGTTTAAGTAGTCCAGTAATATGCTGCTGATACTTTAACATATGAAGCTGGCAGATTAAGGCCCCAATGGCCAAAGTAGCAGAAGTGTAAACCTTCTTACCCCATCTGTCCAAGGCCCTGGAATCTCTATCTGAGGGGGTAGGGTTTTTGGCAGTAGTAGCCTTAATGCCTTTAGGTCTCTGTGAAATGGTCTCTGGGCCCACAGTAGGATTCTTGAAGAGGAACTTGTGAGAGTCAGGTACTCTGTAATACCTGTCAGGTTTCCTGGGAGCCAGAGGTAAAGTGTCTGAGGCCAGGCTAGTTTCCAAGAAGGCATCATCTACAATGTCCAGGACATGAGGGATAGCTAAAGGCCTGTGTTGAGGTAGGAGCAAGAATTACCTAGGCCTGTTTTTGGAGTCGGAGTAATCCTGGCTTTCCCAGTGGAAATGCTCCCTAAGAGTGTGCAAGGTTTCACCAAAAGAAAAATCTCCTGGAGGGGAAGCAGAGGGTATTGGAGTCCTCTGCATCAGAATCATCAAAGGTAGATAAGGGCAAATCCTGGTAATCAGAAGAAACAGAAATTTCAGAATCCTGATCAGAAGAATTAGAAGGAAAATCAGTTCTAGGTCTCTTAAGAGGGTGAAGGCTGGCTTCCCCTAATTAAAGTAATAAGGTCTTCAGCCATTCTTATAATATGGCATATGGACCTGACCATGCGGTTTGGATGTCAGTTTTCTAGGCGTGGGTCGAGTTTTAGGCTTTGAAGAAGAAGGAGAAGATGGCGTCGGTTTGAAATGCAAGTCAGTTGGCCTGAATAAACCCTCAGAACCCGGTGCCTGCACAGCAGCTCCAGACCCATCCAAGGTAGAGACATCCGCAGGTTCCATAGTCGAAGTAGCATCTCACGGCATACCGGACAACTAATGGGTCTCAGTAGAGGCCAGAGTACCTGAAGTAGCAGGTATCAGGGGCTGTGAAAGTGTCTCATTGAGTACTGGCGAACTGGTGACTAGCTTAACGTAAGTGTCGTTGGCAGCTTTGGACCTATGCGGTCTGTCTCTGTCTTTATCTAAGTTTTTTTGGAATGTCGGTAGTCGTGATAGCTTACCGAAGCCATTTCTGGATAAATAAACCGATTACCGAAATAGTTTGATGCAAAAATGAACCGATGACGAATAGATTATTGAATAAGGCACAAAACCGATAGCGAGGGATGTCGTGGTCTGGGCCTAGGCAAGGAATGCAGTACGAATGAAAATCCTTATGAGGTATTTGCTTTCCACAGGTAATACAATTGTTAACTTTTATTGACATCAGTTTCAAGCAAGAAAAAGGATCCCCAACGGGGTACTTAGCTTTTTTGAAGACTTCAGTTATGAAACTCGAAAATGAAAATTTCAGGAGTCAGCCGACCAGCACTTGCGAACTGCTTCTGCTTCGGGCACTGCGTGGCAAGAAAGACTGATGTAATGGCGTCGGCTGCATGCTTTATACCCCTGACGACCTCATGTCATGGAAAAAGAGACAGCATCCGACGCAGGACCCAAGACTTTGATATTCAGGGTGGCTGAGGGCTACCTGCAGGCAGATAACCGAAATGCATTGACTGTAACAGTGAAACACGAAGACCATCCTAAGTATTGGGAGCAAACAACTAGAGACAGAAAGGTAATACAATGGGAAGAGGCCAAGAATTTACTTGGACTGCAGGTCAGAGATTGCCTTCCCTATATCAAGGATTGATATCAGGGTATACGCAAACAGAAAGAAATAGGGGGTCATAAATGAAGGACCAGCACTGATGGAGGTTTTAGTAGACTCTAGAACAGAAGCTGCCATTAAAAATGAATAATTAGTAGCACATATAAAATATTGCATAACTATAAGAATCAATCATAAGAGGTTAGAAATGATTGGGAAAATGACTGGATAAGCTGTTGACAAAGAAACAATGGAAGGACATATGTATGCCTCCCAAATATGCAACAAAATATAGAAAAAGTATAGTTGTGTACACTTACCATAAATGTAGATGTTCGAGTGTATTCACTGTTGCAGTCATTACATTTGGGGTAATCTGCTTGCAAGTTGCCCTCAGTCGGCCTGACTAACAAAGTCTTGGGTCCTGCGTCGGTTGCTGTCCCTTCTTCCATGACGTCAGGTGTATAAAACATGCAGCTGACGCCATTACATCAGTTTTTCTTGCCCCAGATGTCAGGTGCCCCCCTAATGGGAAGCAATTAAACATAAAAACACAAAGGTATACCTCCAACAAAAAAGCATATACACCAAAAGGGCTTTTAACCACAGTAAATAAAAGTAGAGGTATAGCCAAAAGAAGTTAGGGGGCAGGAGGGAGGGTAACTAGGACTGCAACAGTGAATATACTCGAAAATCTACATTTATGGTAAGTGTACACAACTGTACTATGTTCTTCGTGTTTCACTGTTGCAGTCATTACATTTGGGTAGATTCCCAAAGCTATGGTTGGGAGGAGGAGTTTAAATAGCACTAGGGCCAGCTATAAGGCCCTGCAAGACTGCAGTGGCAAAGCCAGCTCTGCATTTAGAGAAAACTGACAAATGATAATGCTTGGTGAAAGTATGTACAGAACTCCAGGTAGCAGCTTCTAGGATGTCTCTGGTAGGAACACCTCTGAGAAAGTAGATGCAGCCCTGTTGGAGTGAGGTCTGATCCCCTGGGGGATAGGTTTTCCATGGTGCTTATAGCAGAAATTAATGCAATAGCTAATCCATTTAGAAATGGTTTGTTTTGAAATAGCCTTCCCCCCTCTGCCCCTAAAGCAAATGCTACCAGCAGTTGTTCAGATTTTCTTTGAGGTTTAGTCCTGTCCAAGTAGAATCTAAGTTGTCTGTGCACATCCAAGGAATGCAGTATCCATTCCCCTTTGTTCTGTGGATTAGGAAAGAAGGTTGACAAATGAAAGGACTGATTAAGAGCCACACCGGATACCACCTTGGGCATGAAGGATGGATTGGTTCTGAGTGACACCCTGTCCGCATGAAAGATGATGAAAGGCTCCACTGCCATAAGGGCCTGTAATTCACATACCCTTCTAGGTAAAGTGATTGCTAAAAGGAAAGCTATTTTCCAAGAAAGAAATTTTAAGTCTGCAGTCACAGCTGGCTCGAAAGAAGGTAGAGTGAGTTTCTCCAATACAAAGTTAAGGTCCCAGGCTGGGGTTGGAGCTCTCCTGGGTGGTCTCAAATTTTTGGCCCCTCTGAGGAACTGCTTGAGCAGTGGATGAGAGAAGAGGGGTGGTTCTGTGTTGTAATGAGCTGAAATGGCTGAGGCATGGATTTTAATGGAGGAAAAAGACAGGCCCTTGTGAAGCATCTCAGTTAAGTATTGTAAAATCTGAGGTAAATTGGGTGCTACTGTGCTCATCCCTTGAGATTGGTTCCAGGCACAGAATCTTTTCCATTTTTCAGTATAAGATTTTTCTAGTACTAGGCCTCCTTGCCTCTAAGATGACATCCATCACAGGTTTGCTGAGGGATGCTAAGGGAGAGTTTAAGTAACTAGCCAGGCTGCAAGGTTCAGTGTTGGAAGCTGAGGGTGCAGAATCTGGTTCTCCTGCTGACACAGCAGGGAAGGAGTCTGAGGCAGGTGCCATGGAGATAACCATGACACACTGTGCAGGAGAGGGTACCAGTGTTGGCGCAGCCAGTCTGGAGCAATCAAAATCATCCTTGGTTTGTCATGTTTGACTTTTAGTAGTACTTTGGAGAGCAGAGGCAGTGGGGGAAGGCATAGACTGATAGGTTTTTCCAGCTGAAGGACAGGGCATCCACTTTCCAGGCTTGTTTGTGGGGAGTCCTTGTGCAAAATTTGTCCAATTGGTAGTTCTGGGGGAGGCAAACAGGTCTATATCTGGACTCCCCCATTTGTTTGTCAACATGCTGAAAATCCTTGGTTCCAGTTTCCACTCATGTGGGTCCATGAGGTTTCTGCTTAGTCCGTCTGCCAGTGTATTTAATTTTCCCAGCAGGAATTGAGCTTGTAGGTGCTCTTGGTAGCTCAAGGCTATGTTCCACAATGCCATGGCTAGTCTGCAGAGGGGGTAAGAATGTGTACCCCCCCCCCGCTTGTTTATGTACCACAAAACCGTGGTGTTGTCCATCTTTACCATTAGTTGTCCTGGAAGAATGTAGTCCTTGAAAGCTGTCAGAGCATTCTGTACAGCTAACATTTCTTTTTGATTGATATACAGGTGCATTTGACTCAGGTTCCATTTGCCCTGAATGCACTTCCTTGCCAGATGAGCACCCCATGCATAGTCTGATGCATCTGTTGTTAGGGTTTGGGTGGCAGGGGGTGGTGTGAAAGGTAGTCCCTTGTTTTGGTGGCAGGCATCTGCCCACCAAAGGAACTCTAGGCGTAGGCAAGGTATGATAGGAATCATTGTTTCTAGGTCTTGAGAATGCGGACTCCATAGGCTGTAGTTTCCTCATATGCAGTCTTGCATATGGAATTAGAAGAATGCAGGAGGCCATGAACCCCAAGGCTTGCAGTATTTGTCTTGCAGATAGCAGGGTTTTTGTGGCCACTTGTTTGAAGTAGGTTGTCAAATGAATTTGCTTTTCTGGCGTGAGGTAAGCCATCCGGGAAGTTGTATTCAAGCTTGCTCCCAGGAATGTAATTTGTTGACAGAGTACTAGTTGTGATTTTCTTTCGGTTATGGTGTACCCCAGACAAGTTAGAACCCTTTTTACAAAGGCCAGATGATTTAAAAGTATGTCCTGGCTTTCTGTCTGAATTAGACAATCATCCAGGTATGGGTATATTTGAATACTTCTTTGCCTGCAAAATGCAATAACTGGAGCTAGGCACTTTGTGAATACCCTGGGCACAGTGGATAAGCCAAAGGGTAGTGCAGAGAACTGATAGTGCGTGTAGCCTGCTTTGAAGTGTATGTATCTTCTGCAAGATTCCCTGATTGGGATGTGCAGGTATGCTTCTTTTAAATCTAGTGTTTCCAACCAGGCGTCCTTGCCTAGCATAGGAAGTAATTGGTGAAGAGTCAGCATCTTGAATTTTGGAATCTCCAGAAAGGTGTTTAGAGTAGATAGGTCCAGGATAGGACACCATGATTTGTCTTTTCTGGGTACCAGGAAAAGTCTTGAGTAGAAACCTTGTCCCTTTTCCTCTTCTGGTACCAGTTAAATAGCCCCCATGCTTAAGAGAAAAAGTACTTGTTTTTGAGCCTCTGTCCACTAATTTGGGGGTAGGTCCAGCGACCCATTTGGCATTGACAATGTGTGGAAGTGAAATCTGTATCCTTGGGACACTATATTTAAAACCCATTTGTCCTAGGTAATGAGTTCCCAGTTCTTTGCATGAAGAGCAATCTTTCCCCCCAAAGAGGCAATCAGAAGATAAGTGATTGGAAATTTTAAAAGGAAGTCATTGAGACAGTTTACCACAGGGGGGAGTCTTGTTATTCCCAGACTTGGAAGTGCAGGCCCCCCACTGCTTAGTTCTGAGAGTCCCCAGGGACTGAAACCTGGGGTTTTGGCTGTGTCTGGGTTTGGCTTGAGAAGACCTGGAAGGGGCTGGAAAGGACCAATTCATAAGACAGCCAGTGCCTGCTAAATCTAGGAGGCTGAACTTGTACAACATCTTTAACAGTTTGCATAGATTTAACTTTATCTTCCATCTTTTTAAGAACTTCTTCAGCCTTCTTGCTAAACAGGCAGTCCTGATTTAACGGAGCATGCAACAATTTAGCTTTAACATGATCAGGCAAAGATTGCTCCTTAAGCCAAGCATGCCTTCTAAGCACAGACCCAGTAACAACAGCCCTGCAAGAGGCCTCTAAAGAATCAAAACCACACTGCAAAGTATGTTTTCCAACTTGTTCAGAAGAATGCATTAAATCCTGTAAGTCTTTATTTTCCACACAGTCAGGAATCAACATAATTTTCTGTTTAAGCAGTCCAATAACATGCTGCTGATATTTTAACATATGAAACTGGCAGTTTAAAGCTCTAATGACCAAGGTTGCTGAAGTGTAAACCTTTTTACCCCATCTTTCCAGCACCCTGGAGTCACTATCAGAAGGGGTAGGATTTTTAGCAGTAGAAGCCTTAATGCCCTTGGGCCCCTGTGAAGTAGTCTCTGGATGTGCAATAGGAATTCTGAAAAGGAACTTATGGGACTCAGGGACCCTGTAGTATTTGTCAGGTTTACTGGGAGCAGGAGGCAGGGAATCAGGGGCCAAACTGGATTCAGAGAAAGCATCATCAACAATGTCTAGTACAGGAGGAATAGCCAAAGGCCTATGCTGAGGTAGGAGAAGGAAATCCCCAAGTCTCTTTTTTGAATCAGAAAATTCCTGGCTTTCCCAGTGAAAATGCTCCCTTAGAGTATGTAAGGTTTCCCCAAAAGAAAAATCCTCAGGAGGGGAAGCAGAGGAAATAGAGTCCTCTGCATCAGAATCGTCATAAGTAGGTAAGGACAAATCCAGGTCAACAGAAGAGTTAGAAAAAAAAAACAGAATCCTGATCAGAAGATTCACAGTCAAGCTCAGCCCTAGGCCTCTTAGAAGAGGGGGGGGTTGGCTACCCCTGATTAGAGTTAATAAATCTTCAGCCATTTTTATCATTTGTTTTTTAGGCATAGATCGAGATTTAGGCCTTAGTAATGAAGGAGGCGTTGATTTAATATGCAAGTCCGCAGGTCTGAATACACCCTCAGAAGCCGGTGCATGCACAGCGGCTCCGGACCCATCCAAGGTGGAGACATCCACGGGTTTCACAGTTGAAGTATCTCGCGGCATACAGAACTCCGAATGGGTCTTAGTAGAGGCATGCGAATCAGAAGTAGTGGGTATCAGGGGCTGCAAAAGCGCCTCACTGAGTACCAGCGAACTGGCGACTGGCTTAGGAGAAGAGTCGTCGGCAGTCTTGGACCTCGGTGGCATTTTTGTCTTTATCTTTGCATTTTTTCGGGATGGCTAACCAACGACATTTCTGGATAATTAAACCAAGAACCAAACTATTTAGAGGCAAAAATATACAGACGACGGACAGTGCGCTGATTAAATAAAGCACAAAACCGACAGCAAGAAACGTCGTGGTCAGGCCCTAAGCAAAGAATACAGTACGAATGAAAATCTTTATGAGGCATTTGCTTTCCACAAGTAATGCAATTATTAACTTTTACTGACATCAGTAAGGAGCAAGAAAAAGTTTCTCCAATGGGGTACTTAGCTTTTAGTTGAAGACTTTGGTTGTAAAACTCGAAAATGAAAATTTCAGCAGTCGGCCGACCGGCACTTGCGAACTGCTTCTGCTTCGGGCACCGCATGGCAAGAAAGACTGATGTAATGGCGTCGGCTGCATGTTTTATACCCCTGACGACCTGACATCATGGAAGAAGGGACAGCAACTGACACAGGACCCAAGACTTTGTTAATCAGGCCGACTGAGGGCAACCTGCAAGCAGATTACCCCAAATGTAATGACTGCAACAGTGAAACACGAACATTTTATGATTTCTGCTTAGAAATGTCTGCATAGATATTTTTGTACCCCAGTTAAACGCCAGAGAATTTTTCCTTCAGGTAGATAGCAAATCTGAGGTGTGACGGGGAAGAAAGAGGCAACTGGGAACATATTTTCTGGGAGTGTGGTGAGTTGGTGGACTTCATTGTTTCCCCTGCTGGATACACTGTTGGAGACAGTGGATGGGCAAGACTGGTGTGATGAGGGAGATGATTTTTCTGAGCTATGATACATAATCGGAACTGCCTACACATCATAAGGACTTGCTATGTCTAATTATGACAGCAGCCAAAAAAACAATTACTAGAAAATGGAAATCAAAATCTAAACCAGCTATATGAGAAGTAGTGAGTATAGTAATCGAGATAAAACAGCTGGAACTGAGATCTTTAGAAAAGGGTTCTTAGGTTGGTACTAGGCTATCGGCCGTTGGGCCTATACAAGACTAGCCATAAAAATTCCCTGGCTATTTCTTCCCAGAATATTTACTTCCCTGGTCCCCTGTCTAGCAGGGCAACTGACGTGATCCCCGGAGTGAATTTCCTATCAACCAGCCAATCATCAAGGTTCCTTTTGAAGAGGGCCAAAGGGACGTCCAGCTAGACATGTATGGGCAGTCTATTCCAGAGTACAGGGAGTCTCTGGGTCAGGAACCTAGCCCTCCAGCATGCTTAGTTCATTGTGATGACCAGGTTTAGATCCCTGGAGCATGTGGCTCTGAGTGATTGGGATTTCTTTAAGTGTAGAATGTCCAACAGCTCTGGGTTTGACATGGCCTTGTATGTTAAGAAGAGATCACCTCTGAGTAGGCGATATGCGACAGAGTATAGCTGGAATTTTTTTAGAGGGTCAGCATAGGGCATCTGCTTTAGGCTTGTGATTCTTTTAGTGAGGTATTTCTGTGGCCTATCCAGTTGTTGCAGATGTCTTGTGCGGTACATGCCAAATGGGGTGTTGTACTCTATAATGGGTCTAATGAGGGATGAGTACAGTGGGGCAATGAACTCCTTTTTTCTGGATGAAAAGCCCTTAGTGATGAGGTGTGCCACACAGAAGGATTTCCTGACTGTTGCGGTGATGTGGTTATTGAAGGTGAGACCACTGCCCACCTGTGTCCCTAAGTCTCTTATGACACTTTCGGTGTTTAGTGTACTGACACTTATGTGGTAATTTATGGGTACATGTTTTTTTCCCAAAGGGGATAACTATACATTTCTTAGCATTGAGCTTCAGCCCATGGCTCTGGCACCAAGCATCTGTTTCTGTAAGGCTTTTTTGTAGAATATCCACATAATTTGGGGATTCAATAATGGCTCCCAGTTTGCAGTCATCTGCAAACTTTGGTTAGCCAGAGTCCCGTAGTGCTGGCCTGTACTTCAGAGAAGTAGATGCCAAACAAGAGCGGTCCGAGGACTGAACCCTGAGGTACTCCACTTGTCACTTGTCTGGAGCTGGATTTTGAGTAGGCTACTTCCACAGCGTGGATTCTGTTAGTAAGCCAGTTAGCAACCCATCGAGTGACGTAGGGATTAATGCCCAGCTTAGTACGTTTATCTATGATTCCAGAGTGGGGGATGGTGTTGAAGGCCTTGGCAAGGTCCAGATAGGCAGTGTGGACAGCCTTGCCCTCGTCCACGGCTCTGGAGACTGACTCAAAGAAGTCAATCAGGCTGAGGAGACAAGATCAGCCCTTTATGAAACCAAACTGGGTGGGGTCCAGTTTTTGAAGGTTGCCAATGTCTTTGCTTATAAGTTCCACTACAATGAGTTCCATTCCTTTGCAGATCAGGCTTGTCAGACTGATGAGACTGTAGTTCCCGGGATCCAAGGTGGATCCCCCCTTGTGGAGTGGGATAATTGAAGCTGTGCACTACTCACTGGGCATGAAACCTGAGGTGAGGCTATGATTAAACATGGCACTTAGATGAGGTGCCAGTTCATTTTGTAGTTCATGCAGTACACAACCTGGGATGTCGTCTGGTCCCATGGATGCTGTATTCTTAGCTTTGGAGAGTGCATTTTTTTACCTGTGTGGCTGTGATTACTGGAATTTGGCAATCTTTTGGTATTGAGATGGGCCATTTAGGGGGTGAGAGGGGTGAAGCTGGCACTGAAGCGATCTGCCAGGATATTGGCAATATCCTTGGGATCAGTATATTTAATGCCATTCTGTTGTAGCTCAGAGCAGATCTGAGCATTGACATTTAGATTCTTGACATAACTATAGAATGCCTTGTGGTTGTCCTTGGAATCTTTGGCAATTTTATTTTCGTAACTAACTTTGGAGGATTTTATGAGGAATCTCAGCTTCTTACTGAGGCTGGTAAGGGAGTATTTTGGATCTGAGGATTTTCCTCTTTTTTGCAACAGTTTCTTCCTTCTGTTGTATAGTTTTGTTTATGGTCCCAACAGAATTGCGAAGTACGAAAAAACTGTTTTAATGAAGCGCTTTTCGTTGCCGTTAATAAGGCAACTTCATCAGATTACATAAAACAAACTCCTTACAAATTTAAATAATTAAAAAAAAATCACATGATCAATGATCAGCTGATCTGTTAATTATTAAAAATCATGAATATTAAGCAGTCAGGTCATTCATAGAAAACCGCAACAATTTATCATGCTGCAACAAACCATATCCACTTATAATCTCAATTGCCAGCGTAAAAATAACATTTTAAAACCCAACAAATATTGTACATACAATATCTTATAAAAAATTAGTGCGACGAAGGCGAAAGTAAAAATCTAAAAATCTACATGCCTTGTGTTTGTATTATGCCGCTATTCAAATAAAGGAACTTCAAAAATGTACAATGAAAGTAGGGTCATTCACTATATAACCCTCTCAGGTGTTTGAACTAGTCAGAATGCAGTAATACAACAATCCATACTTCAATTGTTAAACTTTTTAACTTTTGAACTTGTAATTACATTATAAGGTACTACCCCTACCGTGGTTAAACTGACAGCCGACTATTTAGGTCAATACTTTTAAATGTTTCCATATAAATTATTGTCTTAGAACTGTTTTATACAATACATATCTATTCCCCAATCAACTGTTATTGCGTTCTTCAATAATAACAAACAATCTACGTATTCTACCTAACTTAACTTTTAAGTTTTAAAAGACAAGCGATGTTACATGACTCGTTCAGACCTGGTGTTGAAAAAGCGTTAAGTCTGATCTGCCAAGCTAACTCACATTCCTCCAGTAACCAATTAACTGGACCACCCCTAATATCTATCCTAACTTGGTCTATTGCTTTAAACACAAAAGCATGATTTTCATTAGCCATGAGATGCCTTGCTAAGGGACTCTCTAATTTATTTCTCTCTATGGCATAGGTGTGTTCGTAGACTCTATCTCGTAGTCTACGTTCGGTTTTCCCAATGTAAAATGCTGGGCACATTTTACACCTAGCCAAGTAAGCCACCAATTTAGAATTAAAGTGAAATTTTTCTTTCAATCTATATTTTCTTTTATTTATATGAAAGGCTTCTCCTATCTCCATGTGTTTACACATCTTACAACACCCACATATGGACATTCCTACAGAGTTAGAGAAGGAAAAATTCTTATTCCTTTCTACCAATCTTTTAAGGTTGGCTCCTTTTCTAAAAACTACATTGGGTAACTGGGCATATTTAATAGCCAAAAGCTTATCTAATGTAATAAATTCCCAATTTTTGTAAAGAATAAAGCGAATCATCTCACTATTATTATTGAATGTAGTAATAAAACTCATTCTAAAATCTTTGTTGGGTCGAATCATATGTGAATGTTCAAGGAGAAAAGAATCATCACTGGTAGGTTCTCTTATATTACAATCATGGCTAGTATTATCTGGTGTAAATCTTTTATTCAATAGTGGTTCTATCTGCCCGGTCTTTTATGGGTCACTTCTATAATTAAGGACTGAATCAAATCTTCAGGATGAACTCGTTGCTGGAACAAATGATTTAAATGGGTACATTCAGCACTAAAATCCGTGCCTAAAGAAACCATCCTAGCTGCTCTAATAAGTTGGCTTTTCACAATAGATCGCTTTTGGTGGAAGGGATGGCAGCTTGAAAAGTGAAGAAACGAGTTGGAAAATGTCTCTTTTCTATATATTTTAGAAACGTACCTGCTGTTGATTGCATCCTTCAGCAATTTGCAATCCAAATAATCTATACCACTCGTACTAAAATTGAATGTAAACTTCAAAAATTCTGTAGTGGAGTTTAAATAGTTGACAAATGCCTGAGCTTGTGATTCATTTCCTTTGAAAATAACAAAAATATCATCCAAAAAGCACGTGTAGAACAAAAGGTTCACCCTGTGTTCACTGTTGTTAAATATAAATGCCTTCTCCCAGTATGCCATCACCAGGTTGGCAAAACTGGCACCACAGGGTGAACCCATGGCCACCCCATGCCTTTGTAGATAAAATTCGCCATTAAACAAAAATAAATTAATATTTATCACAGTAATATCACTGTTCAAGGCTGAAACCTCTTTAGTGAGGGTATCGATGGACATCTTAGTGTTTAATCATCAGTTTCATTAGATCAAAACCCTGTTGATCAAATAACTAAATAAGGTCAAGATGAAACAGTGAGTCAGCTATAAGTCCCGTAGGATATTGATGGTGTCTTAGTCCCTTCGGGACTATGCGTTGTTCTAAACAAGTATCGAAGTAAGAAACTTCAAGCTGAAGTTTCTTTAACTTCAGTAATTTAATGTCAAATAACTTTAATTTGTCACAAAGTGACTGTGGGCTCACCTGTCGAGTGTTATTAGAACTAGCTGGTCGCTCCTGGTTGGTACCATCACCGAATGCCAAGTTGGTAGTATTGGTTATCCATTCACTGAATGCTGGAGCCCCAATAAGCCCTGTTCTATGGAATCACCCATTATTTTGATCATCCAAATGTTGTAAGGAAGTAACTGTTGTTGAAAGCGGTGTTCCTTGTGTTGCTGGAATTGAATCTCCACCATGAGTTTGAGTCGCTGGACTGCTTACTGTGTTGAGTAAATTGACCGCTGGAACTGGGTTTGAAATACTAGGTTCAGCTGACTGTTGCCCTGAATGTAATTAAGGGCTCATGTTTAATTGCACATTATTGGTCACAGAAGTATAATTGTTGTGGCTATCCTGAACAGGATGCTGCTGAGACAAAGAGGCATCCACTTTGTCAAGCCTGCTAGAAAAAGTATCCATACGCTGGTTCATAACTTGAAGGAGAGCTGTAAGAAAATCAAAAACAAAGGTCCCAACAGAATTGCGAAGTACGAAAAAACTGTTTTAATGAAGCGCTTTTCTTTGTCATTAATAGAGCAACTTCATCAGATTACATAAAACAAACTCCTTACAAATTTAAATAATAAAAAATAACATGATCAATGATCAGCTGATCTGTTAATTATTAAAAATCATGAATATTAAGCAGTCAGGTCATTCATAGAAAACCAAAACAATTTCTCATGCTGCAACAAACCATATCCACTTATAATCTCAATCGCCAGTGTTTTTGATTTTCTTGTTGGTTAGTTATTCATTACCCCGGTTGTTTTGTACATGGCGTCTGGGGTTTCCAGCAGTCCGGTGAGTCCGAATTTGTTCGTATCACAGCAGTTGCAGTCTGAGCTGGGGAACCTTACAGATCTCCTTCAAGTTATGAACCAGTGTATGGATACTTTTTCTAGCAGGCTTGACAAAGTGGATGCCTCTTTGTCTCAGCAGCATCCTTTTCAGGATAGCCACAACAATTATCCTTCTGGGACCAATAATGCGCAATTAAACATGAGCCCTTTATTACGTTCAGGGCAATAGTCAGCTGAACCTAGTATTTCAAACCCAGTTCCAGCGGTCAATTTACTCAACACAGTAAGCAGTCCAGCAACTCAAACTCTTGGTGGCGATTCAATTCCAGCAGCACAAGGAACACCACTTTCAACAACAGTTACTTCCTTACAACATTTGGATGATCAAAATAATGGGCGATTCCATAGAACAGGGCTTATTGGGGCTCCAGCGTTCAGTGAATGGATAACCAATACTACCAACTTGGCATACGGTGATGGTATCAACTAGGAGCGACAGGCTAGTTCTAACAACACTCAACAGGTGAGCCCACAGTCACTTTGTGACAAACTAAAGTTATTTGACATTAAATTACTGAAGTTAAAGAAACTTCAGCTTGAAGTTTCTTACTTCGACACTTGTTTAGAACAACGCATAGTCCCGAAGGGACTAAGACACCATCAATATCCTATGGGACTTATAGCTGACTCACTGTTTCATCTTGAACTTATTTTGTTATTTGATCAACAGGGTTTTGATCTAATGAAACTGATGATTAAGCACTATAAGATGTCCATCGATACCCTCACTAAAGAGGTTTCAGCCTTGAACAGTGATATTACCATGCATTTGGATTTTTCAAGTTATAAATACGATTATGAAAGATGTTTTTTCAGTATTGACCAACTATTGGACAGGTTCAAACAAAACAAAGCTAAGAAAATTCATAGAGATAGAAATGCATATAATAATAGTAATGCATATCCTAAACCATCTCTTGATCAAGTGGCGTCTGCTTTATTGACTACAACCCAGACACAACCTACTAGAGAAAACATTCTTTCCAACAATATGGACAATTTAGATTCTGGAAATTTAGGGTCAAGTGAAAGCCCAGTGAGATGGAGCGAACAGATTCGCAACCAGAATTATAACTCTAACACACATGTGGGCCAACATAATGGCAATAATGCTGGGTATAATAGAATGAATCAAAATTTTCAGGATGGCAACCAGATAAGTGCGATCCCGAACAAGAATTTAAATCACAACCAGAAAAATCAAAGGACCAAATGAAACAACAGATTCAGGAAATAACTGTAGAAGATGGTTCAACTATTAACATAATTGAGAACTCTACAGCAGATTTTAAGATCTTTATTCTTCCATGAGAATCGACCCTGTGTTAATTGACTTATCAGCAAAGGGCAACAGCTTTGTCCAAGTAAACCTCCTGATGTAGTGGAATTAATCTTCAATCTGAAGGTATTTGTGAGAAAACTGAACCTAGAGGTGTTGTTTGGCAATACAGTTAACAAGAATCAAGGCCTAAGGGTGTCAAGCACCTTTAATCCACCCTTACATCCAACATTAAGAATATTCGAACAAGTCTGCAAACTTGATTTTAGACACTATTTAACACAAACTGGTTCTAACAAGAAGTCTAACATGACTTTACACGAAAAAACAAATGCTGCAATTGCTGAGAACATCTTCTGTTAGAGTGTTAAAACCAGACAAGGGTGGAGGGGTAGCTATTTTCGATCACGCTGATTATAACAGAAGATTCCAGTTCCTGTCACTTAGCGATGCTTATTCTAAAGCCTCACTAAATGAAGTTAATACAGCATACAGCCGTATTAAAAATTATTTTAATGATTTGTTTATCGAATCAATGATTGACATTGACACCTTTAACTATATTACACTCCCTTGGCCCAGAATTCCAGTGCTATTTGGCATTCCCAAGGTTCATAGGGGTTTGAGCGATCCACCTATGAGACTCCTTATTGATGGGAGAGGGTCCATTACTTACCCTTGTGCTAAAGTGGTTGACACAATTTTAAAAAAATACCTTTTGTTAGAACCACAGATTTGTAAGGATTCCTGGTCGTTCTTGGACAAAATTAACAGTCTTAGATTTGACCCTGACCTTAATTTTTTGACCACAGATGTTAAAGATTGATAAGTTATGTACTTACCATAACGTTCCATGTTAGTTGTCTTCTCACCTTCTTTCTTGCTGGATGGGTTCGGAGCCGAACCTCGGCTCCGACTCGGCCTATTACTAAAGCTCGAGAGCTATTTTTACCGGCTCGAGGCTATCCTATTGTCCCATAATGCTAGGCGTGATATACCCAGATCTCGTTTGATAGCTAACACTATGGACATACATGTCCCCACCATGACCGAGAATATATAAATAAATAAATAAATATATATATATATATATATATATATATATATATATATATATCCTCCTCTATACATCTAGGTATACAAAATTCTTATAAGAGTTACCAAGAAAAGGAAAGAGGTAGCTAAGGAGATAACTCTCATGATAACACATCTCAGAAGATACTCACGGTCTTGCCAGGCTAGGGGGATGGAGGGTGGGACGCAAGAAAGAAGGCGAGAAGAAGACTAACATGGAACTTTATGGTAAGTACATAACTTCTCAATGTTAAGTTGTCAATCTCACCTTCATTCTTGCTGGATGGGACAGCGTCCCTAGCACCTTAGTCCTGGATGGCTCAATCGAACAAACTCTTGAGTACAGTGGAACCAAAATCAGCCCTACTTCTAGAGGTCATGTCCAGCTTGTAATGAGAAATGAAGGTATAAGGAGAGGCCCATGTGGCCGCTGCACAAATGGAATCCATTGGCAACCTTGCCTGAAAGGCTACTGAAGAAGCTAATGCTCTGGTTGAACGAGCTCTGGGCTTAATAGGGAGTTCTTTATGCCTCAATTGGTAAATCAACATGACAACAGAGGTCAACCACCTGGACAAGGTTACTTTGGAAACTGGCAGGCCTTGTTTCCCTTCCGCGTAAGACAGGAGGAGCGGTTCTGATTTCCTCGTCTGCTTGGTTCTA
The DNA here is from genome assembly GCF_019279795.1 of Protopterus annectens. Taxonomy (NCBI): domain Eukaryota; kingdom Metazoa; phylum Chordata; order Ceratodontiformes; family Protopteridae; genus Protopterus; species Protopterus annectens. The sequence goes on along the minus strand of NC_056734.1, from coordinate 995,032,521 downwards.
TCCAGGTAGAAGCGTAATTGACGGTGAACGTCTAGACAATGTAATAAGAAGTTATGTATCTACCATAACATTCCATATTAGTTGTCTTCTTCTCGCCTTCTTTCTTGCTGGATGGATTCCTATACTATAGCTTGAGAGCTATTTTTACTGGCTCGAGGCAGCCCTATATCCCACAATACCATGCGCTAACTCCTTAGATCTCGTTGGCAGCTAACACATAGTATAGTTTTATTGTTACCAAAAAATAAGCCTTTATATAAAGATATGGTCTTCCTGCTGGTAATACTCATGATACGGATAACCCTGGATAACTATGTATCATGAAAGAGAAGGACTCGGAGACCTTCAAGTCTGTCCAGGCTAGGGGGCAGGAGGGAGGGATGCAAGAAAGAAGGCGAGAAGAAGACAACTAACATGGAACGTTATGGTAGGTACATAACTTCTTAATGTTAAGTTGTCATTCTCGCCTTCATTCTTGCTGGATGGGACAGTGTCCCTAGCACCTTGGTCCTGGGTGGCTCAGACTCCTCAGTATGGTGGAACCAAAGTCAGCTGTATTTCTGCAGGCTATATCAAGTTTGTAATGGGTAATAAAAGTATGTTGAGAAGCCCATGTAGCTGCTGCACAAATGGCATCTAATGGTAACCTTGCTTGAAAGGCTGTTGAGGTTGATAGTGCCCTGGTTGAATGAGCCTTAGGTCTTGAAGGAAGTTGTTTGTTTCTCAACTCGTAGACAAAGGTAATGATGGATGCTAACCATCTGGAAAGAGTTACCTTTGATACTGGAAGTCCTTTCTTTCCTTCAGCATAAGAGAGGAAGAGCTGTTCTGACTTTCTGAACTGTTTTGTCCTGTCTAAATAATACCGCAGTTGACGATGAACATCCAAGGAATGTAGTTTCTGTTCAGCCTTGTTTGAATAATTTGGGAAGAAAACAGGCAAGTCAATAGTGTGGTTCAGATTTGATTCAGACGAGACTTTTGGTAGGAAGGAAGGATTCGTTCTGAGAGCTACCCTGTCTTTATGAAAAACCAAATAAGGGGGACGGACAGACAAGGCCTGAAGTTCCGACACCCTTCTGGCAGATGTTATAGCTACCAAAAACAGAGTTTTCCAAGAGAGAAGTTGAGGGAACAAGAAGCTGCAGGCTCAAAGGGAGGGAGAATTAATGAAGTTAACACTAAATTTAGATCCCATTGTGGAGGAGGATCCTTAATGGGAGGTCTGAGCAAGAAGATGCCCTTGAGGAAAGCTTTACAGAGTTTATGTGACATAATATTGGTTTCCGAGAGCCCTACATGAAAATTGGCAATGGCCGCTAGTTGTACTCTGATAGTGGCCGACGACGACCCTGAATGAAAAAGCTCCGCTAGAAAATCTAGAACTTTATGAATTGGTGCATTACAAGGATCTAAGGACCTAGCTTCTGCCCAGAACGAAAAACGCTTCCATTTACTCGCATAAGTCTTCCTAGTATTGGACTTATGGGAGGCAAGAATGATATCACGGACAGGAAGAGAAATAAAGGGAAACCTGGCTAAGGTTGGAAGTGGAGCAACCAAGCTGTGAGGTTGAGGGAGTGAAGAGACTGGTGCAGCTTGCCCATCAGATGGGTCAAAAGGTCTGGAAATGGTTCCAGATGCCAGGGTTGTTCCAGTAGATGACGGTGCAGGAACGGAAACCATACTTGTCGAGGCCAGTATGGGGCAATGAGGATCATTTTGGATCTCAATGCGGTTGCTTTCTGAATTAACTGCGGAATCAACGGAAAGGGGGGAAAAGCTTATAGAAGACCCCGAGGCCAATCGTGGACAAGAGCGTCTCTGGGGGGATGGCCTGGTAGAGGGAAGAGTGTGAAGAAGATGAGGCACTTGCTGTTTTGAGGTGCTGCGAAAAGGTCGCAGCAAGGCTGGCCCCACTTCTGGAAAATTCTCTCTGCTACCGCTTGATTTAGAGACCACTCGTGAGGCATGAGAATTGTTCTGCTCAGTCTGCCCGCTATGACATTGGACCTCCCGGGGATGTGTATTGCTAACAGAAACCGCTGAGAGGAGATCGCCCACTGCCAAAGTCTGAGTGCTTCTCGACATAGGGGGTAGGACTTTGTTCCGCCCTGCCTGTTTATGTACCACACTACAGACATATTGTCCGTTTGAACTGCTATAGTCCCCGTTGGAAGAGTCCTGAAGGGCTTGCAACGATAAAAGCACTGCTCTCATCTCCAGGACATTTATGTGCAGGTGGCATTCTAATTGTTGCCATATGCCCTGGACAGTCCTGCCCTGATAGTGCCCCCCCCCCACCCGATCAGGGAGGCATCCGTTGTCACCGTGGCAACTGGAGGGGGGGAGAACAAAGGGTCTGCTCTGAAGAAGTTGAGTGGAGACCATCCACCAGGAGAGGTGTTTTTTGCAAGTTGGGGTTATCAAAATGTTGTGAGTCATTGGGAGCCATTGAAAGGACCACTGAGAAAAAAGCATCCACTGGAGAATTCTCATGTGGAAGCGGGCAAAGGGGAGAAGGAGAATCGCCGCTGCCATGTGGCCTAATGTTTTCAGTACTAACTTGACTTGAATTCTGTTGGACTGAAACAGAAACTGAACATTCCACCGTATGTCCGTCACTCTCTGAGGTGGTAATGTTGCAGACATTTTTGTGGTGTTTAACACGGCGCCTATGAAGTTTATACATTGACAAGGCGACAAGGAGGATTTTGCGAAATTTATGGAAATACCTAGTTTGTTGCAAATGCGAATGGTGTAATCCCTGGCTATGATAAGATGCTGCTTGGTGGTAGCGGTAATGAGTCAGTCGTCTAAATATGGAAACACCTGGAATCCTTTTTGTCTCAGATGAGCCGTGACCACTGCCAAACATTTGGTGAACACCCGGGGGGCTGTGGTGAGACCAAAGGGCAGGGCTCTGAATTGGTAATGACTGGCTCCCAGCCGGAAGCGGAGAAACCTCCTGGAGCGCCTGTGTATCTTTACATGATAGTACGCGTCCTGAAGGTCTAACGAGCACATCCAGTTGTCTCTGCCCAAGAAGGGCAGGATGGACTGCAGCATTACCATCCGAAATTTTGCCTTCTGCACAGACTTGTTCAGTCTGCTGAGGTCCAAAATGGGTCTCCAGTCTCCTGTCTTTTTTGGTACCAAAAAGAACCTGGAGTAAATTCCGGATCCTAGCTGGTCTGCTGGGACTGCCTGGATGACTCTTTTTTTCTAACAGCTTTTTTATCTCTAGCTGTGCCTGACCCCTCTGTGCGGGTGGTACGTCTGGGAGGGGTCTCGGCGATTGGATCGGAGGGGAAATGAAGGGGATTTTGTAACCCTCGGATATGATCGACTGTACCCATTTGTCTTGAGAGAGGGATTGCCAGGCTTCCGGATAAAGAGATAATCTTCCCCCGACTGCCTCCGAAGGTGGACAGTCGGGCAGCTTCTCACGGATGCTGAAAGGGTTGGTCAGGGAAGGATTCCCTGGAACCCTGGTTCTGTGGACCCCCTCTGCCCCTGAGGTGGCGTCTATTATTGTTCCTCCCTCTGCCTCTGGGGGGAAGTTCACCACGTGCGGCAGGCACGACTCCCTGTGGTTTGCGGAACCACATCTTTCCACCCTTCTGACCTTTAGGGTATGGTCTAGATGGTGTGGAAAAGTGGACTCCCACGGCAGAGAGAGTCTTACCATCTTGCTCGCACCTGGTGAGGGTCGTCTTCACCTGAGGTCCAAACAACTCTGAACCATCAAAGGGAGTGTTGGTGAAGGACGCCTTGAAGGGATCAGCAAAAATGCAGAATCGCATCCAGGCGTGACGTCTCAATGCAACACCTGTGCCTGCGGCCCTATTCGCTCCATCGGCTGCATGAGAGATAAGCCGCATGGAGGAGTTGGCAATGGAATTCAGGGTAGCCAGCTGGGAGTTAATCTTGTCTTGATACCCCGCAGCAGAAGGATCCTGTATGGTTTCACCCAGTTCTTTGAGCAAATCTCTCTGAAGGCGGGTGAAATGACATAAATAGTTCAGTTACCGCATGGCAAAGGTCGATGAAGCAAACGTCCGCTTACCGTACCTGTCGAAAGTCCTAGAGTCTTTGTTAGGAGGATGAACAGGTACAGAAGGATCAGCTAATTCCTTCTTAGTGGCGGCTGCTACCACCATAGCATCTACCGAGACACCCTTGGTCTGAAATGGTTTGTCTACCGGAGCAGAAATAAATTTAGAAGGCCTCCTACGGGTAGGTTCCATCGAGTCAGGAGCTGCCCACGCCTTTCTGGCCACTACTTCCATCAGTGGGTCGAAAGGAGGGGACACCCAGGAGGTGGACGGGTGAGACCCAAAAGCGTCAAGGTAAACCGACTCGTCCTCGGAGGGTTTGAGGGTGGACCAATTCCCCCTCTGTTTTAGGATCTCTAGGATGTCTGAAAAGGAGACATCCTCAGAGGGGGATCTCGGGGAACCCTCCGACTCATCCAAGTCAGTGTCCGAAGTGAGAGACTCGGGGGAGTCCACGTGACTCCTCTTGCATTTTCTTTTCCTAGGGGGTTCCCCTGAAATGTCAGGGGAGGCCTCGGACAAGGAAGACACCCCCAAAGTGGGTACCCTGCACTTTGGATCTCTGCTATCAGTTTCAAGAGGATGACCAGGGACCGTAACAGGCACTGTAGAGGGAGGAGCTGAAGGAACCAACCTTGGAGTGGACACCGGATCCAGCACGGTCATCACCTCAAAGGCTCCCCTATCAGGCACCGAAGACAGCCCTGGGTCCGAGGATACCAGGACCACCCCCGGCGCCGATAGAGAAGGCTCCGAGAATGATGGGGCTGAACTAACCAGAGCCGACGCTCCGAGAGGGAGAACGGGGTCGGACAAGAGTCCGATGCCACTCGCCCCCTCGGAGCCGACGATGGAGTCTCGGCGCCCGGACCTCTCCACGGACGGTACCAATGAAGAGGTCGGAGCCGAAGGTGGTAGCATCGGCTCTGACGTGGGCAAGGTCCCGGTTCCGACAAACTCCGGCTCCAAACTCAACTGAAAAGTCGTAGGAGGAATTGAAAGTGGTACCGAGGGAGCCACAGTCTGATGAGATGGGCTTTGAATTATTTGGGCCAGTGCCTGGGACTTGAGGAGTCTACTGACCACCCTCTCAATGTCATTGTCAGACAGCCTGGAAGACCTGGAAGAATGAGTCCTATGACTCCGCTCCGACAATAAGGGCGATGCTGGAGCCGATCGAACTGACTCTGTGGGCGATCTAGAGCGCTTGCGCACTGTTGTCGGCTCCGAAAAGGGTTTCGGAGAGGGCAAAGTCTTGCTCGCATCGCAGCCGATGCCAGAGCACTTTCGGTTCTGCCAGCCGTCGACTCAGAAGCTGGAGCCGAGGGTTTGGCGGGCTTGGGCGACTTCCCCGAGCGAGACTTAGACGGGGAGTCGTCGGGCTTCAATAAGCCCCTCAAAATCAACTTATTACGGCGCTCCTGCAGGACTCTTGGAACTAAATCCATGACAAACGGAACAAGAGTCCTGCAGGTGCAAGGGTCCTAAACAATAAACACAAGAAGTGTGACCGTCTGTCAGAGTCATCTTCTGACAGCATGAGTCACACTTCTTGAATCCTGAAATCTTAGTGTCTTTAGACATTATGGTGGACACTAAGAGTCAACACAGTCAGCACTCAACTCACACTCAAACTCTAACACAAGGGGAGAAGTTAAAGGACCGACTCACACACACACTAAAAAGCGGAACCATAGGAAAAACTGTAGAAAAGCTAAGGCCCGAAGGCCCGTCTAATAAGTTTGACTAAAAAGGGGGGGGAAGGGCTTAACAAATTTTTAGCTAATAAGAATTAAGGATTAGGTAATACAGTGGGGAATATAATTAGATAGGGAAATCTAACCTTTTACCTAAAAAACTACACAAAAAGTTCTTAACTGACCTGAGCCGGTAGAAACGCAACCTCGCAGCAAAACGGCAAACGAGATCTGGGGAGTTAGCGCATGGCATTATGGGATATAGGGCTGTCTCGAGCCGGTAAAAATAGCTCTCGAGCTACAGCATAGGCCGAGTCGGAGCCGAGGATCGGCTCCGAACCCATCCAGCAAGAATGAAGGCGAGAATGACAACTTAATATCTTCCATTCAGACCTATTGTTATAAAGTGGGAAGAAAACAGGAAGATCGATGGTCTGATTCAGATTTTTTTCAGAGAGTACTTTGGGTAAAAAGGACGGATTAGTCCTAAGTGACACACTATCTTTGTGAAAAATAAGGTAAGGAGGGCGAACACAAAGGGCTTGAAGTTCCGATACCCTTCTCGCCGAAGTGATGGCTACTAAAAACAGAGTTTTCCAAGAGAGCAACTTTAAAGAACAGGAAGCCGCAGGCTCAAAGGGAGGGAGAATTAAAGACGACAGCACCAAATTTAGGTCCCATGGTGGGAAAGGATCTTTTACCGGGGGCCTAAGTAAGAGGGTTCCTTTTAGAAAGGCTTTACAAAGTTTGTGTGACATAATGCTGGTCTCTGACAATCCAACATAAAAATTCGCAATAGCTGCCAACTGAACTCTGATGGTGGCTGTAGAAGATCCCATTTGAAAAAGTTCTGCCAAAAACTCTAAGACTGTATGGACAGGGGCTGTAAAAGGGGCAACTTGTTTCTCTCCTGCCCAAACAGAGAAACGCTTCCATTTGCTAGCATAAGTCTTTCTGGTAGTAGACTTGTGCGAAGCAAGGATGATGTCACAAACTGAATGAGAGATTGAGGGAAGTCTGGCTAGGGTTGGAAGTGGAGCAACCAAGCTGTGAGGTTGAGAGATTGATGCAGCCCGCCTGACTGATGTGTCAGAAGATCTGGCGCTGGGTCCAGATGCCAGGGTTGATCTAGTAGATGACGTTGCAGGAACGGAAACCAAATTTGTCGAGGCCAGTAAGGGGCAACAAGGATCATTCTGGATCTCAAAACAGTTGCTTTCTGGATTAGATGAGTAATTAAGGTAAAGGGGGGAAAAGCATACAGAAGACCCCGGGGCCAATCATGGACTAGAGCGTCTCCGGGGGGAAGACCTGGGAGAGGGAAGAAGGTGAAGAAGTCTGGGCACTTGCTTTTTTGAGGGGTTGCAAAAAGATCGCAGCAAGGCTGACCCAACCTCCTGAAGATTTTTTCCGCTACTAGCTGTTTGAGAGACCACTCGTGGGGCATGAGAATGGCTCTGCTCAGCCTGTCTGCTATGACGTTGGACTTCCCGGGGATATGCATTGCTACCAGAAACCATTGAGAAGAGATCGCCCACTGCCACAGTTTGAGTGCTTCTCGACATAGGGGGTAGGACCTGGTTCCGCCCTGCTTGATGACGTACCACACTACATGCATATTGTCTGTCGGAATTGCAATAGTCCCGGCGGGTAGAGAGTCTTGAAGGGCCTGCAACGCTAAAAGTACCACTCTCATTTCCAAGACATTTATGTGCAGGTGGCTTTCGAAAGGCTGCCATGTGCCCTGGACTGTCCTGCCCGGAAAATGCCCCCCCCCCCCCGATCAGGGAGGCATCGGTTGTCACAGTAGCCACAGGAGGAGGAAGGACAAACGGTCTGCCCTGAAGAACCCGAGGAGAGACCATCCACCACGAAAGGTGCCTTTTGCATGACTGAGTGATTAGAATGCTGTGTGACATTGGAAGCTGTTGAAAAGACCACTGGGAAAACAGCATCCATTGCAGGATCCACATGTGAAAGCGAGCTAGGGGGAGTAATGTGATAGCTGCTGCCATGAGACCTAGGGTTTTTAGTACGAATCTGGCCTGGACTCTGCTCTCTTGGAGTAGGATTTGAACATGATAGCGAATGTCTGAAATCCATTGTACAGGCAGTTTTGCTGACAGTTCCACAGTGTTTGAAACGGCGCCTATGAAGGTAATAGATTGACAAGGCAGACTTTTCGGAGTTTATAGAGATACCTAGCTCGTTGCAAATTTGGAGGGTATAATCTCTGGAACGGAGTAGCTGACACTTGGTGGTGGTAGTAAGGAGCCAGTCGTCTAAGTATGGAAACACCTAGAATCCTTTTCGTCTCAGGTGAGCCGCAACTACTGCCATGCATTTGGTAAACGCCCTGGGGACTGTGGTGAGGCCAAAGGGCAGGGCTCTGAATTGGTAGTGACTGGCTCCCAGCTGGAAGCGGAGAAACCTCCTGGTGCGCCTGTTCATTTTGATATGATAGTACGGATCCTGAAGGTCTATAGAGCACATCCAATTGTCCTGACCCAGGAAGGGTAGAATGGACTGAAGCGTGACCATCTGGAATTTCGTTCTTTGAACAGACTTGTTCAGCCTGCTAAGATCCAAAATAGGTCTCCAGTCCCCTGTCTTTTTTGGTACCAAAAAGAACTTGGAGTAGACTTAGGATCCTTGCTGGTCTGCTGGGACTGGCTGGATGGCTCTTTTTTCTAGCAGCTTTGAAATTTCTAGTGCTGCTTGATCCCTCAGACCGGGTGGAACGTCTGGAAGGGGCCCTTTTGGCGGTTGTGGGGTATGAATAAAGGGAATTTTGTAACCCTCGGATATGATTGACTGTACCCAATTGTCTTGTGTGAGGGAATGCCAGGCTTCTGGGTACAGTGATAGTCTTCCCCTGGACTGCCTCCGAAGGTGGACAGTCGGGCAGCTCCTCAGGGGTGCTGGAAGGGGTTGTCAGAGAAGGATTCTCTGCTACCCTGATTCTGCAGACCCCCCCTGCCCCTCGGGTGGCGTCTATTATTGTTCCCTCCTCTGCCTCTGGAAGGAAGCTTGTCAAATGTGTCAGGCAGTACTCCCTAAGGTTTGCGGAACCACATTTTCCCACCTTTCTGACCCTTAGGGTATGGTCTAGAAGGGGTAGAAAAACGGACTCCTACAGCAGAGAGAGTCTTGCCTTCCTGCTCGCACCTGGTCAACGTATCCTTCAATGCAGGTCCAAACAAGGCAGAACCATCAAAGGGGGTGTTAGTGAAGGATGCCTTGAAGGGGTCAGCAAAATTGCAAAGCAACATCCAGGCATGTCTCCTTAGAGCAACGCCCGTGCCTGCAGCCCTACTCGCTCCATCGGCTGCATAGGAAATGAGCCGCATGGAGGAGATGACAATAGAGTTTAGGGTCACCAGCTGGGAGTTGATCTTTTCCCGAGACCCTGCAGCTGATGGGTCCTGTAAGGTATCACCCAGTTCCTTGAGAAGGTCTCTCTGGAGATAGGTGAAATGGCACAAATAATTCAGCGACTGCATAGCAAAGGTCGCTGAGGAAAACATCCACTTGCCATACCTGTCCATAGTCCTAGATTCCTTATTAGGAGGATGGACAGGTACTGAAGGGTCAGCCAACTCCTTTTTGGTGGCCACCGCCACCACCATGGCATCAACAGGGACGCCCTTACTTAGAAACTGCTTGTCAGAAGGGGCTGTAATAAATTTTGTAGGCCTCCGGGGAGTTGGTTTCATAGTATCCGGAGCTGTCCACGCCTTTCGAGCCACCACATCCATGACTGGGTCGAAAGGCGGAGACACCCAGGAGGTGGAAGGGCGAGAACCAACCGCATCCAGGCACACAGACTCGTCCTCAGAAGGGTTACGGTCAGACCAGTTTCCCCTCTGCTTAAGAATCTCCAGGATGTCAGAAAAATGAGACATCCTCAGAGGGGGACCTTGGGGACCCTTCTGAGTCATCCAAGTCAATGTCCGATGTGAATGACTCAGGGGAGTCTACATGCTTCCCTCTTGCATTTTCTCTTTCGAGGGGGCTCCCCTGAAGGATCAGGGGAGGCCACGGAAGAGGAGGATACACCCAATGGGGATACCTGTACCGTCGTTTCTCCACGCTCGGGATTGGAAGAGCGAGTAGAGACTGTAGCAGGCACCATAGAGGGAGGAGCCGGAGGAGCCGACCGTGGAGCAGGCACAGGGGTCAGCGCACTCCTCATGACCTCAAAGGTGCCCCTATCAGGCAGGGAAGGGGGTCACCGCTCCGAAGAGACAAGGACTCCTCCCGGCACCGAGAGGGATGGCTCCGAGGCCGATGTCGGGGCCAAACTCACCTGCACCGAAGCTCCGAGAGGAAGAACAGGGTCGGACAAGGGTCCGATGCCAATCGCCCCCTCAGAACTGACGAGAGAGTCCCGGTACCCGGATCCCTCCAAGGATGGAACCAAGGAAGAGATCGGAGCCGACGAGGGAGCCGAAAGGAGTGGTATCGGCTCCGACGTCCCGACGGTCTCAAACCCTATGATCTCCGGCTCCGAACTCAAAGGAAAAGTCGGAGGAGGAATCGAAGAGGGAGTAGTGAAAGCCACTGCCTGATGAGGAGGGCTATGCAACATTTGGGCCAGTGCCTGCGACTTAAGCAGTCTGCTAACCACCCTCTCGAGGTCATGGTCCGACAGCCTAGAAGACCGAGAGGAATGGGACCTGTGACACTGCTCCGATAACAAGGGAGACTTCGGAGCCAAATGGACAGATTCCAGGGAAGGAGACCTGGAATGCTTTCTGCTCGAAGACGGCTCTGACAGCAGAGTCGGAGCTGACTGAGGCCTCGAATCATCGGTTCCGGCCGAAACCGATGCAGTGGTAGTAGTAGCACCGCTCGGCGACGGCTCCAAACATGGAGCCGACGGTTTGGTGGGCTTGGAAGGTTTATCCGATGAAGGCTTAGCCGGGGAACCTTCAGGCTTTAACAAGCCTCTCAAAATAAGTTTGTTTCTGTGTTCCTGCAAGACTCTTGGACTGAATGCATGGCAGACAGAACAAAAGTCCTGCAGGTGCAGAGGGCCCAAGCAATATACACAAGAAGTGTGACCGTCTGTCAGAGACATCTTCTGACAGCACGAGTCACACTTCTTGAAGCCTGAGACCTTGGTGTCTGTCGACATCCTAAAACAAGGATGACGGGCAGAAAAAGACAACTCTGAGAGGTCTAGTCACAATCAGCCAACACACACACACACACACAAAAAGGTTGTAACAGACCAAGAAATAAACAAAAAACCCCACACTTATTAATACAATTTAACTAGGCACACACATACATCTGCAGACAAAAAAAAACAAAGGGATTTGATACTACAGAAAAGTATGGAAGAAGTTTGGCCAAGGGCCTAACTATTCAGTGAGGGGAAAAACTGTATAACAAACTACCGAAGAGGGAATTCTAAACAGGGATCTAAAGGGTAGTAAGTATAAAAAACTATCGCTAAAACTTTAACTCAAAAAGCTGACTAAATACAAGAAAAATATTAATACAACCTGGAGCGGGCAAAAAGACGCAACCTCGTAGCTGAAGCGGCAAACGAGATCTGGGTATATCACGCCTAGCATTATGGGACATAGGATAGCCTCGAGCCGGTAAAAATAGCTCTCGAGCTTTAGTAATAGGCCAAGTCGGAGCTGAGGTTCGGCTCCGAACCCATCCAGCAAGAATGAAGGCGAGATTGACAACTTAACATCTTTACACATCAATTCCACAGACAGAAGGTATTGAATGGGTAAAGTCTTATGTTAAAGTCCAAGAACGCACCTACACAGGAGATATACACTGTGGAAATTTTGTTGGATATTATTCTAACAAATAATTTATTTTTGTTTAATGGCAAATTTTATCTACAAAGGTGTGGGGTGGCCATGGGTTCTCCCTGTGGTGCCAGTTTTGCCAACCTGGTGATGGCATATTGGGAGAAGGCATTTATATTTAACAACAGTGAACACAGGGTGAACCTTTTGTTCTACATGTGCTTTTTGGATGATATTTTTGTTATTTTCAAAGGAAATGAATCACGAGCTCTTTGTCAACTATTTAAACTCCACTACAGAATTTTTGAAGTTTACATTTATTTATTTATTTATTTTATTTTACATTTGTTAACCGGGAGAGTCCGACTGGATGACATGTGTTTTTTTTCAGCGAGGAGGAAGGAGAAAAGCTCCAACAAACAGATTGAATGAACATTGTTAATGCAAAAAATCACATTCAATTTTAGTATGAGTGGTATAGATTATTTGGATTGCAAATTGCTGAAGGATGCAATCAACAGCAGGTACGTGTCTAAAATATATAGAAAAGAGACATTTTCCAACTCGTTTCTTCACTTTTCAAGCTGCCATCCCTTCCACCAAAAGCGATCTATTGTGAAAAGCCAACTTATTAGAGCAGCTAGGATGGTTTCTTTAGACACGGATTTTAGTGCTGAATGTACCCATTTAAATCATTTGTTCCAGCAACGAGGTTATCCTGGAGATTTGATTCAGTCCTTAATTATAGAAGTGACCCATAAAAGACAGATAGGGTAGATAGAACCACTATTGAATAAAAGATTTACACCAGATAATACTAGCCATGATTGTAATATAAGAGAACCTACCAGTGATGATTCTTTTCTCCTTGAACATTCACATATGATTCGACCCAACAAAGATTTTAGAATGAGTTTTATTACTACATTCAATAATAATAGTGAGATGATTCGATTTATTCTTTACAAAAATTGAAAATTTATTACATTAGATGGGCTTTTGGCTATTAAATATGCCCAGTTACCCATTGTAGTTTTTAGAAAAGGAGCCAACCTTAAAAAATTGGTAGAAAGGAATAAGAATTTTTCCTTCTCTAAAACTGTAGGAATGTCCATATGTGGTTGTTGTAAGATGTGTAAACACATGGAGATAGGAGAAACCTTTCATATAAATAAAAGAAAATACAGATTGAGAGAAAAATTTCACTGTAAATCTAAATTGGTGGTCTACCTGGCTAGGTGTAAAATGTGCCCAGCATTTTACGTTGGGAAAACCGAATGTAGACTACGAAATAGTCTACAAACACACATTTGCCATAGAGAGAAATAAATTAGAGAGTCCCTTAGCAAGGCATCTCATGGCTAATGAAAATCATGCTTTTATGTTTAAAGCAATAGACCAAGTTAGGATAGACATTAGGCGTGGTCCAGTTAATTGGTTACTGGAGGAATGTGAGTTAGCTTGGCAGAGCAGACTTATCGCTCTTTCAACACCAGGTCTAAACGAGTCATGTAACATCGCTTGTCTTTTAAAACTTAAAAGTTTAGTTAGGTAGAATACGTAGATTGTTTGTTATTATTGAAGAACACAATAACAGTTGATTGGGGAATAGATATGTATTGTATAAAACAGTTCTAAGACAATAATTTATATGGAAACATTTAAAAGTATTGACCTAAATAGTCGGCTGTCAGTTTAACCACGGTAGGGTTAGTACCTTATAATGTAATTACAAGTACAAAAGTTAAAAAGTTTAAACAATTAAAGTATGGATTGTTGTACTACTGCATTCTGACTGGTTCAAACACCTGAGAGGGTTATATAGTGAATGACCCTACCTTCATTGTACATTTTTTTGAAGTTCTTTTATTTGAATAGCGGCATAATACGAACACAAGACATGTAGATTTAGACTTTTACTTTCGTCGTACTATTTTTTTTATAAGATATTGTATGTACAATATTTGCTGGGTTTTAAAATGTTATTTTTACACTGGCGATTGAGATTATAAGTGGATATGGTTTGTTGCAGCATGACAAATTGTTGCGGCTTTCTATGAATGACTTGACTGCTTAATATTCATGATTTTTAATAATTAACAGATCAGCTGATCATTGATCATGTGATTTTTTTATTATTTAAATTTGTAAGGAGTTTGTTTTATGTAATCTGATGAAGTTGCCATATTAACGACAACAAAAAGCGCTTCATTAAAACATTTTTTTCGTACTTTGCAATTCTGTTGGGACCTTTGTTTTTGATTTTCTTTTCGGTTAGTTATTCATTACCCAGTTAGTTTGTTTATGGCAGGGGACCACCAGATTGGCTTCCTTTTTTTGGAGGACAGCATCTTGGCTCTTCTTGGAATGGCACGATTCATGCACGAGTGGATGTGTTCGTACAGTGCATTAGTGTAGGATTCAGTAGTCGAACTTTCAGTGCCTGTCTGCATGGGTGGTCAAGGTTTGTCACTTCTGACTTGAGTAGCATGAAGTTAGCTTTGGAGAAGTTTTTTTGGAGGTTTCCCTACTGGGGGGGGGGGGGGGATGTGGATGTCAAGGGTGATTAGCTTATGGTCAGACATGACCAACAAGGGGGTGACCACTGGTGTGGACCATCGATCTCCTATGTTGGTAATGACAAGACCTAGGATATATTAGCCTCTGGTGGGACTATGGATTAGCTGATCTAGGACGTAGGAATTTATGAATTCCAAGAACCATTGGGCAAAGGTGTTGGTACCCGAGTAGTTTTCCCAATTAATGGCAGGGTAGTTGAAATCACCCAGTATTAGGGTGTTTGGTTGTATCTTAATATTTTTCAGTATGTTTAGAAAGGTGTAGTGGGAATCTTGGGGTATGGTGGGGGATCTGTAGCAAGCTACAATTTCGATTGCAGTCTTACCTAGTGTTAGCTGCACCTGTAGAATTTCAAACGCATTGTGTTGGGCAACTAGCCTGGAGGTGTGAATATCCTTGGTGAATATGGACACTCCTCCACCTTTAGTGTTTCGGTCCTGGTTTGGTGGACGAAAAGTGTGGTAAGAGTTGTTGCCTGGTATTGCAGGTGTGCTCTCTGAAGCCTTGAACCAGGTCTCAGTTACTGCACAGATATCAATGTTCTCCATTTTTAGGAGTGCCTTGAGAGGGTGCATTTTGAGGTTTAGACTTCTAGCATTGAATAGCATTACCTTCAGATTTTGCATGCTTATATCTGTTTACGGTGGTGGTTTTGCCCTCTGAGCCTTGTCTAAAAAAGGCACTACATAAAAAAATGGGAATTGTGGTAACAATATATACAGGGGAGGAATGAGGTTTAAAAGAAGGCAGGACTTAAATGAGCTATGTAATGTTTGGCTTTAATGACTGGGTAGATTATGTATAATGTTTGCAACTGGGAGTGTGTCACAGTATGGTTTGCGATGTAAAATGCTTGTAAACTAGGATTGTGTTGGTGTGGTTCATTTTAATTTGTATAAATATATGATTGCTTATGCCATAAGAGATGGTTTAATAAAGATGTTTCTTGTTTTAAAAAAAGAGCCAGGAAATGAATAGTTTATGTAATGTTGCTTAGTTTATATGATATTTAGCAATATATGCAAAGTATAATGTTTGTTAATGTTAACTTAATACAGTTTGATTACTTTTGTATAAATGTAAATTTGCCATAATTCAATAAAAGTGCTAAAAAAACAGTAAGCAGAGAAAACAGCAAAGCTAAGGTAACAGACTTTGTTTTATATATACATTTCAGAAAAATGGACAAATTAGAGGAGTAAATCATCCTTGAAGAGATAAGGAAAATGGGGGGAAAGGCCTACTAATGATGGGGAAGAAAAGTTTAGAAGGGTAGGAAAAAATGTAAAAAAAAAAAAGTTTAAGTTATCTAACAGAGATAGATCAGTTAAACGCTAGTGTTTATGGACAAGGTTTGTAGAAATTTTACTTATCTTAACCAAATTGCTTGAGAGGAGTGAACGACGTCTACTCTGAGGGAAGTTAGACAAGATGCATTACGAGTAGGAAAGGACCTTGAGAGTTTGTTGGTGACCATGAGCTTGAGTAACAGCTAAGTTGGATCAGAGTGTCTAACCCAAACCCATACATTGAGGAATGAAAATCAGATCATACTTTTCTTACCCATCTGGATTGGTAGAGAAAATCAAGGTTGCCTGGTCAAAAAGCAGCCACCAGAAGGATCCTGGCCGCATCTATTCTGATCTTTTCCTTCTTAATCAAATTTTCATTAAAGCTCATCATATTTCACAATGCAGTGCAGTCCTCATGCACTGAACACAAATTTAATACATTGGCGACTGGCCCTTAGCTTTTTAACAGTTTGTCTCTTAATTCCTTTAAAGAGAGACACTTCAGAAAGTACAGTTGTGTACACTTACCAAAAATGCAGATGTTCAATGGATTCAATGTTGCAGTCATTACATTTGGGTAATCTGCTGGCAGGTTGCCCTCAGTCAGCATGAATATCAAAGTCTTGGGTCCTGCGTCGGTTGCTGTCTCCTCTTCCATTATGTCGGGTAGTCAGGGGTATAAAACATGCAGCCGCCGACGCCATTTTATTCAGTTTTTCTTGCCCCGATGTCAGGTGAAAAAAAAAATTATATATATATATATATATATATATATATATATATATATATATATATATATATATATACACACACACACACACATATATATATATATATATATATATATATACACACACACACACACACACACACATATATATGTTGCGTCTTTCGGCTTTTCCCAGTTAGGGGTCGCCAGAGCGGAACTCCGGTCCGCTAATGACTGGTAGTTGATTTTTACATGCCGAGTTACCAGCCCTGACGCACAACCTTCAACGAAGGTACGCCCATTCACGTATATCTCCACACAGAAGATGCTCTAGCTGAGATTCGAACCGGACAGCGTCTTACTGTGAGGCGACAACGCTACCGCAGCACCACAACCACGGGTCCTTATATATATATATATATATATATATATATATATATATACACACACACAAACACACACACAAATAAACAGCATTATATAAATAAATGCACTTTTAGCAACATAAACTTTACCTTCATCTAAAAGCAAATACACCACAAAGGCTTTAGAATATAGTGAAAGAAAGAGAAGTTCTAGAAAAAAGGGGGGTGGCGGGTGGGTTACCCACACTGCAGCAGTGAATACACTCAAACACCTAAATTTATGGTAAGTGTACACAACTGTACTATGTTCGTGTTTTACTGTTGCAGTCATTACATTTGGGTAGAATCCCGAAGCTGTGAATGGGAGGATGGAGCTAAACAGCATTAGGAGCGGCTATAAGGCCCTGCAGAACTGCAGTGGCAAAGCCTGCCCTGGACTTAGAGAACAGAGGCAAATGATAATGCTTTGTAAAAGTATGAACAGAGCTCCAAGTAGCAGCTTCTAGAATGTCTTTGGTTGGAACTCCTCTGAGAAAAGCTGCTGAGGTAGAGGCAGCCCTGGTGGAATGCGACCTGATTCCCTTGGGCACTGGTTTACCATGATTCAAGTAGGAGAAACGAATGCAGTGGCTTATCCACTTAGAAACAGTCTGCTTTGATATAGCCTTCCCCTCTGATCCTGCAGCAAATGCCAGCAGTAGTTGCTCTGACTTTCTTAGAGATTTGGTTCTGTTTAAGAAGAATCTTAGTTGTCTGTGTACGTCTAATGAAAGCAGAATCCGCTCACCCTTGTTCTGTGGATTTGGGTAAAATGTTGGCAGGTGAATAGTTTGGTTTAGAGCCACACTGGAAACCACCTTAGGCATAAAGGAAGGACTGGTCCTGAGGGACACCCTGTCCGGGTAAAATGTAATAAAAGGCTCCACAGCCATGAAGGCCTGTAGTTCTGAAACCCTTCTTGCTGAAGTGATTGCCAAAAGAAAAGCTGTTTTCCAAGATAAAAACTTTAAATCCACAGTAGCTGCTGGTTCAAAAGGAGGCAGGGTGAGTTTTTCCAGCACAAAATTGAGGTCCCATGCAGGAGTTGGTGATCTTCTGGGAGGCCTTAAATTTTTGGCCCCTCTAAGATACTGTTTTAGCAGAGGATGAGAAAAGATGGGAGGCTCCGTGTTGTAATGAGCCGAGATGGCACAGGCATGGATTTTTATTGAAGAAAAAGGCCCTTGTCAAGCATCTCAGTCAAGTATTGTAAAATCTGAGGAATATTTGGTTTTGCTGTGTCCGTCCCTTGTGCTTGGTTCCAAGCACAGAATCTCTTCTATTATCAGCATAAGATTTTCTGGTACTAGGCCTTCTGGCTTCCAAAATGACATCCATCACAGATTTACTGAGAAGTGTTGTTTGAAGAATTACATGAACAGCCATGCTGCTGGGAGTTTGGAGCAGAGTGTGCAGAATTTGATTGCTCTGTTGAGACAGTAGATGAGGTATTTGAGGCAAGTACCAAGGTGGGAGTTGAGACATATTCCTTAGAATTGGGTACCAGTGCTGGCAAGGCCAGTCCGGAGCAATTAGTATCATTTTTGTTTTTTACTGTCTGACCTTTAGTAAGACCTTGGGAAGAAGAGGCAGAGGAGGAAAGGCGTAGACTGATAGGTTTAGGTTTTTCCAAATGAAGGCTAGTGCATCCACTTTCCATGATTGTCTGTGATAAGTTCTTGTGCAGAATTTGTCCAGTTGATAATTTTGGGGAGAGGCAAATATTTATTTATTTATTTTACATTTGTTGACCAGGCTAGTCTAACTGGATACATGACCATTTTCAGTAGAGGCCCGGGGAGAAAAGCTCCAACACACACACAGAATATAATAAAGAATGTTGCAACAGTACAAGCTTGACACAGCTGTTGTTAATAAAAGTACAATACTAATAGTGAGCATAACACAAACAGTAAAGGTAATGTACAAAAAGTTTACTATATACATATATACATAGATTTAAATTGCAATGTCATGGTTTATATGGATCATTAAGGAGAAGCCAGTAGTTAGTACAGTATAGTATAAGGTGAAGAGTATTCATAAGTATAAAGAAAAAGAGAGTAAGAAGAAAAATAGATCTATGTCTGGGCTCCCTCATTTCTGTGTTACCATGCTGAAGACGTGTGGATCCAGTTTCCACTCGTGAGGGTCCATAAGATTTCTGCTTAAGTCGTCTGCCAGAGTATTTTGTTTTCCTGGCAGGAATTGTGCTTGTAGATGTACTTGGTAAGTCGAGGCTGTGTCCCACAATGCCATGGTTAGTCTGCAAATGGGGTAGGAATGTTTACCCCCCTGCTTGTTTATGTACCACATAACCGTGGTGTTGTCCGTCTTTATCAGTAGTTGTCCTGGATGAATTAAGTCCTGGAAGGCTGTCAGGGCATTCTGAACAGCTAGCATCTCTTTCTGGTTGATATGCAGATGCATTTGTTTTGGGGTCCATATGCCCTGAATGCATCTCCCCTCCAGGTGGGCCCCCCCAAGCATAGTCTGATGCATCTGTAGTTAGGGTTTGGGTGGCAGGGGGTAGAGTGAAAGGCAGTCCCTTGTTTTCGTGACATGTCTCTTCAACAAAGAAACTCCTGTTGTAGGCAGGGAATGAGAGGAATCATTGTTTCCAGACTGTGACAATGTTGACTCAAACTTTTAGATACCACTGAAGTTTCCTCACATGCAGTCTTGCATATGGAATTAGTAGAATGCAGGATGCCATGAACCCCAAAGCCTGCAGAATTCGTCTTACAGATAAGTGGATTTTTGTTGCCATCTGTTTGAAGTACATAATCAGTTGCCTTTGTTTGTCTGGCGTAAGGTAAGCCATCTGGGCAGTTGTACTCAAGCTTGCACCCAGGAATGTAATTTTGTGAGAGGGTACCAATTGTGATTTCTTTTCATTTACTGTGTTATGTTAGAAGCCTTTTTACAAACACCAGATGTTGAAGAAGAATGCCCTTGTTTTCTGCTTGAATGAGACAGTCGTCCAAGTAAGGATAGATTTGTATGCTTCTTTGTCTGCAAAATGCAATTACTGGTGCCAGGCACTTTGGAAAGACCCTGGGACGCAGTAGATAAGCCAAAGGGCAGTGCAGAGAATTGGTAATGCATAAAACCTGCCTTGAAGCGGAGGTATCTTCTGCACGATTCCCTTATTGGGATATGCAGGTATGCCTCTTAAGTCTAGAGTCACTAACCGGATATGCAGATATGCCTCTTAAGTCTAGAGTCACTAACCAAGCGTTCTTGCCCAGAATGGGCAACAGCTGTTGTAAAGTCAGCATTTTGAATTTTGGAATGTCCAAGAACGTGTTCAAAATCGATAAGTCCAGTATTGGACACCAGGCATGGTCTTTTCTGGGTACCAGGAACAGTCCTGAATAAAAACCTTGTCCTTTTTCCTGTTCTGGTACTAGCTGAATAGCCCCCATATCCATGAGGGACATAACCTGTTTCTGAGCCTCTGCCCATTGATTTTGTGGCAGATCTGGCCAACCGTTTGGAATTGGCAAAGTATGGAAATGAAATCTGTACCCCTGGGATACTATGTTTAATACCCACTTGTCCTTGGTAATTAAATGCCAATTTTGAGCATGAAGTGCTAATTCCCCCCCCCCCCCCCCAAGGGGGCTGCCAAAAGATAAGTGCTTGGTGATGGTAGAGGGAAGTCATCAAGACTGCTTACTGTAGGGTTGTGCTTTGTTTCCTCCAGATTTGGAGGTAGAGGCACCCCATTGCTTTGACCTGTAAGAACCCTGTGCTTGATATCTAGAGCCTTTTGAGCGCCTGAATGTGCCTTGTGAGGCTCTGTTGGAACCAGGAAAGGACCAATTTTTAGTAGGCCAGTGCCTACTGAATCTGGGTGGCTGCACTTGTAAGAAATATTTTACAGTTTGCATAGATTTAGCTTTGTCTTCCATTTTCTTTAAAACATCTTCTGCCTTATTACCAAACAGAGTATCATGCTGTAAAGGTGCATCCAACAATTTAGCTTTAACATGCTCAGGCAGATTTTGCTCCTTGAGCCAGTCATGCCTTCTAATCACAGATCCAGTAACTGCAGCCCTGCAAGAGGCCTCCAAGGAATCAAATCCACATTGCAAAGTATGCTTTCCAACCTGTTCTGCTGCATGCAATAATTCCTGTAATTCTTTATTTTCCACTCAATCAGAAATCAACATCATCTTCTGTTTCAATAAGCCCATAACATGCAGTTGATATTTAAGCATATGAAATTGGCAGTTTAAGGCCCTAATTGCCAAGGTTGCAGATGTATAAACCTTCTTTCCCCATCTATCCAGCGCCCTGGAATCTCTATCAGAGAGGGTAGGATTTTTGGCTGTAGAGGCCTTTACATCTTTGGGACCCTGTGAGATAGTTACAGGATCAGCAGCAGGATTTTTGAATAAAAATTTGTGGGAGTCATATGTCAGATGTAATATCTGTCTGGCTTACTAGGAGCCAGAGGAAGGGAATCAGGAGCCATGCTCGATTCCGAAAACACATCAACAATGTCTAATACAGGAGGTATAGCCAAAGGCCTATGCTGAGGTAGAAGGAGGAAATCCCGAAGCCTCTTTTTTGATTCAGAGAAATCCTGACTCTCCCAGTGAAAATGTTCCCTTAAAGTATGCAAGGTTTCTCCAAAAGAATAATCCTCAGGAGGAGACGCAGATGAGATGGATTCTTCTGCGTCAGAATCCTCATAGGGTGGTATAGAAAATTCCTCATCAGAAGAGGAATCAGAGGAAATAGAAACCTGATCTGAAGATTCATAATCAGTGTCTTGCCTAGGCCTCTTAGCGGGGGGGCACCCCTGATCAAGGTAATTAAGTCCTCAGCCATTTTGATCATCTGTTTTGTAGGCATAAGGGCCTGAGCATGTGGCTCATGCATCGGTTTTTTAGACATAGAATTTTGTTTTTGTCTTTGTTTTTGAAGCTGGCGTCGGTTTTATATATAAATGTTGAGGCCTGAAAACACCCTCAGAAGCCGGTGCCTGCACAGCCGCTCTGGACCCATCCGAGGGAGAGACATTCACAGGTTCAATACTCTGAGAATCTCGTGGCATACCAGACTCCGCATGGGTCTCGGTAGAGGCCTGCGACTCAAAAGTAGCGGGTATCAGGGGCTGCGAAAGCACCTCACTGAGTACCGGCGAACCAGCAACTGGCTTAGGAGAAACTTTGTTGCTGGCTTTGGACCTCGACGGTCTGTCTCTGTCTTTTTCTTTGCGTTTTTTTGTGAACTCCGGTAGTCAGACTGCTATCAGATGACATTTCAGGGTAATTAAATCTGGATCCAAAATATTTTGAAGCAAAAATATACTGATGCTTAATAATGTGTTGGTTAAATCTAGCACAAAACCGACCGCAAGGCACGTTATGATCTGGGCCTAGGCAAGGAATGCAGTAAAAATGAAAATCCTTATGAGGTATTTGCTTCCCACAAGTAATGCAATTATTAACTTTTACTGACATCGGTATGGAGCAAGAAAAAGTTTCCCCAACGGGGTACTTAGCTTTAATTGAAGACTTAGGTTCTGAAACTCGAATGTGAAAATTTCAGAAGTTGGCCGACCGGCACTTGTGAACTGCTTCTGCTTCAGGCACCGCGCGGCAAGACTGAATAAAATGGTGTTGGCTGCATGTTTTATACTCCTGACGACCTGACGTCATGGAAGAGGAGACAGCAACCGACTCAGGACCCAAGACTTTGATATTCAGGCCGACTGAGGGCAACCTGCCAGCAAATTACCCAAATGTAATGACTGCAACAGTGAAACATGAAGAACAGCCAATGTTTACATTACTTATGAAATATGCATTTCCTTGGATACACATGCAAAGTATTTCTAACCCCCATTAAAACCCAAATGTGAATTTTGCATCACTCTACCGCAGTTCAGATCTCATATTTGTGACTGACCTGTTAATATGTTATTTTCCAGTTACTTGTGTTCAGTATCTTGCCCAAAGCTCCCATTTCTTTTATACCAGTGTATTCCTGGTGAACTTTATTACCTTTGTTTCCATGTCTTTCAACATTAACTATTTGTATTACCTCCTTGGTCTCCAAATAAGTATTTGTTTTTCATTTTCTTGTGACTGACTTCTTAACAGCCTTATCCCAGCCTTCTTATATTTCAGGTCATTGTTATCCAGTGGACAGCTCAAACAAAACTGATCCTCAAATAATGCCCAGTTTTCATCTGTAAGTTTTATCAAGTTTTGTAAATAGGCTAATATATGCTAGCTGCCCTTGGAGGCCATTTTAAGTCTAGCCAACTTCCCTTTTTGTGCTCAAATGAACCTATCCCATTTGGTTAGAGATTGCCTTTACCCATCCCATGATCAATAAAAAGAAGTTATGTGCTCACCATAACGTTCCACTCGAGTTGTTGCTTTTCATTTGTCTTCAACCTGTGGGACACGGATCTGGGATGGATCTGACTCAAGTGCATTTCTCCAGTGTCAGATTTGAGCTCCAAGCTCCTCCCCTAACCATAATGCCCTCTGTCTCCT
Organism: Protopterus annectens; assembly: GCF_019279795.1. Taxonomy (NCBI): domain Eukaryota; kingdom Metazoa; phylum Chordata; order Ceratodontiformes; family Protopteridae; genus Protopterus; species Protopterus annectens. The sequence continues at coordinate 995,009,483 of NC_056734.1, read as the reverse complement.
TCCTCCCTTAAGATCGAGTTTACTGCACACCCTAGCAACCCAACCTGACACAATGTTTTATCCCTTAGAACAACAACCCAGAAAGTATTACAAGGAATGACCATTTATGCCAAGAGAAAGGCCATGTCTTTTCCAGCCAGACTACCACACAGTCCATATAAGGCAGGGGGAAGGAGGGAGGGACGGTTGAAGACAAATGAAGAGAAACAACTCAGATGGAACATTATGGTGAGTACATAACTTTATCTGAAGTTGTTGTCTTCATTTGCTCTTCAACCTGTGGGAGAAAGTCTCCAGCTACCAAACACTTAGGAGGCCATCATGGAAGGACATTCCGTAACACAGCGGAGACAAAGGATGCCCTACTTCTGGAGAAAAGGTCCAACTTGTAACGGGAGATAAAAGTATGTGAAGATGCTCAGGCAGCCGCAGAGCAAATGTCATCCAAGGAAACTCTGGACCAAAAGGCAGCCGAAGTAGCCACAGGCCTAGTAGAATACGCCTTAACTTGAACTGGTGGGGACAAACCTTTAGTTGAATAAGCCAAAAGAATACACTGAGAAATCCAACAAGCAATAGTGACCTTAGATACAGACTTCCCTAGAAAGGGCTTAGAGTAGGAAACAAAAAGGTGATCAGACTTGCGAAAGGCCTCTGTCCTGTGTAAGTAAAAAAGTACAGTTGTGTAGACTTACCATAAATGTAGATGTTCGAGTGTATTCTCTGTTGCAGTCATCACATTTGTGTTATCTCTGCCAGGGTAGGTCATGGCCGACCCGAATACCAGAGGCTTAGTATTTCTGCGTCGGTTGCTGTCGCTTCAGGACTGACGTCAGGTCATCAGTAGTATAAAGTAAGGCAGCCGACGCCATTACATCAGTTTTTCTTGCACTAACCTGTCAAGTGCTCCCAAGTGGGAGCCAGGTTCTGGTGGAAGAACCCCACCAGTAGAAAGTATGTCCCTTGTAAGGAAAGAGAAGAAAGAAGCGGGGGATGGAGGGAGGGAAATCAGGACTACAACAGTGAATACACTCGAACATCTACATTTATAGTAAGTGTAAACAACTGTACTATGTTCTTCGTGTTTCACTGATTCCGAAATCTGAGGAAAAAGGGTGGAGGCAGTCATGGAAACTAGGAGCTGGCTAGGATGCCCTGCAAGACAGACTGCAGAGGCAAACCCTGCCGTGGATTTGGAGAAGATAGGCAAGTGGTAATGTTTGGTGAAGGTGTGAACAGATGTCCAGGTGGCAGCCTCCAGGGTGTCCCTGGTGGGGACTCCTCTGAGGAAAGCTGCAGAGGTGGAGGCTGCTCTGGTGGAGTGAGTTCTGACCCCCATGGTGGAAGGATTTCCATGTTGTTTGTAGCAGAAATAGATGCAGTGTGCTATCTATTTGGAGATGGTTTGTTTGGATATGACTTTGCCCTTTGCCCCTGCAGCAAAAATAACCAGCAACTGATCAGACTTTATGAAGGATTTAGTCCTATAGAATCTGAGCTGTCTGTGTACATCTAGAGTGCAGTATCCTTTCCCCCTTGTTCTGTGGGTTAGGGAAAAAGGTGGGCAAATTAATGGATTGGTTGAGAGCCACACTGACCACCACCTTGGGCATGAAGGATGGGTTAGTCCTGAGGGATACCCTGTCAACATGGAAGATGATGAAGGGTTCCACAGCCATGAGTGCTTGCAGCTCTGAGACCCTTCTGGCTGAAGCGATTGCCAGAAAGAAGACGGTCTTCCAGGAGAGAAATTTTAGCTCTGCTGAAGAGGCAGGTTCGAAGGCGGGAAGGTGAGCTTTTCCAACACAAAGTTAAGGTCCCAAGCTGGGGTTGGGGCTCTTCTTGGTGGCCTCAAGTTGCTAGCCCCTCTTAGGAATGGTTTGATCAGAGGGTGTGAGAAAAGGGGCTGCTCAGTGGGAAAATGAGCAGAGATAGCAGAGGCATGAATTTTAATAGAGGAAAAGGAGAGTCCACTGTGGAGCAGGTCAGCTAAGTAATCCAGGATGAGAGGGAGGGAGGGCTCTGCCATATTGGCTCCTTTAGCCTTAATCCAGGTGCAGAACCTTTTCCATTTGTCAGCATAAGACTTCCTAGTGCTTGGGTGTCTGGCCTCACATATAACATCTAGAGCCTGTTTGCTGAGGTTGGCAGATTGATCGGGGGTTAGGGAATAAGCCAAGCTGCCAAAATGAGTGTCTGCAATTGGGGATGCATGAATTCCCCTTCCCCTCTGGGTCAGGAGGTTTGGCATCTGAGAGAGATGCCAAGGTGGCAGAGGGGACAGATTGCACAGCAAGGGGTACCAGTGCTGGCGAGGCCAGTCCGGAGCTATACGAATTTTGGCTTTTCCTCCTTTATTTTGAGCAGTACCCTGGGGATAAGAGGTAGTGGAGGAAAGGCACAGACCAACAGACTGACCCAGGGGAAGGACAGGGCATCCACTTTCCAAGTCATGCAGTGATGTTCCCTGGTGCAGAACTTGCTGAGCTGGTGGTTGGTGTGGGAGGCAGAGAGGTCTACCTTCAGGATGCCCCATTTCAGAGTTATTGGGGCAAAAGTTCTTCTGTTGAGCTGCCCCTCGTGTGGGTCCAGAAAATTTCTGCTTAAGTGGTCCGCCAGAGAGTTGAGAGATCCTGGTAGAAATTGTGTTAACATGTGTAGTTGCATGGCAGAGGCTGTGTGCCAAAGAGTCATGGCCAGCCTGCATAGAGGGTAGGACTGAGCCCCTCCCTGCTTGTTGATATACCACATTGCAGCTGTGTTGTCTGTTTTGATCAGAAGAGCCCCTGGGGAGAGAAGAGGCTTGAAAGCTATCAAGATGCTGGACAGCAATCATCTCTTTTTGGTCGATGTTTTAGATGAATTTGCTGTGGGCTCCACTGGCCCTGTATGCACCTGCCTTCCAGGTGTGCACCCTAGGTGTAAGCTGATGCATCTGTGGTGAGGGTCTGGGTGGCATGGGGTGGTGAGAAAGGTAGTCCTTTGTTGAGGGAGCATGCTGTTGCTCACCAAAGAAAGTCTTTTCTGAGGCAAGGTATTATAGGTGTAAGAGTCTCCAGGTCTTGCGAGTGTTGACACCAAAGGTTTTTTAGCTACCACTGAAGTTTCCTCATATGCAGTCTGGCATACGGAAGGAGTAGAATGCAAGATGCTATGAACCCCAGAGCTTGCAGGATTTTCCTTGCAGATAGTTGGGGTCTGGTGGCTAGTAGAGAGAAGTAGGCTGTCGGGAAGGTTTGCTTTTGTGGTGTAAGGAATGCCATCTGGGAAGCTGTGTCCTGGCTTGCAACCAGGAATATAATCCTTTGGGTGGGTACCTGTTTGGATTTATTTTCGTTGATTGTGTACCCTAGGGATGTTAGTAGGGACTTTACAAAGGCCAGGTGCTTGAGCAGCTTTTCCTGGCTGTCTGCCTGAATTAGGCAGCCGTCTAAGTATGGGTAAATCTGGATATTCCTTTGTCTTTAAAATCCAGCTCTGGGAGCAGTAGATAAGTCAAAGGGAAGCGAAGAGAACTAAAAGTGCTGAAATCCTGCCCTGAAACGGAGCTATTATCTGCATGATTCCCCAATAGGAAAGTGAAGGGAGGCCTCCTTTAGGTCTAGGATGGCTAGCCAAGCATCCTTGGAGAGCATGGGTAGCAGCTGCTGGAGGGTGGGCATTTTGAATTTCGGGATCACCAGGAAGGTTTAGAATGGATAGATCGAGGATGGGGCGCCAGGTGCCCTCTTTCTTGGGTTCCAGAAATAGTCTGGAGTAGTAACCTTGGCCTTTCTGTCCCACAGGAACGTGCTCTACTGCCCTCATGGAGAGCAATGAAAGGACTTGTTTTTGCACCTCTGCCCACTGGTTTGAGGTAGATCTGGCAACCCTTTTGGAGTTGGAAGGCTGTGAAAGAAAACTTGTATCCCTGGGACACTATGTTGAGAACCCAGTGGTCGTTGGTAATGGTGGCCCAGGTGTTTGCATGAAAGGAGAGTTTGCCGCCTAGGGGTAAGTGGGGATAGGCAGAGGGAGGGGAAGGAGAGTCATTGTGAGTTCTTACCATAAGGGGGTGGTTTAGAACTCCCTGGTTTTGAAGTGGAGGTAGTCCACTGCTTAGATCTCTGCATTGCCTGTGGCTGCTGTCTGTGGGGTCTGGTTCCCCGGGGTCTGGGCTGAACTGACCTGGTGGGAGTAGTAAAGGACCAGTACTTGGTGGGACAATGCCCGCTGAACCTGGGTGGCTGGACCTGTAAGAAACTCTTAAATGCCTGCACAGATTTTGATTCTTCCATCTTTTTTAAGACCTCTTCTGCCTTAGTGCCAAATAAGTTGTCTTTGTGCAAGAAGGCATCCAATAATTTAGATTTAACATGGTCTGGCAATGACAGAAACGGTGACTGCTGCCCTGCAAGAAGCTTCTAGGGCGTCAAACCACAGTGCAAGGTGTGTTAATTACTTGACTTGCAGAATGCATTAACTCTTGTAACTCTTTAGATTCTGCACAAGCAGAAAAGGAAGACATTTTTTGTTTGAGGAGTTCCAAGGTATGTTGCTGAAATTTTAGCACATGGAACTGACAATTTAGTGCTCTGATAGCAAGAATAGCTGAAGTGTATACTTTACCCCATTGGTCTAGTGCTCGGGAATCCCTATCTGAGGGGTGGGATTCTTAGCAGACTTGCTTTAATTCCTTTAGGCCCTTGAGAAATTACCTCAGGGTCAGCAGTAGGAATTTTAAAAATAAATTTGTGTGAGTCAGGGACTCTGTAATACATGTCTGGTTTTCTGGGTGTCAGGAGTCAAGCTGGATTCCAGGAAAACATCCTCCACAACATCCAGGACTGGGGGAATGGCCAGGGGTCTGTGCTGTGGAAGATCTAAGAATTCCCTGAGTCTCTTTTTAGACTGAGGGTAGTCCTGACTTTTCCAGTGGAAATGTTCCCTTAAGGTGTGAAGGGTTTCCCCAAAGGAAAAATCTTGTGGGGGAGAGGAAGAAGTAATGAAATCCTCTGTATCAGAATCCTCATAAGTAGAGCGGGGTTGCATGTTTTCATACTTAGATCCATCAGAGTCATCAGATTCCTTTTCAGATAAAACTACAGGGGACAGATCTCTTTTTCTTTTGGAAGGGGTAGCTTGGCTTCCCCTGATCAGCATAAGGTCTTCCGCCATTTTAAGCATTTGAGACTGTGGCAAGGAAGCAGGTGCCTGAGGATGGGTCGTTGGTTTCTTGGGTGTGGTTCATAACCTGGGCCTAAGAAATTTGGTAGTTTTCAAAAGAACGGTAGTCGCAAAAGAAGTTGTCGGTTTGTGTTGAGAATCGGTAGTGCAAAGGACTTCCTTGGAAGCCAGTGCCTGCTCAGTGGCTCCGGACCCATCCAAGGCAGAGATGACCATAAGATCCTTAGTCGAAGAAGAGTTTTGTGGCGCACCGGACTCCGAAAAGGTCTCAATAGTGGCCTGTGAATCCACAGAAGCGGGCATCAGGGGCTGCAAAAGCGCCTCACTGAGAACCAGAGAACTGATGACTAGCTTAACGTGAGCGTTGTCGGTAGGTTTGGACCTGTGCAGTCTGTCTCTGTCTTTAGCTTTACCTTTTTTCAGAAGATCTGTTTTCGGATGGCTTACCAAAGCCATATCAGAATTCAAGGACTGTAAGCAAAAATATCTAGCTGCAATAAGGGCCCGACAATGTATAGTTCTGGCATTAAACAATACACAGAAGCGACAGCGGGGGACGTCGTGGTCTAGGCCTAAGCAAGTGATGCAGTAAGAATGAAAGTCTCTGTGTGGTATATGCTTTCCACAGGCGAGACACTTGTTAACTCTTTCTGACACTGGTTAGTGCAAGAAAAAAGGATCTACAATGGGGTACCTTAGCTTTAAAAGACTTCAGCTTCAATTTGGAAGAGGAAACTCAGCTACCAGCCAACCGGCACTCGTGCGAACTGCTTCTGCTTAGAGCTCCATAGCAAGAAAGACAGATGTAATGGTGTCGGCTGCCTTACTTCATACCACTGATGACCTGACGTCAGTCTGAAGCGACAGCAACTGACGCAGAAATACTAAGCCTCTGATATTCGGGCTGGCCGAGGGCTACCCTGGCAGGGATAATTCAAATGTAATTACTGCAACAGTGAAACATGAAAAACACTGTAACTGTCTATGAACATCCAGCTTGCAATTTATAATTTTTTATTTATTTTTTTATTTTATTTTACATTTGTTGACCGGGCTAGTCTAGCTGGATATATGTCCATTTTCAGTAGAGGCCCGGGGAGATAAGCTCCAAACAGTTAAAATAAATTCACATCAAAGAAATACATGTTTAAAATGCAGATACATTTACAGTAAAAGAGAAAAAAAGATAATAACTGTTCACATATTAATAAAGTATACAATGCAGTAAATTACACTTGATTAGTACAAGTACTGTCTCAAGTAGACATTCAGAAAGAATAATAGCATAATGTACATGTAATACATCTAGTAGTAAAACATTTTTTTTTTTTAGTAGTAATTAATACTATGATGGAGAAATAGATCGTTAGAAGTTAGGATGAAGTATAAGCAGGGTTCTAAAGGTAAGGATTGAGTCGTGTATCAGGAGCTAGACAGTCAGTCAGGATTAGTACAGGGGCACAACCACTGTGTTTTGAGGAAGAGCTTAAGTTTCTTTTTAAATAGAGTTGTGGAGGGAATTGTAGACAGTTCAGAGGGAAGTAGGTTCCAGTGTTTTCCAACAGTATTAGAGAAGAGGGAATCTCCAGCCTTGTTGTTTGCTTTGTCAATATTTACAAGAAGTTTGTGTGCAGATCTTAGAGACTTCAGGTTATGGTAAGGGTAAATAAGAGTAGACAGAATGGGTGTTTTGGCAGGTTGATACAGTATTTTATGGGTGATGGCTAGTTGATTAATTTTCAGCTGCTGCTGAAATTCAAGCCAGCCTAGTTGCTTTAGATTAATACATTGGTGGGTTCTGAAAGGGTTACCTGTAGCAAACCTGGCTATGCTATTGTAGGTGTTTTCTAATTTCATAAGATTATGTTTTGACAGGTTAGTAAATATGGGTGAGGCATAGAGAAGGAAAGAGATTAGGTGGGAGTGGGCAATAGTTATTCTAGTTGCTGGAGTGAGGTAGGGTTTGATTCTGTAAAGGGAGCCTATTTTTTTATTAATGGTTTTCAAGGTGTTGCTGATGTGTGTCGACGTTAAGGTTGTTGTCGATTGTGATGCCTAGCAGTTTGGTAGTAATATCTTGGGATATAGGTGTGTCATTTTAGATAATATTGTAAAGTCTATTTGAGGAGATTTATTGGTAGGTGTGAATAGGAGGAGTTTAGTTATTTTTGGGTTAAGTAGGAGACATCGTTGTGTAAACCACTGTTCAACAGAGTTAAATATGTGTTGTGTCAAAGAGTGAAGTTCTGATACAGTTTTGGCAGAGCAAATAAGTGTGGAATCATCTGCGTATTGTATGCATGTAGCTAGGGGAACTGCTTGGTGGAGGTCATTTATGAATAAAGAAAATAGGAGAGGACCCAGTATGGACCCTTGAGGGACACCGATGTTAAGTGGTAGATGGGTAGATAGAGTGGAGTTCTAGAGTACAGCTTGATGTCTGTTAATTAAGTAGGACTTGAACCATTTAATAGGTAGAATGTCAAGTGAGAGAGATTGAAGAATTTGTATGAGTATTTGGTGTTTGACCATGTCAAAAGCCTTGGACAGGTCTAAGAAAAGTGCAGAGGAAAGGGTGTTAAGGTTACGTTTGTTGTTGATGGTGTCTGTAAAGGAAAGGAGGGCAGTGGTGGTACTGTGGCAAGGTCTGAAACCATGTTGGGTATTAGAGAGCAAGTTATTTTGGAGAAGGTGGTCAAGCAGTTGCTTGTGGATACACCTTTCCATGATCTTAGATAAGGGAGAGAGTAGGGCTATGGGGCGATAGTTGGAGAGTTCAGTAGAACTTCCTCCCTTATGAAGGGGAATAATATGAGAGATTTTCCAAAGTTTAGGGACGTATCCCTCAGTGATGGTTCTACTGATTAGTATGGAGATAGGGTAGGCTATGGATTTGGCTGCTAGTTGTAAGTATTCTGCGGGTAGTAAGTCAGCAGAGGGAGTACATGGTTTGAGTTTTTGGATGAGGGACAGAACATAAGCTGTTGGGACAGGTTGGAAAAGAAATGGGGGTGGTGGGTTTAAGTTGGAATTAGATATAGTTGCATTTTGAATAGAGAGGTGACTGGTAAGAGTTTGAATTGTTTCGGTGAAAAAGGAATTAAAGTCATTAGCAATTTGCTTGGGGTTCTCTGTCTGTGCCTTGTGGGTTGGGTGTGATAGATTGACTGGGCTGAAGTAACTGATTAATGTTTGCCCACAACTTTTGTGGGTTTTTCTGGTGAGTTTGCTGAGATTGTAGGTAATAGTTTTTTTTTTTTAATCGGTCAATATTGCTTTTTTAGTCTCATTTCTCAGTTGTTTGAAGTGTTGGTGATCAGCAGGGTTTTTAGTTAAGCGAGATTTGTTCCAGATTTTATTTCTGAGATGGATTTTTTGCTTAGTTTCTTGAGAGAGCCAAGGAGCAGATTTAGTTCTTATCCTAACAGACCGAGTGGGGGCATGGTGGTTGAGTATGGCTAGGAATTTAGCATTAAAGTAATCTACAGCTTCATCAAGAGAAAGGTGTTTTAAGCGGGGCCAATTGCATGCTTTTAGTTCACTTTGAAATAGATCCAAGTTGAAGTTTTTCTTGGTTCTAATTGTTCTAGTAATGGTTTGAGTGGGTGGATTGGCTTTGAGCCTGATAATATAGGTTAGTAAGTGATCACTTACATCATCAGGGAGGGTTCCTGCTTCATAAGTGTGGGGTTGATTATTGACGAGTATCCAATCCAAGGTGCTTTCTTTTTTATTTGTTTTGTTTATTCTAGTGGGGGAGGTAATAGTTTGTGAAAACCCATAGAGATTGATAAGGGTAGTAGGGTGTTTGTTGCTGGAAGATTGCCAATCAATGTTAAAATCACCTAGGATAATGGTTTCTTGGGGTAAATTTAGAGACAGCCAACAGAGGATGTTTTCAATGGTAGAAATATTATTTCCTGGAGGGACATAGATGCAGATAATATAGATAGATTTGACTGAGTTTAGCTGAAGTTTGGTAATCAGAATCTCAGCATTAGAGTCCTGAGGTGGTTTCTGGTGGAAAGTGGTGATTTGAAAGACAGATTTGAATAAGACAGCTACTCCACCACCTTTTTTAGCTACCTGGTCAAATCGTAAGATATTGTAGCCTGGCGGGATGACTCTGTTGTCTTTGGTTGAAGGTTTTAGCCAGGTTTCTGTTAGACAGATAATATCAAAGGAATAGAGTTCCAAGAGAGCATGGAGTTGTGTTATTTTGTTGTTAACGCTGCGTATGTTGAGGTGAGCTATTAGGAGTGAGTTGGTTGGTTTTTCAAGTAGGAGGTTGGCAGTGGGGTTTGGTTTGAAGAGTAGAGTGGTAGCGGAGGTATTTGGACCTGGGTTTGGGTGAATATCTCCATCCTTTAGGGAGAGGAGTAGTGTTAGATATCTAGTGTTAGTGTATTTACTTTGCAGAGGTGGATGTCTTCTAGGATTGGGGAAGTCATATCGAATGTGGGTTGTCCTATGGTATTTGGGTAAAAGATAGCTAGGTGTGGAGGTAATGTTGATGTGGTGAGCATGAGAGTCAATAATTGAAGTGGTAGATTGTTGAGTAGAGAAGGGAAAGTGTGATAGTAGTGGATGTTCATATGAGGTTATCAGGTGTGCTAGTATTAAAGGTGGAAGAAGTAAGAGCATAAGTAAGTTATGTTGGAGGACTAGGGTTGGGAGTTTGTACATTGCAAAGGTGGATATAAAGTTTTAGTTGAAGGTACAAAGGTAAAGGGGTGTGGTAATGTAAGGCAAAGGGTGTGGTGGGTGAGAAAGTGAGTGGTAGAAGAAAATGGAGGGAAAAGAGAAGATTGGTTAAGGTAGTGTTGTTGTGATAGGTGGAAATGGTGAAGGGGTGTGGTTAGGTAGGTATAAGTGTAGGACCCCTGGGGTGGGTGGGAATTGGGGGTAGGGTAGGGGAGCGGAGTGAGCCCATAGGGCGAACGGAGCGGGTAGAGACAGAAGGAAGAGAAGTTAGAGAGAAAACTATCAGTAATGCAGGTAGCTACAAATTAGAAAGGTAGGACATGAGTGGTAAGGTCTGAGATAGTGGAGGAGTCTGAGGAAAATGAGAGCCAGACGGTAAATGCTGAAAAAGACACAAGGTGAGTATGAAGAGGATTAGGCCAAGAACCTAATAAGTAAGTGAGTTTAAAAAGGTGGAACAGGGAGAGATGGAGTGATAGATGGATGGGAGAAAGGTGCCACCTAGTGGGCAGTTCTGGTGTTGTAGGTAAGTGTGTAAGGGAGCTAAGTAGTGTAGAACAGTGGAAGAAGAGATCTATAGTAAGAGAGGGTTAGGGTAGGTGGAAGAGGTGTGTTGGCTGTTGGGTATATATAGAGTAAGGATAAAGGCAGCTGGCCGCTCAGGCTCACATCAGACTTTGGAGCCCTGAGACAAGTAGTAGATAAGGGTCTGTTTTACAAGGTAGACTTAGTCCATAACATACTTTTTTTCCTTTCTTGATAGAGGGTGCAGAGAAATAGGAGGCTGGTGGATGAGGCCACTGGATTTGGATAGGGTTCTTAAATCACCAGATAGGCAGTAGTAATATCAGGAGCAGGTAAATGTTGAGCTGGGTACTTTGGGGAGAAAGGGAGATAAATGTAGAGGAGAAAACAGAGTTAGCATTCAGCATTTATATAGGCAGTATAAGAAAGCAGTAAAACATATAACATTACAAATATTGACAGTTAAATATGAGGTAAAAGCATACATTTAGGCAGTCAAAGCAGGTCTCTAAACAATTTAAGGCAACAGTATTCAAAAGGTACAATGGAACAAAAATAACAATGCAATGGAACAAAAAAATGCAATGAGTAAGGTCAACATTAGAGGGATACAGGCAAGATAGGGTACTTGATAATCAACTAATAGCCCATAGGTGCAGTAATCTCCCTTACTCTGAAAGTTCAGAAAGAAGACATTATTGATGTTTGATTCTGAAGCTACTTTCGGCAGAAAGGAAGGGTTAGTGTGCAAAGATACCCTGTCTTTATGAAAGATCATGTAAGGAGGCTTAATCGATAAGGCCTGAAACTCAGACACTCTTGCAGCTGAAGTAATAGCAACTAGAAAGGCTGTCTTCCGAGACAGAAACTGTAGATCCACTGAAGCAGCCGGTTCAAAGGGAGAAGAAACCAAGGCTTGGAGTACCACAGTAAGTTCACTAGGGGGCATAGTGTCCTTGATCGGTGGCCTAAGAAGAAAAGTGACCTTGAGAAAGGCCTTTGCAGAGCGTAGAAGAGGTTAGAGAAGCTGAATTCTCCCCTATGTGGAAAATGGAAATAGCTGGCAGATGAACTTTAACTGTCGAGGAACTGGCACCCTGTTGAAAAATGCCTGTCAGGAACTCTTAAGATAACAGGAATTGGAGCAGTGAAGGGATCCAAATCCCTTTGAGATGCCCAAATTGAGAAACGCTTCCATTTATTCAAGTAGACCTTCCACGTGGAAGATCTGTGAGCTGCTACCAAGATCTTCTTAACCGGAGAAGATAGCCCAGGAGTCCTAACTATCATGGGAACTGGAGCAGCCAAGCGTTGAGCTTCATACTAGCCAGATCTGTATGTGGAAACAGAAGGATGAGAAAGGAGATCCGGAGTCAGAGCCAACGTCAAGACAAGACACACTACGTGAGACCACAGAGAAGGGAACAACACTTGGTGAGGCCAGAAGGGGGAAATAAGGATGACTGAGTTCCCTAGCCATTGCGCTTTCTGAATGAACTTTACAATCAGAAGAAGTGGAGGATAAGCATAAAGAAAAAAGGAGGGCCAAGAATGAATCAGAGTGTCTCTGGGGGACTCCCCCGGAGGGGGGATCAGAGTGAAAAACTCACTGCACTTCGCATTGGAAGGAGAGGTGAAGAGATTGCAGCAAGGCTGACCACACTTTAAAAAGATCTGTTTCGCTACTGAAGGATTCAGAGACCACTCATAAGGCATCAGGATAGACCTGCTGAGCCTGTCCGCTAGAATGCTGACCTCCCCTGAATGTGCACTGCCACTAGAAAACAGCCGGTGGAGATTGCAAACTCCTACAATTTCATGGCTTCGCGACAGAGGGTAAGACCTGGATCCCCCGTTTGTTGATGTACCAGACTATCGACATGTCTGTCTGGATGGCAATCATCCCTAGGGGAAGATGGGCATGAAGGGGTTGCAATGCCAAAAGCACCACCCTCATCTCCAAGACACTGATATGCAACTGGGTCTCCAAGGAAGACCACATGCCTTGAACTGTCCTTCCCAAGAAATGACCCCCCCCACCCGGATAGGGAGGAATCCATGGTCACTGTGGTGGTCAGAGGGGTGGGAAGAATGAACGGCCAACACCGAAATAGATCCAGGGACTGAATCCACCACAGAAGAGAATCCGTGCATGCTCGCGAGAGACAAACAGGATGTGATACCGAAAGATCTAGAAATGACCACTGGACAGCCAGAGTCCATTGGAGTACCTTCATGTGCAACCAAGCTGTGGGAACAACGGTGATCGCGGCCGCCATGAACCCCAACACCCGTAAAACAAACTCCGCTGGGGGAGATGGGAACTGAAGAATATGCCAGACATGAAGTTTGAGGGACTGAAGTCCGTCAGGTGTCAGGGAAAACCTTGGTCTGAATGGTGTCCAACTGGGCTCCTATGAATTTGAGCCAGTTCTAACAAGGATTTGTTGAGGTTGATGGTGATACCCAACTGGTGGGCGGTTTGGATGAGGAAACCCCTGGTTTGGCAGAGTCGATACCTGGAGGGGGCGGAAAGCAGCCAATCATCTAGATAAGGGAAGACCTGGATGCCCTGCAGCCACAGGTGAGCTGCTACCACCACCATTACTTTGAACACCCTGGGGGCTGTGGTGAGACCAAAGGGTAGCTCTCTGAATTGGTAATGATCGTTTCCCAGCCAGAAGCAGAGAAACCTCTGAGAGCTTCTGTCCATTTTGCTGTGATGGTATGCATCTTGGAGGTCTACTGAGCGCATCCAGTTTTTCTCCTGCAGGAAAGGCAAGATAGATTGAAATGTCACTATCCGGAATTTCGTCTTGGCAACTGACAGGTTCAGGGCAGAGAGATCCAGAATTGGTCTCAAGTCCCCCATTTTCTTTGGTACTAAAAAGACCCTGAAATAAATGGCTAATCCGGACTGATCTGGGGGGACAGGCTGGATGATTTGTTTTTCTAGCAGCTTGGAAATTTCCTGTGCTGCTGCCTCCCTTTGCGTGGGTGGGATGTCCGGGAGGCATTTGGCCAGAACTGGGAAGGGAATTGAATATCCTCTGGATATGATTCGCAACACCCATTGATCATCTGTGATAGACTCCCAGGCTGTTGGGTGTTGTGATAGTTGACCCCCAACTGGCTCCAGAGATTAGCAGCCAGGCAACCCTTCAGGGCTGCTGTGCAAGCCTGTCTGAGAACCCTTGGTTCCTTGGGCCCCCTCTCCCACGAGGGTGGCATCTGTCAAATCCCCCTCTGCCTCTGGGAGAAGGCAAGTCCCAAGCATCCTAGGAACAGCCCTGAGACTTCCAGAACCACATCTTCTTTGCCCCCACTGATTTCTGGAGAAGGATCGTTGGGGGGGGGGGTTGAGAAGCAGATTCCAACAGCAGACAGAGTCTTCCCTCCCCCTACTTGCTCTGGATCAGTGCATCGCTTACTGTCTTTCAAAAAGAGTGGAACCATCATACGGGGCATTTGTGAATGATGCCTTGATGGGATCTGAGGAGGTACAAAGTTGGAGCCAGGCTTGACACCTGAAGCCAATGCCTGTTCCTGCAGTTCTGGTGGCGTCCTCAGTAGCATAAGAGAGAAGCCACATAGAGGTACTGGCAATGGAGGGGAGGGTGGCCATTCGAGGAGAGAAAACCTTCCTATCCTCTGCTGACATGGACCCTGGGGTAGACTCAGCGACCTCCTCTACTAGGTCTCGGTGAATTCTAATGCTTGTGCTGTGTAGTTCAGCGCATGTACGAGAATGTTGCTGAAGCGTAGGCCCACTTCCTGAAATGGTCCAAGATCCTAGACTCTCGGCCCGATGGATGGACCGTAGAGCTCTCCTGTGTGAGCTCCTTCGTGGTGGCAGTGGCCCCTGCCTCCACCACCACGGCATCAACAGGGGGTCTCTTAGACCAATGAGGTTTGTCTGTAGGGGTGCTGAGGACCTTTATCAGGATGTTTGGGGATAGAATCCCAAGATGTAACAAGATCCACTACAGGATCTGCAGGAGGGGACATCCAGGAAGTACAGGGTCCTGCGCCATACACCTCCAGGAACACAGACTCAGAGTTGGGGTTTTGGACAGACCACCCCAAGCGCTGTCACAGGATCTCCATGACGTCTCCAAATGAGATCCTTGGGCGGTGATCGGGGGGAAACTTCCCCCCCTTCTACGTTTGTGTCCTCCATGACAGACTCTGGCAGGGAGTCTAAGTGCCTCCTTTTACATGTGTGTTTTCGAGGAGCCTCCTCAGGGGGGTTCTCTGGGGAGGACTTGAAAACGTCTAGATGTTCCCATTTGAGAGCTACCTAGGGCAGAGATGCAGCAGGTTGTCCCTGAGGTAGCAGGATGGCAGAATCTGGACCAAAAACAGAGGGAGGCAGGGCGGATTCTGAGGATGATCAAGAGAACCCTCTCCACCACGTCAAATGCAGGAGGAGAATGAAGCCCCCTGGGTTGGGGCTACAGTCAGGTCCGTAATCCTCTGGATCAACGGGAGAGCTGGAGCCAAACCTCCAGGTGCTGAGACTCCAATTGAAAGGCTCTGCTCTAAAAAACTCGGAGCTGAAATTGTGCCCTGAGATCCGGTGCCAAAGCTATAGCTCTGAGAACTAGAGGGATCCGAGCTTGTTGGATCTGGCCTGCTCAAGGTAATGACCAGCATCGAGGTACCAGGTACCACTGGCGCCAACCCCTAGACGCTGAAGGTTCTCAGATCAGAGGACTCCAAATCAGGGGGTCAGATCAGAGAAGGAGTCCCCCGCTCCGGAGGGAGAAGGCTCAGGCAAGTCTCCCATCTGTATGTGGATGCAGATGAATATCCACATCATCCTGTCCACTTCGACTTCAGAAAGGCTGTGGGTGGATCTGGAAGAAGAGTCCACCGACACCGGCCTAGAGAGGTGATGCTGATGCCAGGGAATGGCTCCAAGGCACCTCTGGCTCTGGGGAGAAGCACGGGGAATGGAATCGGGGAGACCCAATAGCAGTCCATCTGAGGAAGAAAGGTCAAAGGACCAGTTCCCTAGCCTGTCTCTATATTTGTGCATGTCTCTGCCCCCGGTCCTCTTAGCGAGAGCTTGACTCCCAGAGGCTGGGGCGGATACAGAAGACATAACCGGGGTAGAAGTAGAAGGGGTGGCTGGAGCCCCTGTAGTAGGTGCAGGGAGTAGGACCTTCAGAATAAATGTATTCCTCCTGTCGATCAATGAGTGGGGATTGAACCCTGCAGAGATCGAGCAGGAAGAATCAAGATGGGCAACCCTAAACAAACAATGCACGGAGTGTGGCCATCAGCTGGGGAAAGCTCATGGCCACACTCCGTGCATTTTCAGAAGGCAGTTTGGGTGTCTCTGACATAATACCAACAGAGTGAGAGGCCCATGCAGAAGACACACACACTCTTAGCAGTGAGAGAAAGGAAAGATTTTTATTTTTTTTTTGTAACCAACACAAAATGTGAAAGGGGAGGTGCTAGGAAAGAAATAGTAAAAAAGATTTCTAAATAGAAAGAGAATCTAACACAGCAACTGAATACACTTACCCAAACAGCCTGGGCTGATCATGGTGCTTACATGAGCGCGGCAAACAAGATCTGAAGGGAGGAAGGAGACAGGGGACATTATGGGTAGGGGAGGAGCTTGGATCCAATGGTGGAGAAATGCGGCCGAGTCAGATCCATCCCAGATCAGTGTCCCACAGGTTGAAAAGCAAATGAAGACAACAACTTCAGATTTATATATTATCTCTAATGAATGTAACTGTGCTCATACCATAGAAATAGCCAGGGAATTGTTATGGCTAGGCTTGTATAGGCCCTAGGGCCGATAGCCTAGTACCAACCTATGAACCTATAACTCATTCTCTAATGCCCCCATAAATAAGGGTTCTGCTGGACAAGGGTATGCATGAGGTGTAGTTCACTGATACTGTCTTTTTCTCTTTATTAATCTTATACTGTATTACTCTCTTAAACAGTCTTCTTCGTCTTCTTTCAGCTTTTCCCGGTAAGGGGTCGCCACAGTGGATCATCTGTCCGCTCATGATTGGCAGTGGAGTTTTACAGTGTCGAGTTGCCAGCCCGGTGCCCAACCTTCCACAGAAGGCACATACACGAGCACACTCACACCTAGGGCCAATTTAGAGTGTCCAATCCACCTAATGCATGTCTTTGGGATGTGGGAGGAAACCAGAGCACCCGGAGAAAACCCACGCGACCACAGGGAGGACATGCAGACTCCACACAGAAGGCACCCCAGCCGAGAATCAAACTGGAGAACCTCTTGCTGTGAGGCGGCAATGCTAACCACTGCACCACCGTGGCCGCCCACACTCTTAAACAGTCTATGTATTTTAAATAAACTCACTACTCCTTTCTCTAGTCTGGACTAGTAAATAATGATATCATGAAATATAACAATCTTCCCCTCAATTCCATCCCATCTAAATCTTTTTGATTGCCAACAGTTCCAAATACATTAGACAGAGTAGTAGAGACAGTGACCACCCTGGTCTTGAGCCTTTCTCCAGAATAAACTCTGCTGAAACTGATCCTCCTGCTTTTAGCATTGCCACAGACTGATAAATTGATATGATTAATTCAATTAGGTCATTTGTGACACCAAAATGGGCACAGTGCCTCCCAGATATATTCCCACTGAACTCAACCTTCTCTACATCCAGGCTTATCAACTATGGGTTAAACTGGTTGCCTCTTTTCGGTTTTGTATCACTAATGTTTTAGTCACATCAAATGTTTGTCTAACCAATATGACTCCACATTAGTCTAAGTTTATTAATCTGCTTAACATATTTGCTAGTATTTTGCCATTACAGTTACAAAAACTTTATAACAGATTCTCCTTTATTATTTTCTTGAAAAATGCAGACCATTTTTAATAAGATGCTTGCCCCCTTGTATCCACATTTCAGTTTGGAAGATCAGCCCGTCCCAGTGATTCCACAAAGGCCACTGATCTTAACAGTCCATTTAACTAATGTTTTAGTGGGTGCAGGTGTCCCAGCTTATTTACTGCATCAGTAGTTCTGGAATGTCCACCTTCCTTACAAGTTCCATTAATTCTAGTTCCCAACCTATGTGTCTCTGCTGTCTTCCATACAAGCATTTCTTAAAAAAAAAAAAAGAAAACCTCTTAGTAAGCCAGCAGTTATGCTTCTTTGACAGTCTTCTGTGTTTTAGGATCTCTTGGAATTTCACTATTACCACTACACTTTTTCATGTTTCATGGTCAAATAGTCTCTTTTGTTTACATGTTCAAGAAAAAAACTGCCTCAGAGAAGTCCCAAGATGGTTGTAAACTGATCAACAGCTTAACTTCTACTTTCTCAGTGTGAAAACAGAAAATGAGAAAAAGGAGTGCCATTGAAAGTGTTTCTTTGGGTAAAATTTATTTAGTTACTGGCTTGTAAGTACACTGCCTGAATATAAAAAAAAAAAAAAAAAAAGAAATTTGAAAAATACTATCGTATTAATTAATTCTTCGTCCTTCTGCCACAGTTTGGTCAGGATCAACTCTTTCTGCTTGCATGATTGCATCTTTACTAATATAGGTCTTGGCATCTTTCTCATGGCCTGGTTTGGAAATCATTAAGAAAAGATGAAGGCAAAACACTGTCTGAGAAGGATTCTGCAGCTGTTCAGCAAAAAGTACTTTAAGCTTCAGCTTTTGTCCAAGAGATGATTTCCAATAATTTAGAGTAAAATATAATCAAATATACTCAAAGGTGATTAAAATAAATGAAACACTGAAGGAATACATCAACTCAAATAACAAAAGGCTGGAAAAATGCAAGAAGCGTTAACTAGCCATTCAGATAAACTGATAAATAACTGCAAAAATCAGAGGATGAAATGAAGAAAAAGCTGCCTGTGTATGAATCTTTCAAGAACAGAGGTTTCAAAAAAAAAGTTAGAAGACAGTGCGCACAGAGAAAATCTGAGATTTTCTGCTGTACCACAGAAACTGGAACCAACAGACGACACTCATTTTATGAAAGCACAAATAAGCCAATTGGACTGGTGGTTTACAACAGGACTTGTTAAAGGAAAGGTCACATCGAGAGTATGCCCCAAACCAGGCCATGAGAAAGATGCCAAGACCTATATTAGTAAAGATGCAATCATACAAGCAAAAAGCGTTGATCCTGACAAAACTGTGGCAGAAGGACGAAGAATTAAAAACTGGAGACAGCAGAGTGTTTAAACAATTAGGGAATGTCAAGAAGCAGGTGTGAGATTCAAGCTGCTGTATCCAGCTGTCTTTCCTGGAGGATCAAACTTATGTTTTGATGCAGAACAGGCTAAGGAGGGGAAAAAAAGTTCATCAAACCAGAAGGGGACTCTACTTCTCATTCTTCTGACAATAAGGTTCAGAGAGAGACTTTGGCAGTGAAATCTTTTTTAATGCTCCCAAGGAAAATGCTTGACAGAAAATAAAAAAAAACAGAAGTTGACTAAAAGAATCAAGAGGACATTGGACATGAATCAGAGTCTGATGCTGGGAGATGAAGAACAAGACAACGACCAGCGACACTGAAATTAGTGAATAAAATGGGAGACTATAAAGCATCAATCACATTTGTGAAATATGACTTTACAAGAAAAAGTGTCTGAAAAAAAACTGGACTTTTGCTGACTTTATAAGAACTGTGGGTGGACCGTAAAGCATATACTTTCATTTTATGTCATTAATGCTTAGAATGACACTAAAAGGGGAAAAAGGTAACCAAGTAAAACTATTTTTTTATTAGTATATGTATAAAACATTTTGTGATAAAACTGCATGTTTTTAAATATATATATATATATATATATATATTTATACATATATATATATATATATATATACATATATATATATATATATATATATATATATATATATATTTATACATATATATATATATATATATACATATATATATATATATAGTAAAGCAGTTTTGTGCAATGAGGATTATTTAAATGTGGGGGGGGGGGGGAGTCTTTTCGGTGACTGCTGTTGGTGCAAAAATATTAGAGTGAACAAGTACGTTTTTATTTGTAAGAAATACAGACTTTACAGTAAACCAATAGAAGAAAGGCTGGACAAATGCAAGTTTAATTTTGATGTGCTGTGTGTTCTTGGGCTGCTGGGGTGCAGTGTAAAATGCACTGATTCTATTACATCACATCTATTCTTAAGAAATTTTGTCTTATTTTTACAAAGGTGAATGTCTGTAGGTTTACAGGTGTGTACTACGCTAATGACCAGTGGGGCCTTTTTAAGCCTAGCTATGCATCATAAATCCCTGACAAGTTCTGATAACCTTGGTAAGTGTAAGCAGGGACTTGGAGGATGAAACATTTGGAAGCAGGGACCTGGGAGATGAATCGTTTACTGGTTGCCTGTGTCCATTAAATACACAGCTGCCAAACCTGGGATGAAATTCCTGTTCCCCTTCCAACTGTCCAAGTTACACTTGAAATGGGTTAAAGAGGAACTCCACTTCACATGGAAGGAAGCCTGTTCCAGAGAAGGGGTAGTCTCCAGGACACATACCTGTCTCTACAGCGTGTCCTATTTATACCACAGGCAAAGTCTTTAGAATGGTTAATTCTGGTGTTGTTTGTTTTCAGGATATGCAGGAGGTTCATCAGGGTGGGGTCTGACAATGGCTTGCATGCCAGGCATAGATCTCCCCCCAACAGCATAAAGGAGACAAGATACAGAAGCTAGGGCTTTAGTGCGGTCTGCACAGGAGATGTTACTTATGCCCTGTATTCTTTTAGTAAGGAACCTCTGTGGACATTCTGATTGTTGGATATGCCTGGTTAGGCACATAGAAAAGGGGGCACCGTACTCAATGATAGTGCTGATGAATGATGAATACAGTGGACAATGACTTAGATGCCTTACCGTTGTTTATAAGTGGCACAACACTGAATGAATCCCTGTCACGTGATGGTCAAAGGCCAGATTACTGTATGTGTGCCCCCCCCCAAGTTCCTGACAACTGGCTCGACTCTTTAGGGGTGTGTTGGCAATAAGACAGTTACCAGGAGTGGATGACTTCCTGAAGGATACTACTATGCATTTCTTGGCATTTAGTTTTAGCCCATGACTCTGAAGTAAGTTATCTCTCATCACTTCCTGGAGAACATTAGTGTCAGTGGGGGACACTGTGACTGCTCCTAATTTGCAATCATTGCAAATTTTGTCGGCTAGAGGCCCTTGACACTGGCCTTGACTTAAAGAAGTAAATGCTAAAAAGAAGTGATCCCAGGACTGACCTCTGAGGAACACTGTTTGTGTTTTATAGAGGTGGACTTCTCAACTTTAACTTCCTGGGTGCTACATGTGAGCCAGCTAGCTATCCATCTGGTAACGTAACCTCTTGAGTTTGTCAACAATGCCCGAGTTGGTCATTATGTCAAATGCCTTGGCCAGGTCAAGGTAGGCAGTGTAAACCATTTTGCCCTCATCCATTGCTTTGGTGACCTTCTCAAAAAAATAAAAGTCCACCGGGATGAATAAGCATGATCTGCCCTTCACAAAACCAAATTGGATTGGATTAGAGAGTGTTGAGCGCCTTTTCTTCTGTGACAGTAGGGGGAGTTATATTTGATGGTATTTCCTGAGAGAAATTTGAGGGGTAAAGTTAAACCTGAATTTGCCTGCCTCTTCTGCCACAGTACAGGAGGCTGCATTAACTATGAGCAATTATTGTATACACAATTTGTGTATTAGATTTGAGGTTGAGGACATAGCTGAAGAATGCCTCTTGGTGGTTCTTGGCCTGTGAAACCAAAGTTTACCTTTAAAGAAAGCGTACCTCCTAATGCTAAAGTACAGCTATCAGTAACAAGTAAAAACAGTATTCAAAATGAAACGCTGTACAACAATGGCCAATGAAGTAAACTTCTCTTGGAGAATAGGTAGTGTGGTTAAGTGATATAAAACTTTAAAAGTGCAACAGATATAGCAAAAAACTTACATAAATTTCCAGTACTTAAATTAAATGCACTTACAAGATATTCACGCTGTGAATGCAGTTATACCAAAGCGAAATGATGGCTCCTAAGTATCCAGACTTATGATGGCTTCAAAGTTTCCAGTCTTTTTGGTCTGATATACAAAGTATCTACACCGAAGATGTAGTAGCTGCTATGTGACTGTGATGAACTGTGATAACAGCTTAACCAGTCTAACGGATCAAATAAAAGCCTCTAGCTTTAATGGCAGTTAAAAAACTTTTATTGTAGAAAAAGTTAAAATCTTCATGTCAAGTTAAAATCTTGATGTAGAATAAAACAGTCCCTCTGTATTACAAATGATTGTTGGCCATTGTTGTACAGCGTTTCATTTTGAATACTGTTTTTACAAAGTTTACCTTTGGTAGATTTTATTTTACCTCTGAGAGTGTTTTTATCCTGTTGGGTGCTACACCTCCTAATTTCTGCCATGATTTTCTTCCTTCTGTTATACAATCTACTGATGCTGTGATTCTGAAAGGGTGGCTTACTTTTTTGAGTTAGTTCTGTACTTATTCCTCTAGGTACAGCTGCCTCTATGTATTTATTAACAAGCTTGTACAGCAGTTTTTGTGAACAGTTCCACACAAGCAGCCGTGTTCTCAGGGTTTATGGTGGCTTGAAATTTTGCCAGGTTACCACTTAATAGCAGGGAGTTAGCCTTAGAGTAGTTTCTGAACATTCAAGAGTCAGATAGGGCTCTGGGTTTTAATGTTACTTCAAAGGAGACCATTTTGTAGTCTGCCCCGACCAGAGTTTTCCCGGTTAGGGGTCGCCACAGTGGGTCACCTGTCCACTTATGACTGGTAGTGGAGTTTTTACAGTGTCGAGTTGCCAGCCAGGCGCCCAACCTTCCACAGAAGGCACATACATGCATGCACTCACGCCTAGGGCCAATTTAGAGTGTCCAATCCACCTACAGCATGTCTTTGGGATGTGGGAGGAAACCGGAGCACCCGGAGAAAACCCATGCGACCACAGGGAGGACATGCAGACTTTGCACAGAAGGCACCCCAGCTGAGGATCGAACCAGAGAACCTCTTGCTGTGAGGTGGCAATGCTAACCGCTGCACCACCATGGCCGCTACTCTCTCCTATTAGTGAGGACCAGATCCAGTATATTTGCACCCCTGGTTAGTGTACTGACATTCTGGTCCAGGGAGGTTGCATTTACAAAATCCGTGAATCTCTGTGCTTGCATGTTTGGTGTTGTATCTACCAGGCTGTGGATTGTGATTCATTACTGGGACTAAGTAGAAATTCCTTAAGATTCCACGGGAAGAATAAGTTATTTCTTACACTTATTTCATTGAATTGCACTTCTATAATGCTTATAATTGTGCTATACAGTTAATCTACTACATTTTTGCACTGTTATAAAGCTTTTTTCACTGTTTCACTGCATTTATGTACTGTTTTAACTGTATTTTATATTTCTAGATATGGTTTCATTACTCTAATTGCATGTTTACTGAATTACTTAAATGTAAACTGCTTTTTCATACTGAGAGTTGTATTTTATGTTTGGGAGTGCTCTATCCGTGCTTTTCTGTGCATTTTTTTGAGGTTTCTATGTTCTAGTTAGGTATCATATAATTGATTTGTTTGCAGTTAAAAGCATTCTCTAGAGTCTCCTTGCTCCTTTATCTGTTAAAAACTTTCATTTAGTGGTTACAGCTAGTAGCTGTAATAGTTTCCCACCCCCCCTTCCCTATTGTTGTCTTGTTCTTATACTTGGTGGCTTTGCAGTTGCCCACCCATATATTTGATCTGGGACACTCCTCCCAGTCTAGTCTCATTAGTTCATTCTACCTTTTGGAGAGAAAACATTTGAGAAAGCCAACCCACTTACATTCTTAACCTTGAATTTTCTTCTGTTGCAGCTTTCTCCTTTCCCACTTTAGTAAAAAAAAAAAAAAAAAAACTAAGCTTGTTTCCCCCCTTTCCTGCAACTAGTCTAGTCCTGATGCAGATTTTCTGTATCCAGGACTGTTTGTAAGCTCCCGAGCCCCCCAGCCTTTCTGTGTTGGAGGGAAGCCTTCTAGCTTATCAGTGAGAGTGGTAAGCACTAAGAAACCTATCAACCACATAAGGAGTGGTTTCTGGCCCAGAAATTGCAGTTATTAGCCATTTGGGCAGTTCTTCCATTTCTCTCAACTATCTGATTTAAAAGGCCGCTTTTGCACTTGTTTCCTCCTTTCTAATAACTAGTCTAGTCCAGATACAGATTTGCTGTGTCCAAGACTGTCTGTAAGCTTCTGAGCCACCCAAGCCTTTCTGTGTTGGAGGGAAGCCTTCTAGCTCATCAGTGGGAGTGGTAAGCACTAGGTAGCCTATCTACCACAAGAGGAGTGGTTCCTGACCCAAAAATTGTAGTTTATTGGCTGTTGGGACAGTTTTTTCCATCTCTCTCAACTTTCCGGTTTAAAACCCAATGTTTGCGCTTGTTTCCTGCCTTTCTTGTAACTAGTCTAATCCAGATACAGACTTGCTGTATCCAGGACTGTATGTAAGCTTCTGAGCGGTGCCAGTCTGCTCTTCAAATTTTCCCTTAGATCTACTAGTTCTCTCCTCTCCTGCACTTATACTAGCTTATTAGTCTAGCACTTTACCAGACTTCTTGCAGCAATTATTGTAGCACACAAATGTGCTACCAGCAATAAACATTCTACAAGGAAACAGACCCCAACTCCCACCCCTCAAGACATGTCTAAAGATCAGTCCCTTGTACTTTCTCCTATTAACCTGGTGAACCTGGGCATCCTGAGGCAATGTAGCAACTGCCTCATGTACACTGACAACCCTCTCCTCTTACCTTCCAACAGTTAGACTTGCGAGAGATGCACTTATATAGCCAAACTGGAAGCCATGCAATCTTCAGCCAAGACCAGAATAGCTGGCCAGGAGGTCAACATTTGCACCACACCACATGGAACACATAGCCCTCCAGAACACACACCAGCACTGCCTTCACATAAAAACACAAACCACACACCCACCTTTATGGAGGCTCTCAAAAATCTACCCAAGCAGCAGAGACCTCCAAGGCAGAAACGCACTCGACCACAACACAACAATAATCACAAGACACATAACTCTCCTAAACAGCGTGCCACTCAACCAAAGTTCAAAAGGCAAAACAGCATGCCCAACACACTATTCATATGTGACTCGATAGTGAGGCACACTGATGTCCCACTCACTAGGCTGAATAAAGGAGAAAGTAACAGTCAGCTGCCTGTCAGGTGCCAGGATCTCACACAACACATGCACTCAGGTCCCTCAACAACAGGTACAAAAATGACTCTGTCATTGTACATGTGGGTGTGAATGACCTGAGACGTACCTCCCTGGACTACATGAAAAGAAACATGGAGGAGGTCTCAGATTATGTAGCCCAGGCGGTTATGACCCTAGCCCTGAGCAGCATCCTACCATCACCTAGAATGATACCACAGTACAGGCAGAAAATGCTTGATTTCAACAACTGTCTAAGTTTCTGGTGTCAGGGGATCCAGTATCTGTCTGCCTGGGATGACATGACTGACAGACCTCAATGTTTTGCCAGAGATGGCCTGCATCTGTAACCCCTGGGCTTCCAGATACTGGCCAAGACTCTTGCCACCCTTACAGTGCCTTTTTAGGCGGTGTTCCAAAGACCAAATTACCACCGTAACAGCTACAAACAAACGCGCTCTGAGGGTCATGCTGCTTAACACTAGAAGTCTAAATCTCAAAATGCACTCGCTCAAAGCACTCCTTAAAATAGAGAACATCGACATTTGTGCTGTAACAGAGACCTGGGTTCAAGGCAGCAGGAAGCACCCCTGCACTACCAGGCTATAATTAATTCCACACCTTTCGGCCCCAGAACTTGGACCAAAGCTCCAAAGACGGTGGTGTTTCCATATTCCTAAAGGATATGCGCACCTCCAGACTGGTAGCCCAACATAACACATCAGAGATACTTCAGGTGCAGCTAACACTAGGTAAGACTGTGATTCAGGTCGTAGCCTGCTATAGGTCCCCAACCATGTCCCAAGACTTGCACTCCATGTTCCTAAGCACCCTAGAGAATATTAGGGTCCAACCGGACACTCTCTTAGTAGGCGACTTCAACTACCCCTCCATTAACTGGGTAAACTACTCATGTACCAACACACTTGCCCAATGTTTCCTGGAGTTCATTAATTCCAATGCCCTGGACCAGCTCATTCTTACCACCACTAGAGGTAGCAACATCCTTGACCTGGTCATTACTAGCATGGGCTAGATTCACATCATGTGGTATTGATAAGACTAAAACAGTCCAATCAGGAGATTATGTGTTTAAGGCAAGAGTTATAGCAGGAGTGGAGTAGGACTGAAGTTAGTCTGGTGTGGAGCAGGGACATAAACATTTGTTGCTGAGGTGGCTTTTGGTAGATTTTTTAATTTGGATAGAGAAGTTTCCAGGGTAATGGATGGAGGCAGGGAGTTCCAAATTTCGGATGTAAGATGAGTACAGGGAGTCACCGGCATGGTTGTGTGATCTAGTAACTGTTAATAGTAACTTATCTGTGGAGCGGAGTTGCCTAGGACAGGAATACTGCTGAATTAGGCTGCTTAAAGCTGGTGTTTTATTTGGGTGGGAGAGCAGCTTATATGTAATGATAAGTTGATTGTAGATTAATAAATTTGGCAGTTCAAGCCAGTCCATTTTTTTTAGGTTATGACAGTGATGGGTTCTAAAAGATGAGTTATTAGCAAATTTGGCTATTTGATTATAGCAGGTTGCCAGTTTGCTGGTTTCTGTTTTGGACAGATTTGTTAGGATTGAAGATGCATAAAGTAATGTTGAGAGCAGGTGAGTGTGAGCAATTGTGGTCCTAGCAGTATGGGTCAAGTAGGATTTGTGTTTGTAAAGACTACCTAGCTTTCTGAGAATGCTTTTAATTGCTAGATTAATGTGGATATCAAACTTTAGCTTGTTATCAATGCTGACGCCTAGTAGTTTTGTGTGAGATTTGGGTGTGATAAGTGTACCATTTTTAGAGTGAATATTGAAAGTGGCGGAAAGGCTGGTATTTTGTGAGGGGTGAAATAGCAGGATCTTGGTCTTTTTGGGGTTAAGAATGAGGCCATTGTCAATAAGCCATTTTTCAACTGAGTTAAAATTATCCTGGGTTTTATTGCGTAGTTCCTGCAGGGTTGAGGCACTACATATTATAGTGGAATCGTCTGCGTACTGGATAAGGCTGGTGCTATTTGCCGCTGAGTGGAGATTGTTTGTGAAAATTGAGGAATAGCAAGGGACCCAGTATTGATCTCTGAGGTACCCCAAGAGTGACTGGTAAAAGTGGAGACAAGTTATTGTTCCACCGTACTGCTTATTGCCTGTCCCTAAGATAGTTGTCGAACCAAGAGATTGATTGGTTGTCGAATCCTAGGCTTTTGAGGTGGCAGATGAGTTTGTCATGGCTAACCATATCAAAGGCTTTTGATAGGTCTAAGAAAAGGGCAGAAGTAAGTTTACCATTGTTCCTGTTATGGTTTATGGTATCTGTGAATGCTAACAGAGCTGTGGTGGTACTATGACCTGGACGGAAACACTGATGAGTTGGAGACATGAGTTCCTGATTAATAAGGTGAGACATAAGTTGACGGTGGATGCATTTCTCTAACATTTTAACCAGTGGAGATAGAATAGCGATTGGTCGGTAGTTGGATATGTCATAGGAAGTGCCACCTTTATGAAGAGGTATGATATAGGCAGTTTTCCAAATCAGGGGTACTGTAGCTTCAGTGATTGATCTATTGATTAGTATAGAAACTGGTTCTGCTATTTCTGCTGCTGCCAATTTTAGAAATGTATTGGGGAGGGAATCTATTTTGTGGGTTTCAGCTGGGATAGTAGTTTTTTTATGTAGGAGGTTGGGGTGGGTTGCAGTTTAAAAGGGGGCATGTAATTAGTGGAGGTGGGGACACCTGTTGTAGTGACAGTGAGATATTGTTGGGCTACTGCTTGTAGAGTTTCAGTAAAGAATGTATTGAATGATTCGGCTATGTTGTATTTTGTTAAACCTGATGTTGGCAGAGGGGTAATGGTTTTACCAGGGTGCAGTAACTTGTTTAAACCTGCCCAGAATTTCTTAGGGTTATTCATGTGTTGGGTTTAATGGGTATTGAAGTAGTTCCTCTTGTCTTGGCTAACTAGTTTTTTTGGTTAGATTCCTAATCTGTTGGTAGGCTTGCTGTGTACTATGGCTTTTACTGGACATCCAGGTTTGTCCAGGCTCTATTTCTTTCAGCTATTTTTTGCCAGTTTCCCTAGTTAACCATGGAACTGGTTTTGACTTTACTCTAGTAGTTCTTTCAGGGGCATGTCTATTTAATATAGCTAAGAAGATGGAGTTGAAGTGTTGAACAGCTTCGTTTAAGGGTAGGTAATAAAGGTCAGACCAATTGTACAGCTTTAGTTCTTGTCTAAAGTGAGTGGGGTTTAAGTGTTTTTTGTTTCTACTTGAAGTATATGACTTTGGGGGTGATGGGAGTTGTATGCAAGTAAGAAAGTAGTTTGATGGTCACTCTGAGTCTGGAAGGGTTCCAGCTAAGTAGGAACAGGGTATTTTATTTAGTAAGATCCAGTCTAATGGGCTTTCTTTTTTTGCTGTTTTTGACTATTCTGGTGGGCTGTTTGATTACTTGAGAGAAGGTATGAAGATTGATGTGGTTAGTGGGTTGTTGAGCAAAGGATGTGAGCCAGTCTATATTAAAGTCACCTAATACAATTGCCTCTTGAGGCATGGATTGAGATAGCCAATGAAGGAATGTCTCCATGATAGGGATGTTATTGCCTGGTGGGATATATCCTGTTACTAGGTTGATGGCTTTTCTGTTACTTATTTTAAGCTTAGCTAAGAGAATCTCTACTTTTTCTAAAGGGGGTGTAGTTAGCTCGAGTTTAGTTATGGATAAACTATTTTTTTACAGCAGGGCAACGCCTCCACCCTTTTTACCTAGTCTGTCTTGCCTAAGTATTGTATATCCAGGTGAAGGAATCTCGGTATCTTGGGTAGATTGTTTTAGCCATGTTTCTGTTATACTGACTATATCAGGGGAGTATTGAAAGATTAGAGTGTGTAGTTCATGTGTTTTGTTGTTTATGCTTCTAATATTTAGGTTTAGGAGGAGTAGACTGTTTAATGGCCTGGAGTTAAGTTGTGCTGACTTGGGAAGCGGATGTGAATTGGTCAGAGGACTTGTATTGTTAGGTCCTGGGTTTGGGTGGATATCACCAGCATCCAGGAGTTGGTGATGGACATTATGTATTAATTTTGCTAGTTTTTCTAGTATGGTACAGTATTTTTGGGTTGCTGTTGATTTCGGGTAAGTGGTAAAGAGCAGTAGTATTGTATAAGCTGGGGTTAATTGTTAGGGAGTAAGTAGATAGGAAAGAAATTGGCAGTGGCTTTATGGGGGTGTGGTAAGTTGCCCTCTTCTGGGTAGTTGCAAGATGTAGTGTGATAGGCACATAAGAGGGATAGTAGTGCCATTTGCAGGAGGTATGTCTTCATTTTTAAAGGAGAGGTGGTAATCGGTTGGATTTGTAGGTGTGGTTTATTTGAGTCAATGTGGGGTGGGAGGGATATGGATTGGTTGTTGGGTGTGTGGGGGGAGTGGATAGCTATGTATAAATGTAGTTGATGTAGATGTAGATCAGATCACAAACTAATCACCTTAGAAATCCACATCCCTCGTACCCCCCACCCCCACCCCGCAAAGGTAACCACCATGAAAAACTTCTCCAAAGCTAACTTTGGGCTCCTAAAAACAGAGGTGGCTAAATTCACTACACCCATGCAAATGGGGAATATTTGCGTGAAAGCAGAATCATACACTAATGCACTGTACGAACACGTACACAAATGCATGGATCTTGCCATACCCAATAGAACCAATACGCTCTCCTCCAAAAAAAGGCGGTCAATCTGGTGGTCCCCTGCCATAAACTCTACAACAGAAGGAGGAAACAGATGCGGAATAAGGTGAAGTCCCAAGACTGGAAAAGCTCCCTTATCAGTCTCAACAAAAAGTTGAGATACCTCATCAAATCCTCTAAAGCTAGCTATGAAAAAAGACTTGCAGCAGATAGTAAAGACAAAGTACAGTTGTGTACACTTACCATAAATGTAGATGTTCGAGTGTATTCACTGTTGCAGTCATCACATCTGGGTTATCCCTGCCAGGGTAGCCCACAGCTGGCCCGAATACCAGAGGCTTAGTATTTCTGTGTCGGTTGCTGTCATTTCAGG
The DNA here is from genome assembly GCF_019279795.1 of Protopterus annectens. Classification (NCBI taxonomy): domain Eukaryota; kingdom Metazoa; phylum Chordata; order Ceratodontiformes; family Protopteridae; genus Protopterus; species Protopterus annectens. The sequence goes on along the minus strand of NC_056734.1, from coordinate 994,979,769 downwards.
ACTGACATCAGGTCATCAGTAGTATAAAGTAAGGCAGCCAACGCCATTACATTAGTTTTTCTTGCCCTGTCAGGAGCCCCCAGGTGGGAGCCAGAATACGGTGGAAGAACCCCATCAGTAGAAAGTAAATACCAAAAAAGTTCCTTGTAATGAGAGAGACAGAGAGAAAAGGGGAATGGAGGGAGGGAAACCAGGACTGCAACAGTGAATACACTCGAGCATCTACATTTACGGTAAGTGTACACAACTGTACTATGTTTTTCATGTTTCACTGTTGCAGTCATCACATTTGGTTTGATTCCCAAAGCTGAGGAAAAGGGTGAAGGCAGTCAAAAAAGACTGGGGGCTGGCTAGGATGCCCTGCAAGACTGCAGTGACAAAACCTGCCCTAGATTTGGAGAAGATAGGCAGGTGGTAATGCTTGTTGAAGGTATGAACAGATTTCCACGTTGCAGCCTCCAGGATGTCACTGGTGGGGACTCCTCTAAGGAAAGCTGTAGAGGTTGCGCTGGTAGAGTGAGTCCTGACTCCCTTAGGGGGAGGTTTCCTGTGTTGCTTGTAGCAGAAATGGATGCAGTGTACTATCCATTTGGAAATGGTTTGTTTGGAAAACAAACACAAATACATGTGAGAGATGCAACTATATAGCCAAACTATAGGCTGAACTCTTTCAGCTCAGGACTGGCAAGACCAGACAGGAGGAGAAGGTAACCACACACAAACCAAACCCAGTCCCACATAGGCCTACCACAACTGCAAACCAAACACATAAAAACACAAAGACATACTCGGAGGCTCTAACAAAAAACTTACCAAAACAACAGAGGCTCCCAAAGCAGACACCCAAAAATCCACCACTTCAAAACAAAACGCATGCATCACATACTTCAATAAATCAGTGCGTCAAACAATCACAGCCCTTAAGGCCAAACATCATGCCTGATACAACAGTAATAGGTGACTCTATAGTCAGACACACTGACGTTCCGCTTACCAGGCTGAACAAGGAGAGGGTAACGGTGAGTTGCTTATCAGGAGCTAGGATCTGCCACATAACACACGCACTCAGGTCACTCCAAAGCAAGTACAAATATGACTCCGTCATTGTCCATGCCGGCGTGAATGACCCGAGACGTACCTCCCTGGACTACATGAAAAGAGACATAGAGGAGCTCTCTGATTATGTAGCCCAGGCTGGTATGACCCTGACCCTGAGCAGCATCTTGCCCTCACCAAGAATGATGCCACAATACAAAGACAAGATGACCAGCTTTAATCATTGGCTCAAATACTGGTGTCATTCTAGGGGGATCAAATGTCTGTCTGCTTGGGATGACATGCTAAACAAGCCACGCTGCTTCGCAAGGGACGGCTTGCATCTGTCACCACTGGGCTTCCGGATATTGGCTAAGGCTCTTGCCTCCCCCATAGTGCCTTTTTTAGGCAAGGCTCAAAAGACAAACCCACCTCCTTAGAAAACAAAAATGGAAAAAAATTAAGGGTAATGCTGCTCAATGACAGAAGTCTAAATCTAAAGATGCAGGCTCTCGAAGCACTCCTCAGTATGGAGGGCATCGATGTCTGTGCAGTAACTGAAACCTGGTTCAAGGCTCCTGAGAGCAATCCAGCGCTACCAGGCTATACCTCGTATCATGCTTTTCGGCCCCAAAACTCGGGCCAAACCAAAAAGGGAGGGGGAGTGTCCATATTCATCAAGGACACCCACACCTCCAGGTTAGTGGCAACACATGAAGCATCAGAGACCATCCAGGTGCAACTAACCGTAGGCAAAACTGCTATACAACTGGTCTCAGGAACCCCACTCAGCCTTCCTGAAGACATTGGAGGATATCAATGTCTCACCAAACACCATCATATTGGGAGACTTCAACTACCCTAACATAGACTGGGTGCATTATTCTAACCCAAACACCCTAGCCCAAAGGTTCCTGGAATTCATAAATTCAAACGCAATGGAACAGCTAGTCACCTCTCCCACAAGGGGAGATAATATACTAGACCTGATCATCACAAACATGGGGACAAAGTGCTCCACACTGGAAGTATACCCTTCACTAGTGAGATCTGACCACAAACTAATCACCCTGGATATACATATCCCACCTCCACCCCCAACACAAAAGACTACAGTGAAAAACGTCTCAAAAGCCGACTTTACACTTCTTAAAACTGAGATGGTATCCTTTAAGCCCACTGGGACAGTGGAAACCACATCCCACAATGCAGAATCCTTCACAAATGCTTTCAACGGACATCTCCAAGAATGCATGGATCATGCAATCCCAAATAAAACCAAGACCCTCTCCACCAAGGGCAGGCATCCTGTCTGGTGGACCCCAGCCATAAACAAATTGTATAACAAAAGAAGGAAGCTACTGTACGACAGAGCAAAATCCCATAAAGAGAAGGCATCTCTGATCAGCACTAGTAGAAAGCTACGTTCTCTCATAAAAACATCCAAGGCCAACTTTGAGAGAAAAATTGCTATGGACACTAAAGATAACCACAAGGCCTTCTTCAGCTATGTTAGAAACCTGGGCGGAAATCCTCAGATATGTTCAGAGTTAGTTCACAATGACAAAAAATACACTGAACCCACAGATATTGCCAACATTCTGGCAGGCAGGTTCAGTGCAAATTTCTCCCCTCCCTCACCCCCAAAAGAAGAAATACTTATCCCAGCTGAATGCAACCTCCCTGTCATCTCAGATGTCCAGGTGAGAACCGCCCTCAGCAAAGCTAAAATCAATGGGACCTGATGGTATCCTGGGTTGCGTGCTATGTGAACTCCAAGAGGAGCTAAACCCGCACATAAAAATGCTATTTAACCTTAGCTTTACTACAGGATATGTACCTGAAAACTGTGTACAGCAACAGTAGTCCCACTCCACAAAGGAGGCACCTCTACTGACCCTGGTAACTACCGCCCCATAAGCTTAACCAGCCTTGTCTGCAAAGCTATGGAAAGAATCATTATGGAACTAATAAACAGAGACGTTGGGGACTTACAGACACTTGATCCCACCCAGTTCGGCTTTGTAAAAGGCAGATCCTGTCTTTTAAACCTGGTTGACTTTTTCGAAACAGTCACTAGAGCCACTGACGAGGGCAAAGCAGTCCATATAGCCTACCTGGACTTGGCTAAAGGTTTTGACACAATACCCCACTCTGGCATCATAGACAAGCTCAACAGCTTAAATGTAAATCCATATGTCATAAGATGGGTGGCAAACTGGCTAAAGGATAGAACCCATAAAGTCAAAATCGCTGGAGCCATGTCAGACTCAAAGCCAGTTGCAAGTGGTGTCCCACAGGGCTCTGTCCTGGGACCCCTCTTGTTCGGCATTTATTTCTCAGACGTGAAAGCAAACATGGGAGGGTTGTGGCTGACAAAGTTCGCAGATGACTGCAAACTAGGCACCATAGTCGATACACCAGCTGACACATACATCCTACAGAAAGGCCTCACTGAAACGGACAACTGGTGCCGGAGTCATGGCCTTAAACTAAATGCCAAAAAATGTATAGTCATCCCCTTTGGGAAAAACAAAGTGCCCACAAATTATCACATAGGCGGTAACCCACTGAGTACGGAAAAAGTAATCAGAGACCTAGGGACCCAAGTCGATAGTGACCTCTCATTTGACACCCACATTGCCAAAGTGGTTAGAAAGACTTTCTACCTTGCCCACCTTATCATGAAGGGATTCTCATCCAGATCAAAGGAGGTCATTGTGCCCCTGTACTCCTCCCTTATCAGGCCCATGATTGAGTACAATACCCCATTTGGTATGTACCTCACCCGGCACTTGCAACAGCTAGAGAGACCGCAAAAGTACCCCACCAAGAGGATCAAGGGTCTCCAACATATGTCATATGCTGCCAGACTAAAGAAACTCCAACTCTATTCAGTAGCATACCGCCTACTCAGAGGTGATCTGTGCCTGACGTACAAGGCCATGTCCAATCAGGAATTGATGGACATGCTCCACCTCAAAAAATCCAAATCCATTAGAACCATGAGAGCTAAAGATTTGAACCTCAGCACAAATATGAATAGAACATGCTGGAGGGACAGATTCATAACTCAGAGGCTTCCCATACTCTGGAACAGAATCCCAGTTCATGTTAGGCAGAGCCCCTCACTGACTCTCTTCAAGAGAAATCTTGACGAGTGGATGGGAGATCGTAGGTTTACCCCAGGGGTCATCTCTGTGTCACTACTAGACACAGGCACAGTAAACTAATTCTACTATGTAAGGGGGTCTTCACTGTGTCACTATTAGACAGAGGCACAGTATTGTAAATCTATTCTGTACACTTTTGTACCATTACATGGGGTGGCGAAAGCCACATCACTATGGCTAGGCTTATAAATGCCCCAAGGCAGATAGCCTAGTACCAAACTATGAAACTATATGGCTTTGCCCTCTGCTCCTGCAGCAAAGCTAAAAACTGATCAGTCTTTCTGAATGATTTAGTCCTTTCTAGATAGAATCTGAGCTGTATGTGCAGATCTAGAGAGTGCAGTATTCTTTACCCCTTGTTTTGTGGGTTAGGGAAAAAGGTGGGAAAATGAATGGATTGGCTGAGAGCCACACTGGACTCCACTTTTGGCATAAAGGATGGGTTAGTCCTGATGGAGACCCTGTCAGCATGGAAAATGATGAAGGGCTCTACAGCCATTAGTGCTTGTAGCTCGGATACTCTTCTTGCAGAAGTGATGACCAGAAGCAAGGCTGTCTTCCATGAGAGAAACTTAACTCTGCTGAAGCTGCTGGTTCAAAGGGGGCAGGGTGAGTTTCTCAAACACAAAGTTTAGGTCCCAAGCTGGGGTAGGTGCTCTCCTGGGTTGCCTCAAGTTGCTAGCCCTTTTTAGGAACTGTTTGATGAGAGGGTGTGAGAAAAGAGGTTGCTTAGTGATGAAATAAGCAGAGATAGTAGAGGCATGAATTTTAGTTGAGGAAAAGGATAAACCACTGTGCAATAGGTCAGCTAGCTAATCCAGGATGAGAGGTAAGGAGGGCTGTGCCGTATTGGCTCCCTTAGCCTGGATCCAGGTGCAGAACCTTTTCCATTTGTCAGCATAAGACTTTCTAGTGCTAGGGCGTCTGGCATCACCTATAACATCTAGAACCTGTTTAATGAGAGTGGCAGCTTGTACAGTGGTCAGGGAATAAGCCAAGCTTCCAAACTGAGGGTCTGCAATTGAGGATGCATGAATTCCTCTTCCCTCTTGGTCAGGAGTGTTGGGATCTGACGGAGATGCCAAGGTGGCAGAGGGGACAGGCTGCGCAACAGTGGGTACCAGTGCTGGCGTGGCCAGTCTGGGGCAATCAGGATTGTCCTTGGTTTTTCCTCCCTTATTTTGAGCAGTACCCTAGTAATGAGAGGTAGTGGGGGAAATGCATAGACCTAGAGGTTGACCCACTGGAAGGATAAAGCATCCACTTTTCAGGCCCTGCAGTGAGGTTCCCTGGTGCAGAACTTGCTGAGCTGATGACTGGAGTTGGAAGCAAAGAGGTCGACCTTCGGGTGCCCCATTTCTCAGTTACAAGGGTGAAGATTCTTTGGTTTAGCTGCCTCTCGTGTGGGTCCAGAAGATTTCTGCTCAAGTTGTCTGCCAGAGAGTCTAGAGAGCCTGGCAGGAATTGTGCTAACGGGTGTAGTTGCATGGCTGAGGTTGTGTGCCAAATGGTCATGACAAGCCTGCATAGAGGGTAGGAATGAGCCCTTCCCTGCTTGTTGATGTACTACATCACTGTGCTGTTGTCTGCTTTGATCAGCAGAGCCCCTGGCGAGAGAAGGGGTCTGAAAGCTGTCAATGCATTTTGGACAGCTAACATCTCTTTTTGGTTGATGTGCAGATGTATTTGATCTGGGCTCCATTGGCTCTGTATTCACCTGCCGTTCAGGTGTGCACCCCAGGGACAGTCTGATGCATCTGTGGTGAGGGTCTGGGTGGCGTGGGGTGGTGAGAAGAGTAGTACCTTCTTGTGGTGGCATGCTGCTGCCCACCAAATGAAATTTTTCCAAGTCTTGAGAGTGCTGACACCAAGGGCTTTTTTGGTACCATTGAAGTTTCCTCCTATGCAGTCTGGCATATGGAATGAGCAGAATGCAAAAAGCCATAAACCCCACAGCTTGCAGGATTTTCCTTGCGGACAACTGGGGTCTGGTGGCTAGTTGAGAGAAATAGGCTGTCAGGTAAATTTGCTTTTCTGGTGTAAGGAATGCCATCTTGGATGCTCTGTCCAGGCTTGCTCCCAGGAATATAATTTTTGGGTGGGTACTAGTTTGGATTTCTTTTCATTGATAGTGTACTCTAGGGAGGTCAATAGGTCCTTTACAAAAGGCCAGGTGCTTGAGCAGCTTCTCTTGACTGACTGACTGAATTAGGCAGTTGTCTAAGTAGGGGTAAATTTGAATATTTCTTTGCCTGTAAAAAGCAATGGCAGGGGCCAGGCATTTTGTGAAAACTCTGGGAGCAGTAGATAAGCCAAAGAGAAGTGCAGAGAACTGAAAGTGCAGAGATCCTGCCCTGAAAGATTGATATTTCCTGCAGGATTCACTGATTAGGATGTGTAGGTAGGCCTCTTTTAGGTCTAGGATGGCTAGCCAAGCATCCTTGGAGAGCATAGGTAGTAGTTGCTGGAGGTGAGCATTTTGAATTTTGGTTTCACCAGGAAGGTGTTTAGTATGGATAAATCGAGGATGGTGCGCCAGGTGCCCTCTTTCCTAGGTACCAGGAAGAGCCTATAGTAGAAATCTTAGCCTATCTGTTCTGCAGGAATGTGCGCTGTTGCTCTCATGGAGAGCAGGGAAAGGAATTGATTTTTGGCCTCTGCCCACTGGTTTGGAGATAGATCTGGGAACCCTTTTCAGGATGGTAGAGTGTGGAAAGAAAACTTATTTCCCTGGGACACTATGTTGAGGACCTAGTGGTCGTTGGTAATGGTGTTCCAGGTGCTTGCTTGGAAGGAGAGTTTTCCTCAAAGGGGCAAGTGCAGGTGGGCAGAGGGAGGGGGTGGAAGTGGAGAGTCATTGTGAGTTCTTACCATGAGGGGGTGGCTTTGCACTCCCTGGTTTAGAATGGAGGAACTCCATTGCTTTGATCTCTGCACTCCCTGTGACTGTTCTCTGGGGGGGGGGGGGTCTGCTTCCTCAGGGTCAGGGCTGAACTGACCTGGAGGGGGCAGGAAAGGATCAGTGCTTGAAGGAGCAATGCCTACTGAACCTGGGTGGCTGGACCTGCAGGGAATCCTTAACTGTCTGCATAGATTTAGCTTTTTCTTCCATCTTGTTTAAGACGACCTCTGCCTTGGTGTCAAATAAGTTGTCTTTGTGCAAGGGTGCATCCAATAGTTTAGATCTGACATGGTCTGGCAAGGGCTGTTCCTTAAGCCAAGCATGCCTTCTAAGGACAGAATCAGAGGCTGCTGGCCTGCAAAGGTGCTTCTAGGGCATCAAAACCACAGTGTAAGGTGTGCTTTGTTGACTTTTAGAGTGCATTAAGTCTTGCAGCTCTTTATTTTCTGCACAAGCAGGAAAAGTTGATATTTTTTATTTGAGAGGTTCTATGGTATGCTGCTGAAATTTTAGCATATGGAAAGTGCAGTTGTGTACACTTACCATAAATGTAAATGTTCGAGTGTATTCACTGTTGCAGTCATTACATTTGGGTAATCCTGCTGGCAGGTTGCCCTCAGCTGGCCTGAATTCCTAAGTCTTGGGTCCTGCGTCGGCTGCTGTCACCCCTTCCCTGACTTCAGGTCGTCAGGGGTATAAAAGAAGCAGCCGACGCAATTTTCTTCAGTTTTTCTTGCCCCAGATGTCAGGTGCCCCCTAAAAGGGTAGCCAAACTTATATATATATATATATATATATATATATATATATATATATCAATAAGTGCACCAATATAAATTTTACTTTCACCTGTAAGCAAATACACCACATAGGTTGTATGAATTAGAGAAGGAAAGATAAGATGAGATTCATAAAGAAAAACGGGGGATGGGGGTGGGTAACCTGGACTGCAACAGTGAATACACTCGAACATCTACATTTATGGTAAGTGTACACAACTGTATGTTCTTTGTGTTTCACTGTTGCAGTCATTACATTTGTGTAGAGTCCCAAAGCTATGGTTGGAGGGCTGGGGCTAAACAGGATTAGGAGTGGCTATGAGGCCCTGTAGAACTGCAGTGGCAAAGCCTGCCCTGCATTTAGAGTAGAGTGGCAGATGATAATGCTTTGTAAAGGTGTGCACTGAACTCCAAGTAGCCACCTCTAAAATGTCTCTGGTTGGTACTCCTCTGAGAAAGGCTGCTGAAGTGGCTGCAGCTCTGGTGGAATGTGGCCTAATGCCCTTAGGCACTGGTTTGCCATGGTGTAAACAGCAGAAACGAATGCAGTGGCCTATCCACTTGGAAATAGTCTGCTTTGATATAGCCTTTCCTTGTGATCCTGCAGCATATGCCACTAGTAATTGCTCTGTCTTTCTGAAAGCTTTGGTTCCAAGTAGAATCTAAGCTGTCTGTGTACGTCCAAAGAATGTAGAATTCTCTCCCCCTTGTTCTGTGGAGTTGGATAAAAAGTTGGCAGATGAATAGCTAGTTAAGAGCCACACTGGACACCATTTTAGGCATAAATGTTGGGTTTGTCCTCAGAGAGACCCTGTCTGGATTAAAAAATGATAAAAGGTTCCACAGCCATGAGCGCCTGTAGCTCTGAAACCCGTCTTGCAGAAGTAATTGCCAGGAGCAGAGCTGTTTTCTAAGATAAAAACTTTATATCAGCAGTAGCAACTGGCTCAAAAGGAGGCAGGGTGAGCTTTTCCAAGACATAGTTGAGGTCCCACGCAGGTATTGGTAATCTCCTTGGAGGCGTTAATTTTTTGGCTCCTCTGAGGTACTGCTTTAATAAAGGATGAGAAAAAAGTGGTGGCTCTGTATTGCAATGAGCCGAAATGGCAGAGGCATGAATTTTAATTGATGAAAACAATAGGCCTTTGTCCAGCATCTCAGTTAAGTATTGCAAAATCTGAGGAATATTTGGTACAGCTGCATCAGTTCCTTTTGCCTGGTTCCAAGCACAGAATCTCTTCCATTTGCCAGCATAAGACTTTCTAGTACTAGGCCTTCTGGCTTCCAAAATGACATCCATCACAGCTTTACTGAGAGGTGTTTTTTGTATGACTACATTATCCGCCATGCTGCCAGGTTTAATGTCCTAAGTTGACTGTGCAGGATCTGATTGTTTTGCTGGGACAGTAGATGAGGTATTTGAGGTAAGGTCCAAGCTGGGCATAGAGACAGGTTCCTTAGGATTGGATACCAGTACTGGTGTGGCCAGTCTGGGGCAATCAATATCATCTTTGGCTTCTCCTGCTTGACCTTTAGGAGTACCTTGGGGAGGAGAGGTAGTGGAGGAAAGGCATATACTGATAGGTTTTTCCAGCTGAAAGATAGGGCGTCCACTTTCCATGCTTGTCTGTGATAAGTCCTTGTGCAGAATCTTTTTAGATGGTAGTTGTGAGGTGAGGCAAATAGATCTATGTCAGGGCATCCCCATTTCCTTGTTATCATGCTGAAGACTTGTGGATCCAGCTTCCACTCGTGGGGTTCCATGAGGTTTCTGCTTAGTACATCTGCCAGAGTATTTTTCTTTCCTGGCAGGAATTGTGCCTGCAGATGTACTTGGTAAGTCAGAGCTGTGTCCCACAATGTCATGGCTAGTCTGCAAAGGGGGTAAGAATGTGTGGCCCCCCTGCTTGTTTATATACCACATGACCATGGTGTTGTCTGTCTATCAGTAGTTGTCCCGGAAGAAGTAGGTTCTTGAAGGCTGTCAGGGCATTTTGAACATCTTGCATCTCTTTTTGATTGATACGTAGATGCATTTGGTTTGAGGACCATGTGCCCTGAAATGCATCTTCCTGCCATGTGAGCCCCCTAGGCATAATCTGATGCATCCGTTGTTAGTGTCTGCCTGGCTGGGGGTAATGTGAATGGTTGTCCCTTGTTCTGGTGACAAGCCTTTGCCCACCATCGAAACTCCTGTTGCAGGCAGGGAATGAGAGTAGTCATTGTTTCCAGGCTGTGGCAATGTTGAGTCCAAACACTTTTTAGGTACCACTGAAGTTTCCTCATATGCAGTCTTGCATATGGAATTAGTGGGATGCAGGATGCCATGAAGCTCAAAGCCTGCAGAATTTTTCTTGCAGATAACTGGGCCTTTGTTGCCAACATTTTGAAGTAGGTAGTCAGTTGCCTTTGTTTTTCTGGCATGCTGCGGTAGCGTTGTCGCCTCACAGTAAGACGTCCTGTTTGATTCTCAGCTAAAGCGTCTTCTGTGTGGAGACGTGCGTGAATGGGCGTACCTTCGTTGAAGGTTGTGCGTCAGGCCTGGCAAGTCGGTATGTAAAAAATCTACTGCCAATCATTAGCGGACTGGAGTTCCACTGTGGCGACTCCTAACCGGGAAAAGCCAAAAGATGCAACAAGATAAGCCATCTGGGCAGTTGTATTTAAGCTTGCACCCAGGAATTTTACCTCTTGAGAGGGTACTAGTTTTGATTTCTTTTTGTTGATTGTGTACCCTAGGCATGTTAGAAGTCTTTTCACAAACGCCAGATGCTGAAGAAGAATGTCCTTGTTCTCTGCTTGAATTGGACAGTTGTCCAAGTAAGGATATATTTGTATTCTTCTTTGTCTGCAGAATGCAATTACTGGTGCCAGGCACTTTGTAAAGACCCTGGGCGCAGTAGATAAGTCAAAGGGCAGTGCAGAGAATTAGTAATGCATTGAACCAGCTTTGAATCTGAGGTACCTTCTGCACGATTGTCTGATTGGAACATGCAGGTATGCCTCTTTTAGGTCTAAGGTCATGAGCCAAGCATTCTTGCCCAGCATGGGCAGAAGCTGCTGCAAAGTCAACATTTTGAATTTTGGAATATCCAGGAATGTGTTCAGAATACATAGGTCCAGTATCGGTCTCCAGGCCTTGTCCTTTCTGGGTACCAAGATCAGTCTTGAGTAAAATTCTTGTCCCTGCTCTTGCTCTGGTACTTGCTGAATGGCCCTCATGTCCATGAGGGATGTAACTTGTTTTTGTGCCTCTGCCCACTGATTTTTTGGCAGATCTGGCCAGCCTTTTGCCTTTGGCAGAGTATGGAAATGGAATTTGTAGCCTTGTGACACTATATTTAGAACCTACTTGTCCTGGGTTATAATGTGCCAATTTTGAGCAAAAAGTGCTAATTTTCCCCCTAAGGGTGCTGGGAAGTCTTTGGTCTATTTGATACTGGAATCTGACACCACTTTAGGAAGGAAATAAGGATTAGTTCTCAGCGATATTCTTTCTTTGTAGAAAATGATATATGGATTCTTCACACACAAAGCCTGTAACTCTGAAATTCTCCTAAATCCACAAAGTGCAGAAGGAGTGAATCCGGAGTTGATCACAAGCCGGTTTATTAAATAAAAGTCCAGAAGCACGCCAAAAACACACAATAAATGATAAACGCCCATTATAGTCCACAAAGCGTTTTCGTCTTATACTATAGACTTCATCAGATGAATAACAATTCTGTTAATGAACCCTTTATATACTGTTTTTAATTACATAATCAAACAATTAGCGTGTGATAGGACTAACCATTAAATAAATTAAAATGTTTAAAACCTCTCTCTCTCTCTAAGGAAATCATGCATAGAAAAGGGACTTCACTTTAATAGTAAAAAATATATAAAGCTATGAAAAAATGTTTTTTAAAAAGTTATATAAAACACATTATATGCTTTAAAAATGCCATGTTCTTGGTTTACTAATTTATAAGTATGTCTACTGTTTAAAAACTAATGTATTTATTAGATAATTTAATTCAATTAATACTATGTATAAAATTTCACCCTAAACCTAACACTGTGTCTAAAATACTATTACTACCATCTAGTGGCCATTCTGAATGGTATCTATTGCTGTTAATAATTTAGCAGACCTTAGTTTTAGTAAAGGTTTAATAGTAATAAAATCATTTAAACCAGGAGGGTGGTCTGCTTGGAGGGTTACCTGCCACCATAATTCTCTAAACTCAATCCTGTCTTCCCAAGGACCAACCCTAATATTGGTTTTGATCTGTTCTAAAATCATAAAACCATAACTAGCTCCTATACAGTTTTTAGAATGCTTAAGTGCATTTGTTTCTTTTTTTGTAGAAATATCGTACATGTGTTCATATATCCTTCTTTTAAGCATTCTTTCGGTCTTTCCAACATAGAATGAACCACATTTTTTACACACAGCTAAATATATTATTCCCCTGGTGTTAGAATCGTAATGTTCATTACTATAAATCCATTTTCCTCTACTTTCCAAATAATGCTTTTCTGTGTTAAGAATATATGAACATTGTTTACAACGACCACATTTAAAAGTGCCTTTTCTTCCTTTATTGGTTGTTCTTTCCCATTTATTTTCTAAAATACCTTTCATGCTGACTGAATTCTTGTAGGTAATTTTTTGTGGAATAGTCCTTAGGTTATCTAAATCAGAAATAGCCACAAAGGCTTGCCACTCTTTCAGGAAAATATTTTTAACATAATTGTTAATACCATTGTATTCTAAAATTAAGGTTTGTCCATAGTTTTCACCATCTCTTTCTTTGTTAAAATCATAGGACTTCTCCTTTTTATTTATAATGGGTTGAAATTTACTTAATCTCCCTTCCTCCACTTTTTTTCTTATTTGAGCTACATAATCAAACTGATACCCTCTTTCTAAAAACATTTTTAATAATAAATCACATTCTATAATAAAATCATCGTTGGAACTAGTCATTCTGCTACCCCTCACAAATTGTCCTTTAACTATGTTTTTTTTTACAGTGTCTTGGATGAGCACTTTTATAGTGTAGGAAGGAGTTGCAGAACGTAGGTTTCCTGAATATTCTACTTTCGAAGTAAATTCCTTTTTTATATATTTCTATATCTAAATAAATTAAATTGTGTTCTGAAATTTTGCGTAAATTTTAAAAAATTAGTTGAATTATTAATATAAACCATAAAATCATTCAACTTGTCTATTCCAACTGTCCAAAAAATTACTATATCATCAAGGAACCTACGGTATAGTGTCCAACAATTTTTATAAACTGAATTAAATATGTATTTCTGTTCCCATTTGATAAGAACCAAATTTGCATAAGTGGGGGCACAGGCGGCTCCCATGGCTACCCCCTGTGTTTGTTGACAAAATTCCACATTAAAATATAAAAAATTATTCTTCAAAATCAAACTCAATAACCAATTACATACTAATTCATCATTTTGTGTTAGGGAATTATCTTCATATATAATCTCCTCTAACATCTGCATCCCTTCTTTGTATGGTATTGATGAAAATAGGTCGATAATATCTATAGTAACAAACAAAAGGTTTTCATGACTTAATTCATCCGAGACCTCTCTTAATAGGTCCCAGGGATCCCTTAATACTGTTTTTCTGGATGTCCAAATTTTCTTAAGTTTACTGTCTACGTATTTCGCCAAGGGGTATGTCTTGGACCCTTCCGCTGACACAATAGGTCTAAATGGGGGGTCTCTTTCACATTTGTGAATTTTAGGTATACATACCAAATATTGTTGGTATTTTTGGTTTTTCTACTTTTAAATATATGTATGTTCCATGGTCAATTAAATCCATCATATAACATTTCATTAATACTAATATCTTATTATATGCAATATTAATCTCATTGAGGGAAATATTAGTATATCTGTTATCGTCCCATAAAAGGGTATGCATTTTACTTTCATATAGTATGTTGTCCATGAACACAACTCCACCCCCTTTATCTGGGTTCATAACTCTAAGGTTTTGATCTTCTTTTATCTCATACAGTATTTGTTTTTCTTCGTTACTGGACTTTTATTTAATAAACCGGCTTTTGATCAACTCCGGATTCACTCCTTCTGCACTTTGTGGATTTATTAGTTGTTTTTGTGCAGAGCTCACAGTATTGTCTACGTTCTGAAATTCTCCTAGCAGATGTGATAGCTACTAGGAAGAGGGTCTTCCAGGATAAAAACTTGAGGTCATAGGTGGCTGCTGGCTCAAAGGGTTGACAAACCAAGCATTGTAAGACCAAGGTTAAATTCCAAGGCACTATAGGATCTTTGAAAGGTGGCTTCAAATGTAGAGTGCCCTTAAGAAAGGTTTTGCAAAGATGGTGAGACATCAAAGAACGATCATCAAATCTATTATGAAATTTTGAAATGGCAGCTAAATGAACTCTAATGGTAGAAATTGAGGCTCCCAACTGAAATAAGGTGGCCAAGTATTCCAGGACCTTATTGACCGGAACTGAGAAAAAATCAAAACCGTTTTTAGCCAACTAAATAGAAAATCTCTCCCATTTGCTAAAATAAATTCTTCTGGTAGACAGGTTTATGAAAAGCCAGAAGTATCTTTTGCACTGTGGAGGACAAATTGTTTTGCCTGGCAATTACTGGAAGTGGAGAAACCAAGCTGTCAGCTTGGGATGGATCAAGCCCTGATGATTAGATAACAGATCTGGTGTTGGAACCAGAGTCCACGGGTGGTGAACCAGGTGAGGCCAGGGAAAGGGAAACCAGACTTGATGGGGCCAATATGGTGCAATGAGAATCACTTTGCTTCTCAACCATTGGGCTTTCCTCAGAAATTGGGGAATTACAGGGATTGGTGGGAAGGCATACAGAAGTCCCAGGAGCCAATCGTGGAGAAGTGCATCTCTCGGGGACTCCCCGTAAGGGGTGACACTAGGGAAAAGTAGCTGCTGTATTTGTGGTTTATGGGAGAGGCAAACAGGTCATAGGCAAGGCTGACCCCATTGACAAAAGATTCTCGTTGTTACATAGCATTGTCACCTCACAGTAAGATGCTGTCCGCTTCGACTCTCAGAGCGTCTTCTGCATGGAGACATGCGTGAATGAGCGTACCTTCGTTGAAGGTTGTGCATCAGGGCTGGCAAATCGGTACGAAAAAATCAACTGCCAATCATTAGCGGACTGGAGTTCTGCTGTGGCGACCTCTAACTGGGAAAAGCCGAAAGTCACAACAACATTGGGATTGAGAGACCACTCGTGAGGTAGAAGGATACACCTGCTTAGTGTTGGAATTCCCTGGAACATGCACTGCTATTAGAAAGCGGTTGGAGGCAATTGCCCATTGCCAAACTCTTAGAGCTTCCCAACATATAGGGTAGGATCTGGATCCCCCATGTTTGTTGATGTACCAGACCACTGACAAGTTATCTGACCAGATAGCAATTGCTCTTGAAGAAAGGGCAAACTGGAATGCTTGGAATGCTAAAAGCACTGCCTTTCATTCTAGGACACTGGCCTCCTGAGGGGACCAAGCACCTTGGAAGATCTTTTCCTGAAAATGCCCGCCCCCCCCACCCTATCAGGGAAGCATCCGTGGTCACTATGGCCTTGGGCGGAGAGGGGGTAGAAGGGACGACTCCATAAATTCTCTTGCAACTTCGTCCAAGATAAAAACCTTCTTGCAGCAGTTCATTATTAGGACTGGATGAGACATGGGGTGAGTTAACAGTGACCACTGTGATGGCAGAAGCCACTGAAGCAGCCTTGTGTGGTACCTTGCCAGGGGAACTAAAGTGATTGTTGCTGCCATGGACCCAAGAAGTTGTAGAACTAGATGAGAAGGGACTTTGTCTTGAGAGAGTATCACTTGTAGTTGCGACCTCAACTTTAACAGCCTGTGATGAGGAATGGGGGCCTCGCAGGATTTTGTACTTAGTTTTGTTCCAATGAATTCTAGATCCTGTGTGTGAGATAGTTGTGATTTTTCTTTGTGGACTGAAATGCCTAAGAACTCGGCAAGGTGCAGAATGGAGTCTATTGCACAAAGCAGTAGATGCCAGGTGGGGACAGTGAGGAGCCAGTCATCTAGATATGGAAACACATGGAATCCCTGCTGAAGATCTAAAGCGCACACCCAATGGTCTTTCTCCAGAAATGGAAGGATAGACTGAACTGTGACCATCTGGAATTTTGTCTGTTGCACAAATTTGTTCAATACACTGAGGTCCAAGATTGGTCTCCAGACCTGTCTTTTTTGGCACTAAAAAGAATCTCGAGTAAAATATGGATACTATCTGGTCTGCTGGGACTGCTTGGTTGACTCTTTTTTGAAGCAGCTTTTGAATCTCTAGTGCTGCTATATCTCTCTGACTGGGTGGAAAGTACAGTTTTGTACCTACCATAAATGTAGATGTCCGAACTGGATAGCATCTGCAGTCATAACAAATGGGTTGTCCTGTCGTCAGGCAGCCCTTCGGTCGGCCGGATTCCAAAGTCTGGGTCCGGCTTCGGCTGATGTCGCACTTCACCCGACGACATCTCTGCTGGTCTTCGGGTATAAAGGCATCAGCCGACTCCATTTTCCTCAGTGTTTCTTGCCCCAGATGCCAATTGCCCTCTTGGAAAGCTAAATTTTGGATAAATGCCAATGTTTCCAAAATAGTAGAAGGCAAACACAAAAAATAAACATGTATGTACATATATACAAACAAATACACCATAAGAGACTCCCCAGCTAGCTATTAGGAGGATAAATACCTAGGAGTACCGCAGAGGGGAAGGAGGGAGGTAATCCTGACTGCAGATGCTATCCAGTTCGGACATCTACATTTATGGTAGGTACAAAACTGTACTATGTCCTTCATGGATGCATCTGCAGTCATAACAAATGGGTAGAATACCATAGCCAAACTAGGGTAGGAGGAATAATAATTATGGTGTAGTCAGAATCCCTTGCAGTACAGCAGTGGCAAACCCTGCTCGGGATCTAGAATATAGAGGTAAATTATAATGCTTGGCAAATGTATGCACGGAGGTCCAAGTAGCCACCTCAATAATGTCCTTGGTTGCCACTCCTCTTAAGAAAGCTGTGGTAGTGGCTGTAGCCCTTGTAGAATGAGGTCTTATGTTCTGTGGAATTGGTTTTCCATGGTAGGAGTAACAGAATCTTATGCAATTTCCTATCCATTTGGAGATTGTCTGTTTGGAAATTGCTTTTCCTTCCCTTCCTGTTGCATAGGCTACAAAGAGCTGGTCAGTTTTTCTGTTACCTTTGGTTCTGTCCAGGTAGTAGCGTAACTGTCTATGTACATCCAAGGTATGCATTATTCTTTCACCTCTGTTTTGTGGATTGGGAAAGAAGGTAGGTAGGTGGATTGCCTGGTTTAAAGACACTCTGGATACCACCTTAGGCATAAATGTAGGATTAGTTCTCATGGACACCCTATCTTGATGGAAGATTAGGAAGGGTTGCACTGCCATTAAGGCCTGTAGTTCCGAAACCCTCCTTGCTGAAGTAATAGCCAGTAGGAAAGCAGTTTTCCATGACAGGTGTTGTAGATCTGCTGTTGCTGCTGGTTCAAACGGAGGGAGTGTCAACTTTTCTAGTACAAAATTCAAGTCCCATGCTGGTAATGGTGGTTTCCTAGGAGGTTTTACATTCTTGATCCCTCTGAGGAACTGCCTGAGTAGAGGATGTGAAAAGACAGGAGGATCAAAGCTGTATTCTGCTGAAATAGCTGATGCATGTATCTTGATGGAGGAATAGGACAGGCCTGTATGTAGAAGCTCTGCCAAGTACTCCAGAATGTTAGCAATATCTATGTTCGACACATCTTTTCCTCTTTCAGTACTCCAAATGACGAACCTTTTCCATTTTCCTGCATAGTTCCTTCTTGTTGAAAGTCTGCGGGCTTCAAGGATAATGTCTTTAACCCTTTGTGAAAGGTCTGGGTTAGTTACTGCTATGTGATGTTCCAGGCAGTCAGTTGCAAGGTTTTTAGGTTTGGATGTATGATGTTGTAGTTGTTCTGAGTTAACATCAAAGGCATCAGGGGTATTGACCACATTTTCTCCCGAGACATGCTCCTCAGCAATGGGTACCAGTGTTGTCTTGGCCAGTTCGCAGCTATCAGAATTATCCTTGGACGTTCCTCTTTGATTTTCAGTAGTACCTTGTGCATCAAGGGAAGAGGTGGAAATGCATATGCTGTCAGGCCTTTCCAGCTGAAGGATAGAGAGTCCACCTTCCATGCAAGTGGGTGGAATGTCCTTATGCAGAATTTTTTGAGCTGGTGATTTTGTGGGGAAGCGAATAGATCTATTTGTGGCATTCCCCATTTCTTTGTGATGGCCTTGAAGATGTCCGGGTGTAGCATCCATTCGTGAGCATCCGAAGTGGTTCTGCTTAAAATGTCTGCTAGGGTGTTCTCTTTTCCCGGTACAAATATTGCCTGTAACTGGATGTTGTAGCTGAGAGCCAGATTCCAAAGGTCCAAAGTCATTCTGCATAGGGGTAAGAATGAGTGCCTCCCTGTTTGTTGATGTACCACATGACTGTGGTGTTGTCTGTCCTTATCATCAAATGGCCTTTTTTGAGGAATGGTCTGAATTTTTGGATTGCCAGTTTTACTGCCAGCATTTCTTTTTGGTTTATGTGCAGGTGCAACTGGTCCTGAGTCCACAGTCCTTGTACGCATTTGTCCAGCATGTGTGCCCCCCATCCTAGGTCTGAGGCATCCATTGTGATGGTTTGGTTTGCTCGAAAGTTGTGGAAGGGTAAGCCTGTGTTTGACTGGCATGCCCGAGCCCACCATAGGAACTCCTGTTTTAAGCATGGGATTAGTGGTATTTCTGTTTCTAAGCTGTGCCTGTGTTGAGACCATAAATTCTTTAGGTACCACTGTAACTTTCTCATATGCAGTCTGGAAAGTGGGACCAAGATTATGCATGATGCCATGAAGCCCAAGGCCTGCAGAACTTTTCTTGCTGTTAGTTTGTTCTGCTTTGTTAATGCCAAGAAGTAAAGAGGGAGCTCTTTTTGTTTTTCTGCAGTTAGGAATGCCATCTGTTTTACTGTGTCCAATTCTGCGCCCAAGAATGTTCTTGTCTGGGATGGTATCAGCCTTGACTTTTGTAAATTGACTGTGTATCCCAGGGCTTGTAGCAAGTAAATGACCCTTTGTAAATCTGTTGTCAGCTTGCTTTTGTTGTCCGCTTGTAACAGGCAGTCGTCCAGGTATGGATAAATTTGGATTCCCTGTACTCTGCAGTGAGTGATTACTGATGCCAGGCATTTTGTGAATACTCTGGGCACAGTAGATAAGCCAAAGGGCAATGCTGAGAATTGATAATGCTCTGATCCTGCAAGAAATCTGAGGTATCTTCTGCAATTTGGTCGAATGGGGACGTGCAGGTATGCCTCCTTGAGATCTAGAGTTACCAGCCAACACTCCTTGCCCAGCATGGGAAGAAGTTGCTGCAGGGTCAGCATTTTGAATTTTGGGACAATGATGTATGTGTTTAAGATGGACAGGTCGAGAATAGGTCTCCAGTTTTTCTCTTTTCTTGGAACTAGGAAGAGTCTGGAGTAGAATCCTTTGCCCTGTTCTGTTATTGGTACCCTTTCCACAGCTCTCATCTTTATTAATTCCGCTATCTGGTGCAGGGCTTCTATTTTTGATTTGGGGGCAGGTTTGGCATTCCTCTTTTTACTGGTAAAGTGTGGAAGTGGAACCGGTAGCCTTGGTCTATGGTTTGCAAAATCCACTTGTCTTTTGTAATATAGTGCCAATTTTTCGAGAATAAGGCTAACTTTCCGCCTAATGGTGCTGCTATTTGCTCCCTGGTAGGCGGAGTCAGAGCCAAGTCACTGTGATTGTCCTGTTGCAGTGGCAGTGGTTGTGTCTGTGCCACGGTTATTGCCTTGCCACTGTCGTCCTCTGTAGGCACCTCCTCTGGATTGATTTCTGCCCCTAGAGCGTCTGTTCCTGCCCTTTTGTGATCTTGTGGAGTCAGGAAAGGACCAATTTTTGGCAGGCCAGTTCCTGCTAAACCTTGGGGGATGAACCTGTAGGAAATCTTTAACTGTTTGTACAGATTTTGCCTTCTCTTCCATTTTCTTCATTACCTGCTGGGCAGGTTCCCCAAATAGACTGGCCTTATCCATATTGGTATTGGATCATGTGAAACTGACAGTTTAAAGCTCTAGCTGAGAGAGTAGCAGAGGTGTAGACTTTTTTCCCCCATCTCTCTAAGGACCTGGATTCCCTTTCAGAGGGAATAGGGTTTTTTGCTGTGGTCGAGGCTACTGCCTTAGGCCCCTGGGATATAGTTTCGGGGTCTGCAAGTGGGGCCTTGTATAGGTGGTGATGAGTGTCTGGCACCCTGTAAAATCTACCTGGTTTAGCAGGGGCTGGAGGTAAAGAATCAGGTGCAGTGCAGACATCAATAAATGCATCGTCCACAACAGATAGAACAGGAGGTATAGCTAAGGGCCTATGTTGTGGTAAGTGCAGAAAAGTCCTAAGCCTTTTTCTTGAATCTGAGAAATCTTGTCCCTGCCATTGGAATTGTTCTCTCATGGCATGTAAGGTTTCCCCAAAGGAGAATTCCTCTGGTGGAGAGGCAACTGGAATGGATTCTTCTGCATCTGAATCTTCATAATTGGAAAAAGGAGCCTCTGGCTGGTCTGTAATGTCTGAGTCATCCGCAGAATCATCAGAGGACACAGGCTCGGGGGGCTCTGCTCTAGGTCTCTTTCCTGGGGGCTGAGAGGCCCTGTCTGGGTGAGATTGGGATCCCCTAATTAAGGATATTAAATCTTCTGCCAGAGTAAGCATTTGAGAACTAGAAGTAGGCCTGAGTGAGGATGGTTTAACAGGCACTGATTTAGCTGATTTGGCTGCTTTAGCCCTGGCAAAGGCCTTAATAGACATGGCTGCAGGAGGCCTAGCAGCACCACGTGCTGGAGTAGAGCTATCCAAAGGGATGGTGTCTGATAGATCAGTAGGAACCACAGTTGTAGGCAAAATTTCTGAGGCTGATTCAGGTAAGGTAGCAGGAGCCTCAGTAGTAGTCATGGATTCGGCTGAAGATTGACCAGTTTTCTCGGTTTCGGCCAAAACCGAGACACTCGCAGCTTGCTTAACCGTGGTTTCAGCTGAAACCGCGGACCGCGAGTGTCGGTCTTTTTCTTTGCGTTTTTTAACAATTTGGGTAGTCGGAGGATCCGACGGCATAATGTACGCAAAATCTGAGCCGAAAAACTGTTCAGCAAACTCCGACCGACGCCTAAGCGTTAGTCGGTTGAAGGAAGCACAGGCCGAACAGGCTGCTACGTCGTGGTCTGGGCCTAAGCAAGGCAAACAGTAAGAGTGGAAATCTTTATGAGGTATTTGTTTCCCACAAGTTAAACAGTTATTGACTTTTTCTGACATCGGCTGAGGCAAGAAAGAGTCCCCAACGGGGTACTTAGCTTTTTAGAAGTCTTCGAAGTAGTATTCGGTAGTAGTAATCTCTGAATCTGACCGACCGGCACTTGCGAACAGCTTCTGCTTGGCCACGCGGCAAGAAAGACTGAGGAAAATGGCGTCGGCTGATGCCTTTATACCCGAAGACCAGCAGAGATGACGTCGGGTGAAGTGCGACATCAGCCGAAGCCGGACCCAGACTTTGGAATCCGGCCGACCGAAGGGCTGCCTGACGACAGGACAACCCATTTGTTATGACTGCAGATGCATCCATGAAGGACATCATCAGGGATTCACCTTTGTGGTTTGGGAAAAAGACTGAAGGGAATGTGGTAACCTCTAATAATTATTGTCTGCACCCAGGAATCCAATGTTATAGAGTGTCAGGCTGGGTGGTGCCAAGAAAATCTTCCCCCAACTGCTTCCAGTGGTAAGCAATTGGGCTGCTACTCAGGAGCGCTGGTAGAGTTATCTAGAAAAGGAATCCCTGGAACCCCGATTGTGCAGACCCCCCCGCCACAGGAGGGGCATCTTCCAGAAGAGTTTTCCCCCTCTACCCCAGGGAGGGGGGTACTCACCAAATGTGTCCTGAAAAGGCCCTTGGGTTTTCTTGAACCACATCTTTCCACTCCTCTGATTTCTGGTCATTGAGGAGTGGAAAAACGTATGACCACAGCAAAAAGGGTCTTCCTGTCCTTCTCACACCTGGTTAATGTATCTCTGACTTTTGGGCCAAACAATGAAGTATTATCCACAGAGGCGTTGACAAAGGAAGACTTGAAGGGTTCTGCGAAATCACATAAGTGCATCCAGGAGTGGCACCTAATGGCAACTCCTGTACCCGCTGCTCAAGACATCCCTTCGGCTGTATGTATAATAAGCTGCATAGATGGATTAGAGATCAACTCTAGGGTGGAAAGCTGGGAGACAACCATATCCCGGACCTCATCAGAGACTGCTCCTGCCAAGGTATTTGAAGGCTCAGTAATCAGATCCTTTTGGAATTGAGTGAAGTGTGCCAAAAAAATTCAAAGACCGAATAGCGAAGGTCATTTGAAGCAAAGACCAGCTTCCCAAATCTGTCCATCGTCCAATACTCTCAGTTTAGAGGATGGACAGTTGAACTCTCTTCAGCAAGTTCCTTTTTTTGGCTGCTGCCACCACCATGACATCCACTGCTAGACCCTTTAACCAACAGAGCTGATCTTCAGGGGCTGAAAGAATTTTGTCCGTTCTCCAAGAATTGGCTCTATGGTGTTAGGAGTCTTCCACCCACGTTGCACGATGAGTTTGATTAGTTCATCAGCAGTTGGGGTCACCCAAGGAGTAGACGGCTGGGCATGAAAAGCCTGCAAGAAAAAAAGATTCCTAGGAGGATGGGTTTGAGGACTTCCAATCACCCCTCTCTTTTAGAATTTCCAGGATGTCTCCAAAGGAGACATCTTCAGGGGTGACGGTGGGGACCCTTCCCCTTCATCGTAATCCATATCCTCAGTGACAGATTCTTCTGGAGAATCTAAGTACTTCCTCTTGCATGTTCTCTTTTGGGGTGGCTTCTCAGGGAGAAGATCTGAGGAGGACTCCGAAGAGAGTGGACCCTTAACTAGGGTATCTTGCTGCTCTCATGCCCGCTGTCCCCGATCTAGCAGACTGTGGCAACTGTGAACCAGAGGGAACAAAAATATGGCACTCAGACGGGGATGGTACCAACTGTGAGCTTACTGAAGCTAGAGCTGTCTCCATAACCTGGAAGGCAGGCCCACCCGAAGAGGGATGGGAGCCTGGAACCGAGAAAGACAACCTCGGAACTGGGGACACACCCTACTCCGATGAGCCACCTCCCAGAGCAAGAGCTGAGAGAGGACTTAAAACTACAAAGGAACCGATAACTGTAGATGGTGCCACAGAAAAAAATCAGAGCCGATCCAGAGATCCCAGGACCGGCAGCCAAATCTCAGTCCCATGGATGTAATGGTTCCAATGGAGCTGAAGACCACAGAGTAGGTTTCCAGCACCAAGGTGAGATCCACCATCGGTACCGAAGCAGTTGGCACCGGGTGTGTTGAAGCAATGGGCTCCAACACTTGCGGAGAGGTTGAAGGAGGAATATATGTAGGAGTCCTGGGAGAGTTAGCCTCAGCTCCGGGAGGGATTTCAGAGAAGATGCAGGGAGGCCTCTGGCTGGCAAGAGCTGATCCACTAATCCAACTACATCCATTTCTTGACAGACTCCTGGAGGAATGGATGGACATTCACGAAGGAGATTCAGGTCTTTCTATAAAGCGAATTAGCTGCTGACTCAAGAAGGGGTCTATTGATGGGGAGTATCTAGTCCTGGGGGTACTTAACATCTCAACCTTCGGTACCATAGACTATTGTTTGGCAGGAGATGGAACCGAAATATTTGAGGTGACAACTATTGGTGTCGGAGAGGTCGTCTGCGCTGAAGACATGGCTGGTACCAAAGGTGTCTGAATGGCTTCAAAGATAGATGGCACTGTGGGAGATTTTATCGGTTGAGGTGCCACAGCAGAAGTCGGTGCAGTCTTTTGGCTTCGGTTCCAAGGAAGGAGTCAGAACCTGAGATTTTGGAGTCTTAGATTTGTGCACCTTAGGGGAAGACAGTACTGAATAGCTCAGTTTTTTTGATTCAGTCTTCGGAGATTTTGAAGTCTAGGCCTTGGAGAGAGCTTCAACTAAGGGACATTTCCGAAAGATAACCTGGAGTTAAAAGAATTACTGTGGCAAATTAAGTTACAAGCACACATTTGCCCAGGGTTAAATGACTATTGTATTATAAGTTGTGTTTTAAAGCTTAGGTCTGATTTGGTTCAGATTCAACTGTGAACATTTATATATATATATATATATATATATATATATATATATATATATATATATATATAAAAAGGGAGGGGGTTCATTGAAGAATTGCACTGTGTTTAATTTTTTCAAAGTATGTCTTTTTAAGTAACAATTGATTAATTGGTCACGTGGTGTGTTTTGTAACTATTTAAGTTACCTTTCTGTATATGCTTGAGTAGATTCTGATGAAGTCTTTAGCTGTAAGCTGATGAAAGTGCTCAATCTACTGGTGAATAAAAGGAAGAATTTTATTTTGGTGTGGACCTGCTGTGTACACTTGGACCGTTTAATTTTTATCACATTTCAGTAAGCCCTTAAGAATCATATTACACTTTTCTGTAAGAGTTTGAGCACTGAATCCTTTGCAGAGTTTGCACTGAGGTTGAGTTTCCAGATGAGGGACACCCAAAACAATAAACGCATGAAAGATGCCCATCTGAATTGGGCATCTTTCTGCCACAGTCCTTATTGCTTGAACCTGGAGATTCCTTTTTGCTTTTCTGCCATTTGTCAAAACCAGTAAGCATCATGCCCACATACACACACAGTATCACTCACAAGATGAAAGATAAAGCTTTTTTGTGTTTTTTTTTTAAATATACCAACAATGGTATATCAAGACTACCCAAACAAAAGGGGAAGGAAGAAAGGATACCCAAGATGGTATCATGGATTACCAATGGTAAGAGGGAAAGAGAGGCCTAATACCAACAATGGTAAATTAGAAATACCTTTGAGGCAAAAAATAGGGATAAGGATACCAATAGAGTCACACACACCAAGACAACTTTAGAGTAGAAAAGTACTACAGAAAAAGGTAGAAGATAGTTAAATATCAAAAAATACGAGCACTTAGCTGAGAGCAATGGCTGACGCATCTAATTTTCTACAAAGCAAACGAGATCTGAGGTAAAGGGAAGAGAGGCAGTATGGGTAGCCTTAGCCTGAGAGTTTTTGGCTGGCACAAGGTTGATATAATGGCAGAGTCAGTTCCAAGAGTTTGGAACCAAACCCAACAGTCAAGAATGAATGAAGACTGGCATCATCAGATAATAAAGTCTGAAATGCTGATAAGTGAGTAAGACACAGCAGGCTCCCTAGGAGCCTTAATACTTTAATGCATTTAATAGAACAGTGCACAATTCAGTTTGATTTAAAGACAGCTACTGCACGTTATCTTACAGCTAAAACATAATCCATAATGAAAGCATACAATCTGCTTTTCACATCTGATAATGATAAAAAATAACCAACAGCAATCAGTGCAAGTGGGAACACAGGCATTAGCATGTACTTTAGTGGGGGGAAAACTTAATTTTAGGTAAGGTCAGTGGGTGCAGATGTTGATATGGGGCAACTGTTCCTATCTGGAGAGTTAAACTTCATTTTTTTGAAGATATACTTTTTTGAGGGTTTTTCATTAAAACAAAAAGTCTTGAAAATGTGACATAGGTTCAAATGGATATGGGAAGAAACAAGTGTACAAAAGATCAGCCTGCCAAACGTTACTGCGTACATGTAACAGAAAAGTTGGCAATACACATTTTTAAAAAATCTGTCATGTATAATAGGTGGGGACAACAGATTTTTATTGTAATGACTATGCTAATCTATATCATCTTGGAATGCAAATGGCCTTGTAGGTATAGACAAAAAGGAAAAAATATTTAACTAGATTAAAAAACATTGAGTTCAAATAGCAATGTTGCAGTAGACACATTTAGAAAGAAACGAGCAAATGAATTTGACAAAGAAAAGATTTCACAATGGATATTCAGCAGAATATTTGGGATAAAGGAAATGGAAATACATATATTAATTACTAGAATAGCTAATAGTGCTAGAAGAGGAAAAAAAAACAATAATGGTAGATTTGTGGTAGTAAAGAGCTACTGGGATTATGCTGGTGTGGTTATATTCCACTAAAAACTATTATGAAGATTAAGACATTTTTTGGAGAAATAATAAGCTTTCAGCAGAGAATATTACTTACAGTTGGAGGCTGGAACTTGATTTGCAATAGTGGGGATGTATCGGGGGGACCTAGAAGGGAAAATATAACAGAAGAGAGTCGATTTCTACAGACATTTATGAAAATATTTGGTATGGAAGATGTCAATTCAATAATAGGAACTCGGACAGAATTTACATACTATTCCCCCGCCCAGGGTACAATAACTGGGCTAGACTTGATAGAAATTATATTTCTCAGGAACATATTCTTTTAATTGAAAGCTTCAACACACATCCAATAACTATTTCAGGTAATGCACCAACAAAAACAAAGACAAATGTAAGGAAAGAAGTGAAAATGGGACACTGGCGTTTTCCCATCTATCTGTTAAAAAGAAAGGAATTTAAGGAACCTGCAAAGGAAATTATTTGAGAGTTGTTAGGGAAGACAGAAATAGCTTCAGAAGTTACAACTAGTGAGCAGGACAGAATAGAGTTTAAAAACATGGTTGACATAAAAGGGAAAAATATATGGTTAAGAAACAATAGGAATTAGAGGGGCTGACAAAGGTTAAAGTATTCCTAAAGAAAAAATAAGGGACTATCTGGATAACATGCAGAATGTTAGAAATATTTTTAAGCAACTATTTTTTGATAATAACTCCGGACCACAAAAACTTTTAGCACAAAGACTTAGCAGAAAGTCGAAAGGGTCGTTGACAAACACTGGAAGCCTATAACAAGAAAAATAACTAGAGATCTTATAAAGCATTTAGTGATATTTTGTTTATTTTATGAACATCTGTATAAAGCAGAAAAATGTGAAAACCAAGAATGAATATATATATATATATATATATATATATTGAAGGAAGACTTAATTTTGCTAAGATTAGCAATAAATGAGGCTCAACAACAAACAGTTTAAAATAGGGTGGATGAGATAAATATCGCGATGCATACTCAATCTCCAGGAAAGTCCCCAAGAAAAAATACGAGGGAAGAAACTAATAAAGATCTGGAAGACTTTGTTTAACCGTAGTTCAAATGGAGGGGAAGCACCAACGTCTTGGAAGAAAGCAGTAATGGGGGTATTACCTAACTGTGACAAATACCAAATAGACCCAGCTTTATACAGACCCATTTTAATTTTAAACCATGATTATAAAGTAAATTACCTCAAAGATAAGAAAAGGGTAAGAGCAAGGAAAATACTACAGGGAGAGAGTCTCAAAGTTGCGATTAGAGTAGGAGGATGAGTGAAGAATTGAAAACTTTCTAAACACTAAAAATAGAAAAACTTCAAAAAGTTGAACACTTAGCTGAGAGAGAAGGCTTGACACTACTGTAAAGCAACACGGCAAATGAGATCAGAGGTAACAGGGAGCAGAGCACTGTGAGTAGGATCTTGCCTCAATTTTTGGCTGATGCGAGCTTGGTATAAGGCCGCCTCAGTTCCAAGGATGGAACCGATAACCCATCAGTAAGAGGAAATGAACGAAGAATAACATCAGATTTTTGAGTTACAAAGCTATGTTACAGTTGTTGTTATAGCTTTCTGAGTAATTTTTTTATAGTGTTTCACATTATCAGATGTGCAAATAAGTGTGGAGTCATCTGCGTACTATACTCGGGAGCCTGTTTATGAATGTGTGGAGCGTGTTGGTGAGAACGTTAAAGGGGAGGGTACCAAGGACAGAGCCTTGTAGTACACCTGTGGTGAATGGGAGGTATGGAGACAGGGTGGAGAGCAATTTTACTGACTGACACATAATGGATAGGTAGCTTCTGAACTATAAAAGGGCAGGGCTCAGTGTGACCTAATGAGAATATATGAAGTAGATGTTTGCTGTGACAAACTGTGTCAAAGGCTTTATACAAATCTAGAAATAAGAAGGAGACTAGTTTGCAATTATCTTTAGCTTTATTGACAGTTATCTATATAGGTGAGAAGTGCAGTGTAAGTACTACAGGAAGGACGGAAACCACTTTGCATGAAGGACAGGCATCCTTCCTGCAACAGACCGTTTAGCAATTGTGTTTGAATACATTTTTCAAGTATTTTGGAGAGGGGGATAAAACTGCTATATGTCTAAAGTTAATAACATCTGTTGAAATTCCTCCTATGTGCAGAGTGATAATGTGTGACTTTTTCCAGAGAGGAAACGGGGATTCCTGAACTGACCTATTTATAATAATTGAAACATAGTAAGCAAGGCTATCTGCTGCTTTTTTAAGGTATTGAATTGGAAGTTCATCAGCTGAAGTAGAGCACAGCCTGAGTTTAAGAGTATTTTTATACAGGAAGTCGGCACAGGTTTGAAGGAGAAAGTAGATTTGGTGATATGTGGCTACTGGGCAGGGTTAAGATTAGATGCTGGGGAATCCTTGGTTAGAGATGCTGTAGTATCTATGAAATACGAGTTTAACTGTAGTGTGGTTTCGAGTGATGAGTTACTGGGAGAGGGGTAAGGGTTGAATTTATGGCCAGGAAACAAGATTTCTTTAATGACTGTCAGAATTTTTTAGGGTTGCATTTACTATTATTATAGTACTTTTTTTGTATTAGTCATGGGGACAAATTAAGCAATGAAGTATTTAGGAGAATGGATTAAAAAGGCTTCAGTTATACCAGCTAAGTATATGTGGGAAGAGACTAAAAAAAGTGATGTAGTCACTATAATGTTTCATCTGTGTTGTTCATTTTCATTCTTCCTCAACTCATGGGTCTTGGATATGACTCGGATCCAACTTGGCTGCTTCTACCAGATCCTCAGTTCCAAACTCTAAAGCTCCTCCCTTTACCCATAATTTCTGGCCACAAAACATACCTCAAATTGTGTTTGCTGCCCTTAGAGATAAAGGAACAATACCTTAAAGAAAATAATAAATGACAGAATAAGAAAAAAGAGCTGGAGGTCATACAAGGAAAAAAAGGTTCCCAAAGAAAAACTCCAAGTCTTTTCAGGAGTAAAGGGAAGTGGGCAAGAACATGAGATCGAAGGAAAATAGACAACACAGATGGAACATTACTGTGAGTACATAACTGCGGGCTGGAAGTTGAGGAAGAATGAAAATAGACAACACAGATGGAACATAACTGTAAATACAAAACTTTTTTTTAATCTGATGTTGTCATTTTCATTCATTACTCAACTCATGGGCAGAGTCCCCAGCTAGTTTGACCTTGGGTGGCCTTCATGAAAGGATATTCCGGAGTACTGCTAAGCCAATGGCAGCTCTGTTGCTTAAAAGAAAATCCAATTTGTAATAAGCAATAAAAGTATGAGCATTAGACCAAACTGCAGCTGCACAAACATCATCGATGGAAGCCCTTGACCAAAAGGCTGAAGGGACTGCCACAAAGCTCATGGAATGAGCTCTAAGAAGCTTTGTCAAGAATAATCTTCTTTTACTACAGACAGAGGAGATACAATCAGTTAAAAATTTGGCCAGTATAACTTTGGAAACTGGCTTGCCCAATTTGTGAGGAGAGAAGGTTGTAAACAAGTGGTCCGTCTTCCTGAAATCCCTGGTTCTATGGAGATAAAGCAGAGTTGTCCATTCACATCTAAAAGATGGAGCATGTACTCTCCCTTATTTGATAAGTTTGGAAGAAGACTGGGAGGTTATTGACTTTGTTAATGCTAAACTCAGACGTTACCTTCAGAAAAAGACAGGTTTGTCCACAAAGACACCTTTGTCTTTGTGGAAAAAGTACAGTTGTGTACACTTACCATAAATTTAGATGTTAGAGTGTATTCACTGTTGCAGTCATTACATTTTGGTGATCTGCTGGTAGGTTGCCCTCAGTCGGCCTAAATAACAAAGTCTTGGTTCCTGTGTCGGTTGCTGTCTCCTCTTCCATGATGTCAGGTTGTCAGGGGTATAAAACATGCAGCCGACGCCATTTTATTCAGTTTTTCTTGCCCCAGATGTCAGGTGCCCCCCAAATAGGGAGCAAAAAAAAATGGACTATTACCAACATAAACGTTACCTTCATCTAAAAACAAATACACCACAAAGGCTTTAGAATACAGTGAAGGAAAGAGAAGTTGTAGAAAAGGGGGATGGCAGGTGGGTAACCCAGATTGCAACAGTGAATACACTCAAACATCTACATTTATGGTAAGTGTAGACAACTATACTATGTTCTTCGTGTTTCACTGTTGCAGTCATTACATTTGGGTAGAATCCCAAAGCTATGGATGGGAGGATGGAACTAAATAGCATTAGGAGTGGCTATAAGGCCCTGCAGAACTGCAGTGGCAAAGTCTGCCCTAGATTTAGAAAAGAGTGGCAAATGATAATGCTTTGTGAAGACATGAATAGAGCTCCAAGTAGCAGCTTCTAGAATGTCTTTGGTTGGAACTCCTCTGAGAAAGGTTGCTGAAGTAGAGGCAGCTCTTGTGGAATGTGACCCGATTCCCTTGGGCACTGGTTTACCATGATTCAAGTAGCAGAAACGAATACAGTGGCTTATCCACTTAGAAATAGTCTGCTTTGATATAGCCTTCCCCTCTGATCCTGATGTAAATGCCACCAGTAGTTGCTCAGACTTTCTTAGAGATTTGGTCCTGTTTAAGTAGAATCTTTGCTGTTTGTGTACATCCAATAAATGCAGAATCCGCTCCCCCTTGTTCTGCGGATTTGTGTAAAATGTTGGCAGGTGAATAGCTTGGTTAAGAGCCACACTGGATACCACCTTAGGCATAAAGGAAGGATTGGTCCTGAGGGACATCCTGTCCGGGTGAAATGTAATAAAAGGCTCCACAGCCATGAGAGCCTGTAGTTCTGAAACCCTTCTTGCTGAAGTGATTGCCAAAAGGAAAGCTGTTTTCCAAGATAAAAATGTTATATTCGCAGTAGCTGCTGGTTCAAAAGGAGGCAGGGTGAGTTTTTCTAGCACAAAACTGAGGTCCCATGCAGGAGCTGGTGATCTTCTGGGAGGCCTTAAATTTTTGGCCCCTCTAAGATACTGCTTTAGCAGAGGATGAGAGAAGATAGGAGGCTCTGTGTTGTAATGAGCTGAAATGGCAGCGGCATGGTATTTTATTGAAGAGAAGGATAGGCCCTTGTCAAGCATCTCAGTCAAGTATTGTAAAATCTGAGGGATATCTGGTTTTGCTGAGTCCGTTCCTTGTACTTGGTTCCAAGCACAGAATCTTTTCCATTTATATCAGCATAAGAATTTCTAGTACTAGGCCTTCTGGCTTCCAAAATGACATCCATAACAGATTTACTGAAAGGTGTTTGAATAACTACATGATCAGCCATGCTGACAGGTTCAGAGCTTGGAGCCGAGTGTGCAGAATTTGATTGTTCTGCTGAGACAGTAGATGAGGTATTTGAGGCAAGAACCAAAGAGGATGTTGCAACACATTCCTTAGAATTGGGTACCAGTGCTGGCGAGGCCAGTCCGGAGCAATTAGGATCATTTTTGGTTTTTCCTGTCTGGCCTTTAGTAAGACCCTGGGAAGAGAGGAGGAAAGGCGTACACTGACAAGTTTTTCCAACTTAAGGATAGTGCATCCACTTTCCATGCTTGTCTGTGATAAGTCCTTGTGCAGAATTTGTCCAGTTGATAATTTTGGGGAGAGGTAAATAGATCTATGTCTGGGCTCCCCCATTTCTGTGTTACCATGCTGAAGATTTGTGGATCCAGTTTCCACTTGTGCGGGTCCATAAGATTTCTGCTTAAGTCGTCTGCCAGAGTATTTTGTTTTCCTGGCAGGAATTGAGCTTGAAGATGTACTTGGTAAGTCAAGGCTGTGTTCCACAATGCCATGGCTAGTCTGCAAAGGGGATAGGAATGTGTACCCCCTGCTTGTTTACGTGCCACATAACCGTGGTGTTGTCCATCTTTATCAGTAGTTTTCCTGGATGAAGTAAATCCTTGAAGGGTGTCAGGGCATTCTGAACAGCTAGCATCTCTTTCTGGTTGATAAGCAGATGCATTTGTTTTGGGCTCCATATGCCCTGAATGCATCTCCCCGCCAGGTGGGCCCCCCACCCATAGTCTGATGGGTCTGCAGTTAGGGTTTGGGTGGTAGGGGGTAGAGTGAATGACAGTCCCTTGTTTTGGTGACATGTCTCTGCCCACCAAAGAAACTCCTGTGGCAGGGAATGAGAGGAATCACCGTTTCCAGGCTGTGACAATGTTGACTCCATAACCTTTTTAGGTACCATTGAAGTTTCCTCATATGCAGTCTTGCATATGGAATTAGTAGAATGCAGGATGCCATGAACCCCAAAGCATGCAGAATTTGTCCTGCAGATAACTGGGTTTTTGTTGCCATCTGTCTGAAGTATGTCGTCAGTTGCCTTTGTTTGTCTATGTCGTCAGTTGCCTTTGTTTGTCTGGGGTAAGGTAAGCCATCTGCGCAGTTGTATTCAAGCTTGGACCCAGGAATGTAATTTTTTGAGAGGGTACCAGTTGTGATTTCTTTTCGTTTATTGTGTACCCTAGGCATGTTAGAAGCCTTTTTACAAACGCCAGATGCTGAAGAAGAATGTCTTGTTCTCTGCTTGAATGAGACAGACGTCCACGTAAGGATAAACTTGTATGCTTCTTTGTCTGCAAAATGCAATTATTGGTGTAAGGCACTTTGTAAAGACCCTGGGCGCAGTAGATAAGCCAAAGGGCAGTGCAGAGAATTGGTAATGTATAAAACCTGCCTTGAAGCGGAGGTATCTTCTGCACAATTCCCTTACTGGGATATGCAGGTATGCCTCAAGTCTAGAGTCACTAACCAAGCGTTCCTGCCCAGCATAGGCAGTAGCTGTTGTAAAGTCAGCATTTTGAATTTTGGAATGTCCAGGAACATGTTCAAAATCGATAAGTCCAGTATTGGACGCCAGGCATTATCTTTTCTGGGTACCAGGAAGTCTTGAATAAAAACCTTGTACTTTTTCCTGTTCTGGGACTGGCTGAATAGCCCCCATATCCATGAGGGACGTAACTTGTTTCTGAGCCTCTGCCCATTGATTTTGTGGCAGATCTGGCCATCCGTTTGGAATTGGCAAAGTATGGAAATTAAATCTGTACCCCTGGGATACTAAGTTTAATACCCACTTGTCCTGGGTAATTAACTGCCAATTTTGAACATGAAGTGCTAATTTCCCCCCCAAGGGGCTGCCAAAAGATAAGTTCTTGGTGACAGTAGAGGGAAGTAATTGAGACTGCTTACTGCAGGGTTGTGCTTTGTTTCCTCCAGATGTGGAGGTGGAGGCACCCCATTGCTTCGACCTGTAAGAACCCTAGAGCCTTTTGAACGCCTGAATTTGCTTTGAGAGACTCCACTGGATACAGGAAAGGACCAATTTTTAGTAGGCCGATGCCTACTGAATCTGGATGGCTGCACTTGTAAGAAATCTTTTACAGTTTGCATAGATTTAGCTTTGACTTCCATTTTCTTTAAAACCTCTTCTGCCTTATTATCAAACAGATTATCATGCTGTAAAGGGGCATCCAACAATTTAGCTTTAACATGATCGGGCAGATTTTGCTCCTTGAGCCAGGCACGCCTTCTAATCAGAGATCCAGTAACTGCGGCCCTGCAAGACGCCTCCAAGGAATCAAAACCACATTGCAAAGTATGCTTTCCAAGCTGTTCTGCTGCATGCAATAATTCCTGTAATAATTTATTTTCCACACAATCAGAAATCAACATCATTTTCTGTTTCAATAAGCCCATAACATGCTGTTGATATTTAAGCATATGAAACTGGCAGTTTAAGGCCCTAATTGCCAAGGTTGCAGACGTATAAACCTTCTTTCCCCATCGATCCAGCGCCCTGGAATCTCTATCAGAGGGGGTATGATTTTTGGCTGTAGAGGCCTTTACACCTTTGGGACCCTGTGAGATAGTTTCAGGATCAGCAGCAGGATTTTTGAATAGAAATTTGTGGGAATGAGGAACCCTGTAATATCTGTCTGGCTTACTAGGAGCAGGAGGTAGGGAATAAGGAGCCATGCTTGATTTCGAAAACACATCAACAATGTCTAATACAGGAGGTATAGCCAAAGGCCTATGCTGAGGAAGAAGAAGGAAATCCCCAAGCCTCTTTTTTGATTCTGAGAAATCCTGACTCTCCCAGTGAAAGTGTTCCCTTAAGGTATGCAAGGTTTCTCAAAAAGAATGATCCTCAGGAGGGGATGCAGATGGGATGGATTCTTCTGCATCAGAATCCTCATAGGGTGGCATAGAAAATTCCTGATCAGAAGAGGAATCAGAAGAAATGGAAGCCTGATCTGAAGATTCATAATCAGTGTCTTGCCTAGGCCTCTTAACGTGTGTGTGTGTGTGTGTGTGTGTGTGTGTGGGGGGGGGTTGGGAACCCCTGATCAAGGTAATTAAGTCCTCAGCGATTTCGATCATCTGTTTTTTAGGCATAGGGGCCTGAGCACGTGGCTCATGCGTCAGTTTTTTAGACTTAGAAGATGTTTTTGATCTTGTTTTTAAAGCTGGTGTCTGTTTTATATAAAATTGTTGAGGCCTGAAAACACCCTCAGAAGCTGGTGCCTGCTCAGCAGCTCCAGACCCATCCAAGGGAGAGACATCCGCGGGTTCAATACTTGAGAATCTCGCTGCATACTGGACTCCGCATGGGTCTCGGTAGAGGCCTGTGACTCAAAAGTAGCGGGTATCAGGGGCTGCGAAAGTGCCTCAATGAGAACCGGCGACTGGCTTAGGAGAAGCTTTGTCATCAGTTTTGGACCTCGACGGTCTGTCTCTGTCTTTTTCTTTGCGTTTTTTGTGAACTCCGGTAGTCGGATTGCTAACAGACGACATTTCTGGGTAATTAAATCTGGATCCAAATTATTTTGAAGCAAAAATATACCAACGCTTAAAAGTGCGTTGGTTAAATCTAGCACAAAACTGACAGCAAGGCACATTATGATCTGGGCTTAGGCAAGGAATACAGTACAAATGAAAATCCTTATGAGGTATTTGCTTCCCACAAGTAACGCAATTATTAACTTATACTAACATCGATAAGGAGAAAGAAAAAGTTTCCCCAACAGGGTACTTAGCTTTAGTTTTAGACTTCGGTTCTGAAACTCGAATGTGAAAATTTCAGGAGTTGGCCGACTGGCACTTGCGAACTGCTTCTGCTTCGGGCACCGCGCAGCAAGAAAGACTGATTAAAATGCCATCAGCTGCATGTTTTATACCCCTGATGACCTGATGTCATGGAAGAGGAGACAGCAACCGACGCAGGACCCAAGACTTTGTTATTCAGGCCGATTGAGGGCAACCTGCCAGCAGATTACCCAAATGTAATGACTGCAACAGTGAAACACGAAGAACATCTGGAGCAGCCAAGCTGTTAGCTTCAGGGACTGCAAAGAAGGATGGAGATCCCCTGATGAATGTGTCAGAAGGTCTGGAACTGGGCCCAGGATCCAAGGATCCTCCACCACACAAAGTCGAAGGAAGGGGAACCAAATCCGATGAGGCCAGTGAGGGGCTATAAGTATGATGGCCCTTCCCAAGGATTTTACTTTCTGTAGAAATTTGGTTATCAATGGCAATGGTGGAAATGTATAGAGGAGACCCGGAGGCCAATCGTGTACGAGTGTGCTCCTTAGGGCTTCCCCTGGAGGAGGAATCAGGGCAAAGTAGCTTTTGCATTTCGTGTTCATGTGACTGGCAAAAAGGTCACAGCAAGGCTGGCCCCATCTGTGGAAAATCCTGTCCGCAACTTCTTTCTTGAGAGACCACTCATGGGGCAACAAGATTGCCCTGCTCACTTTGTCTGCTATCACATATTATCTCCCTGGGATGTGCGCTGCCAACAGAAAGTGCTGGGTAGAAAAGTACAGTTGTGTACACTTACCATAAAATGTAGATTTTCGAGTGTATTCACTGTTGCAGTCACAACATTTGGGTTATCTGCTTGCAGGTTGCACTCAGTCGGCCTGATTAACAAAGTCTAGGGGCCTGCATCGGTTGCTGTCCCTTTTTCCATGATGTCAGGTCGTCAGGGGTATAAAACATGCAGCCAACGCCATTACATCAGTTTTTCTTACCCCAGATGTCAGGTGCCCCCCTAATGGGAAGCAATTAAACATAAAAGCACAAAGATATACCTCCAACAAAAAAGCAAAGACACCAAAAAGGCTTTTTAGCATAGTAAAGGAAAGTAGAGGTATACCCAAAAGAAGTTAGGGGGCTCAAGGGAGGGAAACCAGGACTGCAACAGTGAATACACTCGAACATCTACAATTATGGTAAGTGTACACAACTGTACTATGTTCTTTGTGTTTCACTGTTGCAGTCATTACATTTGGGTTGATTCCCAAACCTATGGTTGGGAAGAGGAATTTAGGGCATTAGGGCTAGCTATAAGGTCCTGCAAGACTGCATTGGCAAAGCCAGCTCTGGGCTTAGAGAAAATTGGCAAATAATAATGCTTGGTGAAGGTATGCACAGAACTCCAGGTAGCAGCTTATAGGATGTCCCTAGTAAGGACGCCTGAAAAAGGCTGTAGAGGTAGATGCAGCCCTGGTGGAGTGAGGTCTGATCCCCTGAGGGATAGGTGTTCCATGGTGCTTACAGTAGAAATGAATGCAATGGCTTATCCATTTAGAAATGGTTTGCTTTGAAATAGCCTTCCCCTCTGCCCCTGCAGCAAATGCCACCAGCAGTTGTTCAGATTTCCTTTGAGGTTTAGTCCTGTCCAAGTAGAATCTAAGTTTTCTGTGCACATCTAAGGAATGCAGTATCCACTCCCCTTTATTCTGTGGATTGAGAAAGAAGGTTGGCAAATGAATGGACTGATTAACAGCCACACTGGATACCACCTTGGGCATGAAGGATGGATTGGTTCTAAGGGACATCCTGTCCGCATGAAAGATGATGAAAGGCTCCACTGCCATAAGGGCCTGTAATTCAGATACCCTTCTAGCTGAAGTGATTGCTAAAAAAAAAACTGTTTTCCAAGAAAGAAATTTTAAGTCTGCAGTAGCAGCTGGCTCGAAAGGAGGTAGAGAGTT
Organism: Protopterus annectens; assembly: GCF_019279795.1. Classification (NCBI taxonomy): domain Eukaryota; kingdom Metazoa; phylum Chordata; order Ceratodontiformes; family Protopteridae; genus Protopterus; species Protopterus annectens. The sequence continues at coordinate 994,942,588 of NC_056734.1, read as the reverse complement.
TCTCCAAGACACAGTTAAGGTCCCAGGCTGGGGTTGAGCTCTCCTGGGAGGTCTCAAATTTTTGACCCCTCTGAGTAACTGCTTGAGAAGAGGGGAGGTTCTGTGTTATAATGAGCTGAAATGGCTGAGGCGTGGATTTTACTGGAGGAAAAAGACAGGCTCTTGTGGAGCATCTCAGTTAAGTATTGCAAAATCTGAGGTAAATTGGGCGCTTGGTTTGCTGGGAGCAGGAGGCAGGGAATCAGGGGCCAAACTAGATTCTGAGAAAGCATCATCAACAATGTCTAGTACAGGAGGAATAGCTAAAGGCCTATGCTGAGGTAGGAGAAGGAAATCCCTAAGCCTCTTTTTTGAATCAGAAAAATTCTGGATTTCCGAGTGGAAATGCTCCCTTAGAGTATGTAAGGTTTTCCCAAATGAAAAATCCTCAGGAGGGGAAGCAGAAGGAATACAGTCCTCTGCATCAGAATCCTCATAAGTAGGTAAGGGCAAATCCAGATCATCAGAAGAGTCAGAAAAAAACAGAATCCTGATCAGAAGATTCATAATCAGCCTCAGTCCTAGGCCTATTAGAAGGGGGGGGGGGGGTTGGCTACCCCTGATTAGAGTTATTAGATCTTTAGCCAGTCTTATCATTTGTTTTTTAGGTATAGAGGCCTGAGCATCAGTTTTTTAGACATGGATCGAGATTTAGGCCCAAGTAATGAAGAAGGCGTCGATTTAATATGCAAGTCCGTAGGCCTGAATACACCCTCAGAAGCTGGTGCCTGCAAAGCGGCTCCGGACCCATCCAAGGTAGAGACATCCACGGATTCCATAGCTGAAGCATCTAGTGTCTTACCGGAGTCCGAATGGGTCTCAGTAGAGGCCTGTGAATCAGAAATAGCAGGTATTAGGGGCTGTGAAAGCGCCTCACTGAGTACCAGCGAACTGGCAACTGGCTTAAGAGAAGCTTCTTCGGCAGTTTTGGACCTCGGCAGCCTGTCTTTGTCTTTATCTTTGAGTTTTTTCGGAATCCCGGTAGTTGGATGGCTAACCAACATTTCTGGATAATTAAACAGAGAACCGAAATATTTAGAGGCAAAAATATACCGACGAAGGATAGTGCACTGATTAAATAAAGCACAAAACCGACAGCAAGGTATGTCGTGGTCAGGGCCTAGGCAAAGAATACAGAACAAATGAACATCCTTATGAGGTATTTGCTTTCCACAAGTAATGCAATTATTAACTTTTACTGACATCGGTAAGGAGGAAGAAAAAGTTTCCCCAACGGGGTACTTAGCTTTAGTTGAAGACTTTGGTTCTGAAACTCGAAAATGAAAATTTCAGGAGTTTGCCAACTGGCACTTGCGAACCGCTTCTGCTTCAGTCACTGGACAGCAAGAAAGACTGGGGTAATGGCATCGGATGCATGTTTTATAGCCCTGATGACCTGACGTCATGGAAGAAGGGACAGCAACCAAAGCAGGACCCAAGGCTTTGTTAATCAGGCCGACTGAGGGCAACCAGCAAGCAGGTAACCCAAATGTAATGACTGCAACAGTGAAACACGAAGAACATCAGCCCATTGCCAAACTCTGAGAGCCTCTCGACAAAGGGGGTAAAGACCTGGTTCCTCCTTGTTTGTTCAAATACCAGACCACCGACATGTTGTCTGTCTGAATCTCAATCATGCCCAGAGGAAGAGAGTCCTGGAAGTACTGCAATGCTAAAAGTACTGCTCTCATCTCTAGGACATTAATATGCAGATGTGTCTCTTGGTCGGTCCATGTGCCTTGGGCGGTCTTTCACTGAAAATGCCCCACCCTATCAGAGAAGTGTCCGTGGTCACAGTGGCTGCTGGAGGGGGTAGCACAAATAGGCATCATATCGTGACAGAGTGAGGTCACCCACCACTACAGGTCTTCTTGCATGGTACCTCTTCAGTGGGGGCTTCTGAAGAAGACTCAGAAGAGGGGGCACCCTGCTGTAGGGAATCTTGAGGCTCTTGTGCTCGATGTCCCGAAACAGTGGCTTGTGCAGCTGCAGCTCAGAGGGAGGACATAACTGGTATTCTGACGCCAACGGTTTACCTGAAAAGGCAAGGGCCCTCTCCATCACTTGAAAAGCTGGCTCACCCAAAGAGGGATGACAGCCCTGAACAGAGAAGGACAACCTCAGAAGCAGGGTCACACCAATGGGCCAGCTCCCAAGGAAGGAGCCCCAGGAGGACTAAGTACTGTTAGGACTCCCGCAACCGCAGTAGATGGCGCCGTGGAAAAGAGGCACCATACTAAGTGTCCCAGTGCCCATAGTCCAATCATGTTCCTGAGAATGGTCTGGCTCAGACTGAAGCAAAGAGTCGGCTCCGGAACCACAGTGAGGTCCACCAGTGGAACCGAAGAAATGGGTACTAAAAGAGGCATCGGTGCTGGGGACTTTGATGCCTGCATGGAGGTCAAAGGAGGAGAATATGCTGGAGTCTGTGGAGATAGACTACCAACTCCAAATGGGAGGGGAGTTTTGGAAGGTGCTGTAATCCCTTTAGCCGTTAGCAGCTGATCCACAAGATGCACCACATCCAGTTCCGAGAGGCTCCTGGTTGATCATGTCGATATCCCTAAAGGGGAGTCGGGCCATTCTAAGGAAAAAGCTAAACTGCTGCCCAAAGAAAGGATCCACCGTGGGTGAGTATCGAGTCCAGGCGGAATGGTCTATCAGCATCAAGGTCTCGAGAGTAGAGACGTGTGAAAAGGGTGTCCGGTACTGAAAAGGACAGAGCAGATACTGGAGGCAGGCTTGGAGCTGTAGACATGGTTGGTGCCATGGTCAGTGTCGAGGTAACAATTATTGAAGATGGCACAGAGGCAGAGATCACCTGTTTAGGCAAGGTCATTGCCATAGACATTATGGTGCTATGGCTGGTGCCAAAGACACAATTTTTGAAGAGGTACCAAAGACAGTGCCATGGATGTCATTTTGGGCCCTGAGGCCAAAGAAGTCAATTTTAGTATCTTTTGTCTCGGTTCCTGCTTTTTATCACCAGAGGTTGAGGAAGGAACCGAATGCGGTCTCTTTTTGTGCTCTTTACTAGGAGGTGGTGAGCCATCCGACCCAGAAATAGCCTCTGAGAAGTGCGTCTTAGGAAGGCCCTTCAAAATCAATTTATTCTTTCTCTCATTAAGGGTTCAAGAGCTAAACCCTTTACAAATAGTACAAGGAGCCTGAACAGAGAGATGAGGAACACCCAGACAATACACACACAATACATGGGTGTCTGAATTTGGCATTTTGAGGCCACACTGGTCGTATAGCTTAAATCCTGAAGTTACTTTTTTTCTCCAACATGGCGGACAAAAAGAAGATTATCAACTACTGCTACACCAACAAACTGTAAAAGAAAAATAGAATTTTTTTTATTTTTAAGAAAGAAAGAAAGGGAATACCAACAATGGTATTAAAATACCTCAAGGGTAAGGTAGAGAGAAAGGGAGAGAGAAAGGGCCTGCACCAACAATGGTACTTACGGATTATCTAGTAGGTAAGGGAGACAGTAGACCAACAACAGCGGTAAGAGAGTGGGTAAAGTTAAAGATAAACTAAGAAATACGTTAAAGGTATTAGACCAGAAAATTAATAAGAGAAAAGGTTTTTAATATGAAAATACTGAAAAATTTGAAGTACTTTGCTGAGAGCTGGTTTAACACGGCTGTATGGCTACACAGCAAATGAGACCTGAGGTAACAGGGAGAAGCACACTGTGGATAAAGGCTTAGCTCGAAAGTTTTTTGGCTGGCACAAGCTTGTTATAAGGCCGACTCAGTTCCGAGGTTGGAATTGACACCCATCGGTAAGGAATGGATGAAGATAAAAACATCAGCTCCACAACTTAAAACCAATATATGTGTGAAACTCTTTTGGCAGAAAATGATGCAGAACTCATTTCTTTTGGTTTTGAGAATTAGAGAAAAGAATGTTCAGATGAACAGTCTAATTGACAGTTAGCTCAAACATCACTTT